>NC_044009.1:43269443-43572473 GCF_900496995.4 Aquila chrysaetos chrysaetos
ACATTACAGCAGTGTGGCACAAAGACTGATCTACTGGCAAAGAATAACAGAATAAGGAAGGTATTCTACCCACAGCTCTGGGTTTACAGAGAGAAGAATTTAAAATGCTTGAAATGAAATATTCCAATCCGGACTTATTGGGAATAAACCCATGTGGCTCTAGGAGATTAACTGTACCTTTACTTTATCATTATGTCCTAATAGTTGTTTCATTCCATTACAACTGTAAATATTTTTTATAATAAATCCTCACCTGACAGTGAATTCGGATGCAGTCATAGTAATACCGCCACTCATCAGGATAAAAATCAACAGTAACTGCATATGACAAGCCAGGGACAAGCCGGTGCTAGAAAATGACCCAAAATAAGATAGAAAGCATGTAAAAGCTGCTTATATGACACAAACCCAGTGCTGCATGCAAAGAGCAGTGTGAAGGCTTTCTGACACTTACTGTTTTGTTGTATTTGATCTGAAAATACTTTGTCTGGGGTGGTATTATGTGAAGGCTTATTACATTGCCAGAAATATTTATCAGCTTCTGTAGAACAAAAGAAAACCAAAACTGCAAAACATTTTTCAATATAAGAGGTCAACTGAGAATGCCAACTGTACTTTTTGTAAGACTATCCATAGCAAAGAAGCTGTATTAAACAAGGAAGTAATAATTTTTACTTTAGCAGAAATCATTCTGAATATGCTCTGAATTTAAAATAAAATTATGTAAACCTTGCATCCTGCATTTTTGTTCTTTGGAACCAAGTCACAATTCCTTACCTAGGAATAACAGTTAGTCTTGCTAAAGAAGACTCTACCACTGAATCAAATTCCGGCCTGTTTTGCTTATATGCAAAAAGAATAAAAAATGAAACAACCTATTAACTTCACTTTTACAGAGGTCTGAAACAACAGAAATGATGTAATATTCCATGGTTTTGTTTTGGATCACAAAGCAACAAACCTTTGGATGGTGACAGTTCAGCCTGTAAAGCCTCCTGCATCTTGTTTACTTTCATTATATCTGGAGAACCTAGTACACCATAATCACCCAACCTCTGCCTCAAAACACCTACCACATATATAAAAAAGGCAGACAAAGGGAAAGCAGAGAGAAGAAAAGGAAATACCCAAACCATTCACAAGGAAAGGTAATCAAACCTATGCACTGAGTTTCTTTCCTTAGGTTAAATTGCTCTTGGCAGAAGGCCAAAGGTGCTTTCAAAATTTTCCCACCAGTGAACATGTTTGCAGACACAGTGATGGTCCAAGTACATTTTGAAAACAGACTCCTATGGAGTTAAAGCATGAATCCTTCAGTCATGATGTGCAAGTCATATCACTAACACTGCTCACAGACACAGGAAACAGAAAAGTAAAACAGAGACTGTGAAGGACAGTGATGCAAACAGTGTGGTACTTGTCTATTTTGTTCCCGCAGGACCACTGATTTTAAGTGCTGCTTTTTAGAGCACTCCATAGAGCAAAAGGCCTCATGACCACAAGCAGTCTACTCGGCTTCTGTCATCCTTTTATGAGCCTCAAGAGGATCCCTGCTCTGACACTTACCAGCGTCTGTTGGTGATGTTTTCCAACTTCATACCCTCCATAGTGTAACACAGCAGGCTCAGCCTGTATAACCTTGCTCCTCTGAAGTTCTGAATAAATCTCTACAGAGATAGATAATAAAACAGGGAGAAAAGGAGACCAGGTGAAACACACATGATGATTGTTACTTACATTGATTAAGTATATTTATGTTGCATCCAATGTATTATAGAGAAAAAAAAGAGAGATATTATTTCTCCTGTTAAGCAGTCATGGCTCTTTAAATGGAAAGTTGAGGCAGCATCTACTAGCCCAGCAGAGCCATGAACCTGTCGCCAGTTTATCTCTTGGCATCATGGCTTCAACAAGCCACTCCAAAACTTTAGGGTCAGCCAGGATCAGAACAGCCATTATTTCTTTCCTGACTACCTTTCCTATGATTTGGGCTCACAGGAAGACACAGTTTAAGCAACAGGATGCAAGTTTTGCCTGTGAGTTGGGGAAAAAAAATAATAGCAAAGTGCCTCCTAGGATTGCTCCAAGGTTGGGAAACAGTTAGAGAGCAGAAACTTACTTGATTCCAGCAGGTGATTGGGGACAGCATGTCTTTTTTTAGGTTCCTCCACTAGGCTGCCCAGAAGGACACTGGGTATTTTCTTGAAGGATTTATTAGCGATTGTGGTTTCTGTGGAGGCTGATTGAACCACATCCATGTTAGGACAAAAATGGAGCCCGAATGGTACTAAAATTCCTCAGCACCTGGGGGCAAAAGAAAATAACATAATGACCACAATGTCTTCCCTTGCTTTGGTAACATCTGTTGCCTAAAACTGCCAAAAAACATTTAGGAGAGGGAGTTACTTTTTTTCCTACTGAAATAGGTTACTCTGTGTGTGCTATGTACAAGGACAGAGTGATTCCAGGAAACCTTACTCCCACCACAAGCCCTAACACTTTGGGCATGTTCATCTGTTCTAGGGCTTACTGGGGACATTTGGCTTTCAGGACCGTGTAAAACATCTCTCTCTTCCTTCACATCCCCCAGCACAGAGAAGGAGAGAAGGTTCTTCTGATAATTCCACTATCCAAACTGATTTCTGCAGGGATGTTCTTCCAATCTCTCCTGAGTGTTTGGGTTGTTAACTTGCAGATTCATTTCTAACTTTTAAATATTAATATAAGGGATAAGAAAATGGGCATTTGAATCTTTTGTTTGGATAGCATCATCTGGGTTATTTGTTTAGTGAAGATAACTGTAAACCCAGAAGGCCACGGGTATTATAGATCCTGTGTTAAGTAAGCACAGTTATCAGAACATAAACTTCTCTAATGACAAGTGCAAATATTACACAATAAGGACACCAGACACAATCCATCCACAAGAAATTATCTGCATAAATATAGCACATAGCCCTTGGCTCTCCTATGAACCAAAGAACTGCATGGAGAAGACGACAACACACTTTTGGAAAAAGTACCAAGTTCAGAAGCCATGCTGGAATTTTCAGCCCTCAAGAAGGGGGTTGAAAACCCCTCATTTTGTATTTGTTCTTCATGAACAGGAAGGTGGGTACGCAGCTCAGGATGGTGTTGCATTAATATCAATGCACAGCTGAACTCACCCAATGCTAGGCAATATAGACTCCTCCTGCCAGGCTCTGGTCACAAGGCACCTTCCTATTCCTGGCACAAGGGCTGATTAACTGCTTGGACAACAGAGTTCGGCTGTATGATCCACACTGTGGCAACACTTTAAGATTCAACAGTTCCAAAACTGAATTGTTAGTACAGGAGCGGTACTGTGTTTGTTTTGTCGTTTTAACACTCTTATACCAGCTTGAATGACCTTAAAGGGCCCCAACCTAAAATTAACACTGATCAATAAAAGTTTGAGGGAAGAAGGGCAGAGGGGAGCATCAAAGTGATGCCCAACATACCTGGATCAGCACTTCTGAAGACTGAAGAGGTCCACCTCCTCCATTATATTTTATGGTCTCATCACTGGTATTTGCCTGGTTTTCTAGTCTGCTTTAGATCTTTCAGGCAGAAGTTGAGAGGTGCTTCAAGCTCATAAAGTGCTGTTTTGATTTATGGCTTTGTGCAGTATTAAATAATAAATAAGCAAGACGCTTAAAATAATGTGCTACCAGTACCCTGGCCTCAACAATATTTTCCATTCCATGGCTCCAAGTACAAATTTTCCACTTGCAACAGAAAATCTGTAAGAGGAACTGTATTATTGTGCACAACAGTAAATTTCCTCTGAGGTAGTGAGACCAACCAAACTCGGACAAAAACATGCTAAAAAAATTCTAAACATAAGGCTCACATTCTTTCCACTCATGTTGTTCAACTTTAATTTATACAGCTGCCATCCTCCTTTTCTTGGTCAGCATTCCCCATCAGGAATACAAGTTTTGAAAAGCTGTAGACAGATTTATATTAGCAAAGGATTCCTGCTGTAATCTTACCAGTAATTTAAAGTGACGCTACCATCATCACTTACTACTGTAGTATTCCTCAAAGGGCTAATACAGGACGAATGTTTACGTGCCAAGGTCCTGGAATCTCTGACTGATGTTCTTAAACTTTCCAAGATACCTGTGTCTATCCTTAACGTGAGTTTTTTGTGTGTGCGCGGAAAGCCACCGACAGGAGAACTCTGGGGCTGTGAAATCCCGGTTCCCTTGGAGGCAATGGCAAAACTCACCCCAAATCCCCTCGGGCCAGGGTATCACCCTTCTTCTGTCAGCACTCGGGCTTTCTAATCCCTTTGTGTCTGGCAGAGCTCCTAGCACACCTCACCACCAGAAAGGGACGCAGTTTAACGCTATTACATACTGCGTGAGATTTGCAAAAGCATCGACGTGCTCCAAAAGCAACGGAAAACGCGCTTTTAAGGTCCACTCTATATAACCAGGCTAGCAGAGTTTCTTAGCGGGCAGAAGAGCTTATAGCTTCACAACACGTACCCCTGCCGCTGCCGCACCCTCCCCGACCTCCAGCCCGGCCGGAGGGGAGCTGGACGTCCCGCCCCAGACCCTCCGGGCCTCTGCGAGCGCCGCGCCGCAAGCCGAGACAATCCGCGTCCTCCCGGTCCGGAGGGAGCCCCTGCTAACCCCGCTCCTCCCCTCACGGCGGCTCCCGGCGCCCAGGCGGCCCCGGCAGCCGGACACCCCCGCCGCGGCCGGCCCGGCCCGGCCCGGCCCGGCCCGGCCCTCACCCCTCACCTCAGCGCCGCGGCGGGCCGCGCCGGTTGCTAGGCAGCGGGGCAGCCCTGCTGGGCCGCACCACTCGCGGCTGGCGGGGGGGGGGGGGGGTGGTGGTCCTGGGGCGACCCGCCGCGCTCGGAGGCGCCGATTCGGGGCGCGCGGGGGGGGGGGGGGAGATCCCGTCAGCTGCAGTTCAGCTGGCTCTGACGGCAAAAGTACAAAAAAGAAAAAAAAACACTTTTTTTTTTTTTTTTTCCCCTGTAAGCGTCGTTTTCGGGATCCACAGTTTGGCCGCAGACACGACAGAGGTGCTTTTTTCTTTCAAAACACTCGTCTATTAACACATAAATTGTTCTTCTTTGTTAAGGCTCAAATAAAAGTTCTTTTCTGAGGTGAGGCGGCTCGGAGCCAGCCGGGATCGCACAGTGTCCATCGGGGCCTGGATTGGCTTAAAACAGACTTTGAAAGTTTTATTACAGTATTTTAAAAAAAGACCATCTCTTTTTTCCACTACCTGTATATTCTCACTTTTCAGTATTAAAGAGCAGTCCCTTGAAACATAATCCTGAAAACATTTCTCAGTGTATTGCTCTTACCACCCATAAACTATTTTACTTTTACCTGCATGTGTACAGGGGAGAAGGGAAAGGAAAGCAGAATTTTCTTCTTTTTTTTTTTTTTTTTTTTCCTTCAGGCAGGCGATCTGGACAGATTGACGAGGCTGAGAAATGCTGAATTAAACACAGCATTGTTGCTGGCTTGAGTAGACACAACCTCTTTTGCTGAAGACACCCTGGCATCCCTTGTAAGTGTTGTCCCAAACCTGTAAGCCCTCCAGACTCCCAACAGAGTCAGTGGAGGAGCCAAAGAGAAAGATGAACGCCAAAGAAATCTGCACTGATATCCTGCATTAGGTAACATCAAAAATACATTTGAGAGTATTGGCTGCCCCGGCTCCTTCTGCCATGGGTGTGTTATGTTTGTTTAGTGTGTTTGGGACAAACTGTGTTCATAGCCCTGCTTTTTCATGAGTCTTAAATATAGGTTTAATATAGAAAGCCAGAAATATTTCCAAAACTTTTTTTTTCTTACATACTTGAAGAATTAAAATTCTTCTCTTTCAGCTTTTCTAACATAGAGGTAAAATGTGACCAAAAGTAGTGCAACGCTCAGTTTGAATGAAAAAGGAAGAACTTCGGATCATAAAATTCAGCCCCCAGAACGTAGTTCCCATACTCAGTAAAATGTAATTGTTGTTGATTAGGAAAGAATGACGCCTACACCGTTGATGAGGCTGGGGAGAGATGCCCAGCGGTGACTGCATTCACGCTGGGTTTGGAGAAAGTTCAGGATCAGCTTCTACACCGGCTTCGTGTGAACTCCAGCAGCGCACTGCCCCACCATTTCACAGCACGCGTTCCCTCGGAGCTGATCCTCACCTCACCTCTGTACGTGCCCCAGCGTGCTACATCACTCTAAAGGCGCGTAACCCCTCAGAGGGGTACCTAAAACACCTCCTGCCTGCCAAACCTCCTGTCTCAGCCTCCCTTTTCTGGGTGCACCTACCTCTTTCTCGTAGCTTCACGTGCGCAATCTGCCTTCGGTGGGGCTTCGACCGTTTCAAACACCAGGGGAGAAAGCAAGCTAGTGCTTTTCCAAACTATCCATTCACCTCAGCTGAGTAAACAGACTAAGTTTATTCTCCACCTGACAAGCTGGGGAGATGGTTGAAATTCTTTTCTCTTGCGGAATGGATCTGCTGGAGAGACTTGCAGGGGGCCGGGCTGCCCGAACCGGCTCCCCAGGGCAAGGGGAGATGTCTCTGCAAAGTGCTAAGTTTTCTGCGTGGCACAGTTTGGCCCTGAAAATAGACTTGCCAGCTCCAGACCTTAATCGCAGTGTCCCACAGTGAACTTGTTAAGGTCTATGGGCTTGCTGGGTTTTTGTTCCTATTTCCAAGAAAAAGGCCGTGGGAACATAGTACAGCAAATAGCATGTTAACATATTTCTCCTCCCACAGAAACACAATTCACATGTACCTCTGTCTGTTTGGACAGTGATAGTTGAGTGTAAACCAGAATCCATCTCCGCTTCCACATCAAAGGAGCTAAATACGAGGCACCTCTGGAAAAGCACTCTGTGAGGTTTCCTGAGAGGTAGCAAATCAGTGGAAAAGGTTGGTGAAAAGAGGGGATTGTCACCCAACAAATCTGCAGATTTCCTTGGGAAGGCTAGTATAAATAAAGATTGTGAACTAGGAATTAAATAGGTGATTCTCACCTCAGTTTTATCTCTATATTCAAAATATTAGATGAAAAATGCATGGCCTGATTGTCAAGCTGTAATAGAGGCATCGCAAACAATTTAATTATTTAGCAAAGGAGGCAGAAAAATGAATTATTAGACTGAAGCACTAATGGAAATTTTAACTACTAATAAATAAATATTTAACATCAAAGTTGGTTAGTGTTTGATAAGTAAACAATCCTACAATCAGAGTAATACAAAGCAATTTCTTTTATTTACTCCTAAAGTTACAATTAAATGTCTTTCAAGATTGCATGAACAAATTCTGATGTTTCATTTTTGGTTTAGATTACAGACTTGAAAGAAATTCCAGCTGTGACCAATTTTAAATGGATATACTGAGTAGGAATAAAGGTAGACGCACACAGCCACGTGCAACGCTACATTGTTTAATTAAACAAACACCTCATTTCAGGATATGTGAATTCTCCGTAATAATTCTCTGTAGTCTGCTGCTGCTCTTAGGTTTCCCAACCTGTGCTGTCTGTTTCGCTGCAATGACAACTGCTGCCCTGCTAGTCAAGCAATGCTTTGCACAGGTGAGAATTTTCCAGGTTTTATTTTGCGTTCAGCTTCTTTCAAATGCTCAGCCTATGCATGAACATAATGGGAGGGTCACAAAATATTGGGCTCTTCATTCACACCATTGGTGCTTAAATCCAAGATCGTTGCTTCGAAACTCCATTGCCTATTTCAGAAAATGCCCCACATTCAGAAGTACGTTCAGGAGCAAAGCTCCCTCGATTACACAAACGCAAGCAAGAGCGGTGACTTTTGGGGAAGCTGTTACAATATGAATGGAATAATAAAATATTCCTTCAGCCAAAGGAAGAGAGAGAATGACTTGGCACCCCACTGAGACGATGCAGCAGTGCCAGTGTGGTTTCTTCAGACTACTGTGATGACATTGTCTGGCTGCCTCTCAGACCCCCTTTTAACAATTTGTTTAACCCTTTGACCAATTTCAGCCAAACTCTGTGGGAAAGCAGAGCTCTTCAAGAAATGAAAGTTACTGCAAGTGTAGTGTGGACGGGGGCAAGGAAGACTTGCATTCATTTGCCCCCTGCGAGGGAGACGATGCTGTGTGAGCGTGGCAGCTGGGCAGTCGGCACACGCAAGCCGGGTGGCTGGGCAGGACAGACGTAGGATGGAGCCAGAGCAAATACTGCTGCTCGCCTGACTCCTGCTCTGGGGAGAGACGAGGGTGGTGTGTGGGGAAACAGAGAGCATCGCAATTCAGCGGTCCTGAGGAGCGCATACAGAGCTGAGCTGGAGTTGCCGTGGTCAGAGTGGGCTTGGGAAAGGGCAGCACTCGCTAGGAAGCCCGGATTCCTTCATTGTGCTGCTCAGCAGATGACTTGCTTAATCCAATGGCTGGATTTTCAGCGCACGGGTAACGAGCCATATGTTTTATGGCCGTAGTCATTGAATTTACTGGTAGATCTGGAGCACACCTGCATTCTAGGCAGCCCCTCATCATATTGGACCTGTCTGGGGTGATGGGTGGTGGTAAATTGGAATAGGCGATAAAAGATGTTTCGAGACAAGCTGAGGACTGCAGTGCTTTGAGAAAGGGCACTAGTGCACGATGCAAACTTCAGCTCTTTTTTGAAGCCATATTCATTACTGTGCTACAAGTGAAGTTGGCAAGCAAGGGTTCGGAGTGCCTGCCTTGGCAGCTGGGAGCCCACAGCCAGGGTAAGCATACAGCCCCTTTATAACACTTTTGCCACAGAAACAAAACCTGGAAAAACCAAGAGTGCTATGCTGCCAGGGCAGGGGACTGCTGAGGAACTGCCTATGGGGAACTCAGGACGGGTAGAATCTACATCCCACCAACGAGGTACCACAGGGAACCAAACGCGATGACATCTTGCAACCTATAACATCAGACTGGCTGTTTATCTGGATGTTGGACGAGAGGGTGAAGTCCAGGGAGCATTTAGAGTCCTCTTTGGAAGGGGTGGGAAGAGCAGAGCCCCTGTTTGCCCTTTCTCTGGTGCCTACCCCAGGCTCGAGGTCGTCTTCAGCTCCGGCGGCTGTGCTCGCCTGGGCTTGGTGGGAGGCATGGGTAGCCGGCTCTCCTGCAGCAGGCTCTGCCAGCCTCCTGATTTCTGGCTCTCAGGGATGTGTGCTCGCTGCGGGAGGTATGTGCAGAGCTGTCGAGAGCAGAAGCAGTGCAGGCAGCCTTAATCACATTCTTCCAACTCTCTTTCTCAGCAGGACACTTATTCCAGGGCTGTATTTCCCCTTGATTGATTACCTCTGCCATTGTGGGGCTGACATCTTACACGGGACTCCTGCTTGGTCCCTTATCATGGGAGCATGAGGAATGATCATTCCCCAGCGACACCCATCGATAACAGTGAATAATAGCTGGGAAGGGAGGCAGACGATAGTAGGAACATGCTCTGTTATTCTTGGGACAGGAGGCTTCTGCAGAGGAGGAGGAGAGCTTGGAGGGTGGATGGGGGCGTCCTGTCATTGCTGATGCTCTCTAGGGCTCAGCAGCTGGAGAGAAACGTTGGCTAAGGATGGTCACAGCTGGGAAGGAAAAAAAGTGAGGAGGGAAAAGGATGAAGTGAAAGGAGCTAGGAGCCACGCTGGAGAGCATACAGACAGCCCGGTGACCTCTGGTGCACGAGGGATGAAGGAAACAGACTGTGATTGAATATGTGGACCATCTGGGTGATCATCTTCTGGATTTCAGCTGTCCTGGTAGGTGCTCAGAGCTATTTATTCCCAATTGCATGGAATCACATGTTGTCTGAGTAAGTGCACCTCTATCTCATGAAGTCGTGGTGTCTTTGTTTAAAAAAGTCTGTGTAGAAGCTGGGATTTTTTTATTTTATTCTTGCTTCTGCTGCTTCCTGCGCTAATTGACAGTGGCCAGATGGCTAGGTGCTGGATGCCTCAGTTTCCCCATCTATATAAAGACAGCAGTGTGCCTCAGTTTCCCCATCTATATAAAAACAGCTGTGTTACTAACCTGCTTTGGTAAACATAGCAGGTTCTGTGATGAAGGAGAAAAGATTTGATGCCATTTATGGAAGCTTTGCTGATTTATGCCAGCAAGCAATCCCCTAAGGGGGAATGCCCACCACTACCAATGCCTCCCTTGACTCAGGTTGAAGGAATACAAAGTGATGTTTGACCCACAAAGTTTGGTTTCTTTCTTTTAGCTTTACCACTTTACTGGGAATTTATGTGGCAGATTGTCAGTGCTGAGCTCTGGGTGCTCAGACCGGCTGGGAAGCACAGCTGAACCTGGGCTGTAATCTCCAGGTGCTGCTCACCTTATTTAGATTTTGAAAGCATATAAAATCAAGACTGAAATATGTCCAGCCTGGGTGTGAGAAGTTGGGAAAGGATCAAACTCTCAGCAAATGTAAAAAATCACTATTTCATTGCAACTAATGGAAAAATGAATCTATTTGTCCCAGCGGGGGATTTGGTTCACACTCTGAGAAAACCTGAGCTCTGCCTAGACATTTTAATTGCAGACTGAATGCAGTCTGCAAACTTTTTTGCCTTTTAATCATCTTCCACAATTAAAATAGCGACTGTGATGGTTTTCTTGTCATTTTGGTTTCTTATTCTTAGGTAATGCCTGAAGGACTCTGTAAATAGATGTCATTGCTCAGGGTGCCACTGAAAGCATCTCCTTCCACTTGTTCTCTTTCTAATCCTTCAAAATACGTATTTTGATTTTGCCAGGCATCTTTTGTTCTCCTTTAAATCCTCCCATTAAACTAAAACCACTTACTTTCGGATTAAGTGGCTGAGAATTCTGTGGGTGCAAATATTATTTATATTAAATAGTGTTTAGATCCATTCATTTCACATGTTAAAAACTGTAGTTGGCTGTTGCTGTCAATACCACAAACTGCAGCTTTCTGCCCGTTCTGGACATCTGGTTATCACAGCTATTTCTGTTTGGAATGGTTTTGGCATCTTATATTTTCTTTATACAAAATACGAGGAAGTCTTGACCCCTCAAAAAAAATCTGACAGCCTGTGAGCTGTTTCAGCGAACTGTCCAGGAAGAGATGAAGAAACGGCACGTAGAGGATCCCATTTTCCTCCTCGATTTCAAGGCGCGGGAGCAGGCTGTTTGCTCCCAGTTGTGGCCGGTAAACATGAGGGAGACCGAGCACGGCTGGTAGCGGAGTGGGGTTCTCTGGCCGTGGCATGGGAAGCGGGATTTCGCGTCGCTCGGCAAACAGCCGCGCCGGACCTGCGATGGCCCCGCTCGTGCCCAGCCTGCCCCGTCGGATGCCAGCGTCGGCAAAGACTGACCAAGGGACAGCGTTTGTGGAAAACAAGGTCTTTAAACCAGCACCCGGAGGCTCTCTGCTTTCTCTGGGTTTAAAATCCTGTTACCCGCATGTTTATTACCAGGGAGTGGTATCTATCTGATCAGAAGAATAGGGTGGACATCACTTGGGGGGTAAAACAGTAATTGTAAGGCATTAACTCCACCGTATTCCTGCTTGAGCAACACATTTTATGTAAGAAGATAATGCTGCATCAGATCATCAGGGTCGTCTTCACAGCTGAATGTGCTAAAAGCGTGCACGCTCATTCTAGCCGAAAAGAAATAACGCAGGCTTTAAATCTCTTTCTAAAAAAAAAAACTTTCTTAGGACCTACGTTCCTTGAAAGAAAACAGTACCCACAAGATGCATAGCCTTTTTTAAGATTAACAATTTTCCTGTTTCTGAGATCATTACGAATGTGATTGCTAGCATTTATTTTTACATATGTTCAGTTTCAACTTGAACGACCCGCATGCAGACCAGACCGGGTCTGTTGGCTCCTTCAAATGCTCAGCACTAACACTGTTTTTAAATGTATTTTCAAGGCGACTTTTGGACAGAGATACTACAGCAGAAGTATATTGTAGGTCTTAACTGTCACATTTGTACTTGTGAACTCTGAAAATGTACTAGATTGCTTTAGTATTGGTAATCAAATAGGGAACAATAGAGAATGATAAATAATGCGCGTTTAAAAGAAACTGTCTATATTTAGAAATTATCAAATTCAACGTTCAGCTAACAACTGAATAAATGCAATGACATTTCTTTAGACATGTTACTCCAGTCAGACATTTCTATTTTTTTCAAAGATTAAATGGATTTTAAAAATCTATTTTTTTCAAATATTACATGGATTAAAAATGCATTTAAATCTTGCATCAGAGGATAGTTTATTTCATCTGAATTCTTTGCATGTGTGATTCCAGAAAATTCATTACGTTATGCAAAACCAAATGGTTTTTAGTTTATTTATTTCGTGATGCACAAAGGAGAAAGATTTCTGAATTTAAACACAACAAACCAATTAGATGAGGCATGATATGCTGCTGAAAAGATCAAACTTTGTTCAGAAATACAATACCCAGAATACTTCCAGTTTAAATGAATGGGAATATAGTCGCTGATGTCTGTTAGGCTAAAATTTAATTGTAGAAAAGTAATAGTTCTCATTACAAGCTTTTCAGTGATCATTCTTTCTCCTAAATCTAATCTAAAAGTGATCAGCAATGCTACAAGATTGATTAAGTTGAGTAGTAATATGATGCTGCCGGATTAACTTTTCCTACACAAAGTACAGAAAAAAATCTATCATCTGATACTTTTCAAATAATACATCCTGATGACTCACTTTTAGTCTTTTAAGTATGTGTGTGCATATACCTATGCAGATACATATATCTACATATAAGTTCTACAGTGGGAATTTATAAAGATTTTTGGGTTTGTTCATGAGGGAGGAATTAGATAATTTGTTATAATGGGAACCTGCTTATAGTCAGTATTTTTATTGTCAAAAATAATAATAGAAAATGGCAAAAACAGTAAAAGCACTTTTTTACTGCAAGACATAACAACTGGGACCTTGTCCTGCAAATCATTTTGCAATGATTTTTAATACATGCAATTTGAACGGTTGGTAGCTGTTTCGTACATTCGTTTTAGTCCAGTTACATATAATATAAACTGCACATTTAATTGCTAAATCAGGATTGAGTTAAGACTAACATTTCCACACTGCCTTGTGAGAAAGGAGGATGGGGCAATACGGGAAGGTGAGAAAATGACCTTAGGACAAATTGCTGTCTAGGTTCTCGCGAAAATCTGGGTGAGATTCTGCTTTCAGGTTGGCTCCTACAGCTTCTTGATCAGTAGCAGTGAAACAGGCTTGGGTGGTCTGCAACCAATGGACATATTTGGATCACTTGTGCCCAGGAAAATGACCTGCCAGGTCTATGGTTTAACACTGCCAGGGGCGAGTAATTAATTCTCTGTTGCTCTATGACAGTCCAGCAGTGTCCTTGATGTTTCTGCAGTCTTGTGGAAGAGCATCCTGCTCACGTACTTAATTTAGCAGAATAACACATTCATTTTTCTCAATAACAGTAATGTCAGCAAAAGGGAGAAGGCAGAAACTCAGTCTGTGCTTGCCGGCTGCTACTATAAAAAAGCAGACTTAATTAGGAAAATTGACTGTATTTCAAGGAAATATTGCCCACAATCAGTTGATAGGGTTGCATGGGGAATGGGAGCATAAGAAGGGTAAATCCTGTCTAGGGGAAGTAAGTTTTAAGAGGAAAAGTGATTCCACTGCTTTTAAAATTTGCAGATCAGAGCTGTCCCACCTGTCTGTGACCTTTTGAGTGTCCTGAAAAAGGAGGAAGAAAACTGTGCTGAGACTCTCTCCTTGGAGGCGAAGAACAGAACGCCCGAAAATGATCTGCTCCTGAGCTCAGGTAAAGGCTGAATGAATGTGCACAATGAAAACTGCTCTCAAGTGAGCTGGGTGGCCTCAAGACCAGATACCCCCACACTCCTTCCCATAGGAGGCATGGACCTTGTATGCATCTCTCATTTAGGAGCAGAAAACCAGGTAAGATCTATTACAAGGCTCTGAGAGTGGGATTTTGACCTTACTGTGACAGAATAGTCGTAGGAGCCTTCAAACTCAGCTGCTCAACTGCAGTCCTCACAACTAGGGAGCACACCAGCAACAAAATCTTGCAAATTGCAGAGGATTTGGAATTCTTCTCATCTTTGACAAGGGTATTTTTATAAAGTCAGCCCAGCAAGTGCAAATTTACGTACTGTATTTGCCTTCAAAATCAATGAATACGAGCAGCCAACATTTAAATCACGTGGCCTGAAGGTCCTCGTTGCTTCCTCCTTGCTCTAACTTACTGTCATGTAACAGAGCTCTTGCATTTCAGAGAGGATTTATCATCATATAAAGGAGTTTTTTGGCCTGGGAAGATCTTGTGGTACTGAGTCCTCATCATGTAGACAGCTTTCCTTTCTCAGCTGAGCAAGTGCATTCATGTGCAAGGGGTCTCAGCGCAATAACTGCAAGCAATTATTGAAGCTTGCCTATGAACTGTCAGCTCCCCCAGGCAGCAGCTGGGTCAGCATCTCACAGAGTACGTTGCATGGAGGCAACAGATGTCACTATTTTTTGTGCGTGACCAGCCATCGCCACTAAGGATGGGTTTGTGTCATTCACAGCATCTCGCAGACTGAACTGTTTCTGGGTGCCTTTTGTGGACCATGACATGGCAAGCTCCTCACCAGTGTGGGAAGTGAAGGAGCTTCCACGAGATGTGTGTGTGCAGGGTGTCCTGGCCAGAGATAAGCTACCGTGTGGAGCAAGAGTTGAGGCTTTTTCTTAGTTTCAAAGACTTCCTCTCTAGCAGAGAGGGTTGGAGACACAGAAGTGTTTCACTATGACCTGGCCCAAGGGCAGGACTCAGAGAGAGGATCTCTTGCCTGGTTTCTTCAGATGCCTACCATTTTTCTCTGTCTTTGTTTTATCCCTGTGAGCCTTGAAGACTGAAGGGTGTGAGCACAGCTTCAGGGTATTATGCCCATGGAGCAGTGGCAGGGTACCTTATGGCAGGTTGCCACATACTCCAGAATACAGATCTATCTATCTCATTGCATATGAGAATTTTGATGATATGAATAAATCAGTTTTGTTTCTTTCCTTCCCTGTTGCCCCCCACTGAAGAGGAGGGTGGTTTGACAACCTATTTTTCTGCTTTGATCCTGTGACATGGCTCTAATGTTGAGCTCTGCATTTCCTCTGCACCAGAGCCCCAAAGATGCAAACAAGTTAAACTTCACAGGACCGTGCAGGTGTGAATGAACACTAGCATTAGCAGGCAGTACTGTTTTACAGACGGTCTCATTTTATCTCAGTCAAGTAGTAGCTCTTCAGCAGAGACTTAATCTAGTTTTAAATTGGATCCAAATCTTACAAATTCCCCTGAGGCGTTTTGTTACTGGAAATTTTAAAACAGGATAATTCTACTCCCTGTGCCACTCTCCCTAAATCTACAGAGAGAGAAGTATAGGATTGTGTTAAATCTTTGAGAAAGCATTTCTAATGGCTGTCAAAATTGCCCTTGTAACTCCGCAAGTCAGATCAAACAAGGCATACTGCTGTGGGCTCAGGGCTACCCACATAGGAGAAAGGTTTAAACTGAAAGTGGCCAGAAAGACTAAGCCCCTCTCTGTCTCTGTAACTCTGCAAACACACCTTCTCCTGGCAGTGAAAGCCCAGAAGAATAAAGAGGGGTGAGATGCACATCTTTCCCCAAGTAATGGCTCCCAAAGAGAGAGCCCAGGAATTTCCTTCTGCTGGTCTTTTACTCAAGGAGGGTTTGTTACCTTGGTAAACTATGGAGTAATGCTTTTATTCTGGGAAATAATGCATCTGAAAATACCTCCAGCCTTTAATTATCTGCACATCTGAGGTCTGTGTGCAGAAAATCCCATACAGGGACGTCAGTTTGAAGAAGAGAGAAACAAAGCTCTGGGGATTCAGCGCACACCCTCAGTGGGTCACGCAGGGAGAGAGAAATGTGGCTTTGCAGAGCGTAGGTTGCCTTTCACACCCCATCCTTCCTGCATCTACCCCAGGAGCTTTGACTGGTGCAGGCAGGAAGAAGGACAAAGCGGAGGACAAGCTTCCATGGTGCTGTCTCTGCTGCAGTGCTCGCATCTCTGTGAAAACGGCACAAACACACAGGATTAGTTGCTGGTGCATCAGGCACAAAGTACCTGAGCAGTAAGTGTTTCTTATTCTCCTGCAGTACAAGGAAAAAGGGACTCTGCCTTTGCGACACCATTAGCTTGGAGAAGGGAGGAGTGTTACACTAATGTAACCCAACTCAATAGTTATGCTCTTTCGTTTGCATAAGCGAAGATAGGATAATTCTCTCAAGTGCAAGGATCAGGGGAGGGAAGCTGCTGGAGGTCTGGGACCTCTGGTCGTGGCGACACCGTGTATTGCTGCTGGGGGAATGCTCTATTTGCTAATTGAGGGAGGTCCCAAAGAGCACAGGGATGTCAGGGAGGTGCTGCTGGGCTCTGCCTCCACCCAGGAGGCTCTTTAGCTAGGTAGGGGTGGGTGGCACCAGCTTTGCTCCCTGAGGAATGGCAAGAAGCCCACCTGCAGGAGGAATGGCTCAGCTGGTTTTTATTTTCTCCTCCTGGGCGGAGACCATCCCAACATCATAATTTTGCCACATTTTTCTGTGCAGAGTCTGATTTGGGGGCTTTATGCCAGTGGCGTTGGCATGAAGGTTCAACAACACAAACAATGCAGCATGGCTGGGCATAAATATCACCCAAGGCGATGTTTCATTTGCCATTAAACTGTTGCTTTGAAGTAAATGGTTACCAAGTCCTATAAACATTGGCACAGGGAGGACACCAGAGCTGAGGTGCCCTGGCTGTGTAAAGCTCTGTATTTCCAGGCACTAGGACTGTTGTGCAGGATGAAATCAATACATTTCTAGAAATGTAAATATTTTTGTTGGGCTAATGGAGGCTGGCCTTATAAAGCATGAAGCATTTGAAGAAAGCGTTCAGCACTTCCTCCCCTCCGCTTTCAGTGAACGTGTAGGGCATTCGGCACATGCCAGGACCCGCCAGGCGTGGGGTGGTCCTAGCATGCTCCAGTGGCCTCTTTTTTCCCCTGTCACATTACAAAACCCACAGAGAAGGCTTTGCTAAAACCAATGACAGCGAGCGGAGGCAAAAGGGAAACAGCCTGAATTATTTCAGCCTATGTCTGGAGAAGAGCAAAATAAGAAAGGCCAGGATTGCAGTTTCTCTGTGGCACAAAGGGCATCAGCTGTAGCTCTTCTCTATTAACGCTCTGCACCACGGGCCAAAATTCATTCATGCCAGCTTCTAGCACCTAATCAAGATGTCTAAGTTGAGGCCACCGTCGTGCTGTGCTCCATTGACCATCAGTTCCCTGATGCATCTCTACCAGCCCTGCCAGAAGGCAACACAGACAAGCCGAGGGCACAGCTGGAAAAGCCCCCCTCACACCCTGACTGACTGTAGGAGGGGACCATGACAAGCCTGGCCTTCAAATAAGCAGCCCTTGCACCTAACTGAGGGAAATGGGGTGAATCTGGGCAGTGTCAGTCAGTCCCTGCAGCTGACAGAGGTGGCAGAAGGTGCAGGGAGGGCAACTGAGCCACAGGCTCATGCCTGCAGAGAGCCCAGCGGGACTCCAACTTCAATGGCTGCTCTGAGACGGGTCCTCCAACTGCCATGTCACACTGTCAGAGGCCTGGCCTTGGAAAGAACAACAGTACGGGCAGATTTTGCCAGAATATTGGTGTGTACCCATGTTTTGCCCTGGTCTGTAAATGTGATGACCTTCCCTTTACAGTCCCAGGGACTGAGAGCTTGGCAAAGTTTTGCTCTCTTGCAGCAGAAAAGCCACTGGGACCTGCAGCCAAGCCCAGTGAGTGGTCTGTTGGCGTTATTCACTCCAGTACAGTCTTGGCATAATGAAAGAGATGAACAAGCAGAGGAGTATTTATGGTGATACAAGGATTACATTGATATTGTTCCCCTCTGCCCTTTCCCCAGTATCGTTCCGAAGCTGTTTAAACTCCTAGTCAAGTTGTATCTTTTTCTTGAGGGTGACTCAAAGTCACATTAGGGTGGCTCAAAGTGGAAACTTTAGAAAGACTGAAAAGTGAGCTAAAAAATTCACATCTGGTTTCCTTCATCTTTCCAGGGCCATTCAATAGTTACCAGAACAGAGACGGGTAGCCAAGGGCCTGACGCAAAGTTCGCAATGCCCCGAGCTGCTCTTTGTCTGGCTAGTAGAGACCAGTGGAGTCAAGGACCAGCATGGGATGGGCCTGGAGCTTGCTGGGGCTGGTTTGAAGCAAGCAGGACCTGTTCTGTCCCATCCAGGTCTCGACAGGTCTCAGCAGGACTTGCTCTGTCTCATCCAGCTTGCTTTCCAGAGTACTGAGCATCTTTGTTCCTGTGGACCTTGGGAGATGTTGCATGGTGTTTCGTTGCTTGGAGATGTTTCATAGAGTTTCACTGTTGGGAGAAGTTTCATGGTGTTTTGTCACTGGGAGATGCTGCATGGTGTTTCATTGTTGCCCCCCCAGGCAGATGTGCTGGAATGTGGGATAACATGAGCTGCTGGCCTTCGTCCGCTGTGGGACAGACTGTCAATGCTCACTGCCCTGAATTCTTCCAGATGCTGACTGGGAAGAAAGGTAACACTAAAAATATGCTTTTCTTGCCCAGGTGTTTTTTATGAAATATGTTATTTACAAAGATGCCACTGTCAGGTCTGAACTTGAAGTGAAATTGTGTCCCTGCTTCTTTTAAAGACCGATGGTCACTTAGGAGCTCCGTTTCCAACACTAAGCTAAACATGGGAGCCTGGAATCGAAGTAGCAAGATGTTTTAAGTGTTTATTTTTCTTAGCCAGGTGGAGAAAAGTGTAGGAAGTAAATGCTATCCTGAAAAGCAGTTTTGTAGCATAGTTTCTTAAGGGAAAGAGTTTTCTCCACTAAGGTTCTGTGTTTATGTATTTTTGTCTGTCTTTCCCCTTCTAATAACTCCTAGAGCCAGTGGCTGATCTCAGCTGAGCTTGACAGGGACAAAACTTCACACAATGTTAAGTTCATACAAGTTTTGGCAAAACAGCCAGCCAAGTAGGGGGAAAAGATCCCTTTTTTGCCTCCATCAAGAGGAAATCTGCACTGGGGATTCATCCCTTGGCTGTGAGAGGCTCCACATGAGTGGCACAAAAGAGATGAGCTCAAGCAACGTTTGTTGTCCTTTTTCTGGGATTTCTAAGATAGAAGTGAAGTGAAATTTATTCCCAGTATGCTACAGTAATCATGAGCCATTAAGTAGGAGTTTCTGCCTGCTTTCTGTTCATTTCTACTTTTCAGCAATGCCCAAGAAATGTGCTTACATTTCTCTTTAGTGAGTTAATGATTCAAATCAGAAGAGGGTTTTGCATTCTTCAGTTATAGGACACAGATTAATGAGGTCCACTACTTACAGAAAAGCAGACAGATGCATTTTTTGGAGGGAGGAATGGGAGACAAAGTATTAGATTGTCTAATAAAGATTAGATAAGTCAGAAGAGAAGCACTTAGTGCTTTTTAAATAAAATCAGACACAAACCATTCAGATTAAAATAAATACCGTGCTATTTTCCGTACACACAAACAGTAGCTGCCCATTGAATCCTATAATCTGGTTTAAAGACAGAGGATAAACTACACAAAGACACAGATCGCTGAAGAAATCATCCGTTTGCCATGCGCTCGCAAATCTTTACATAGTGATACCGGCCCTTAAACGCATTAAATGAAATTCTTGCTGGTACAGCCACTAGAGGGAACTGCTCCCTGCCTCTGGCCTTCATACCGGGGAGGAAAACAGGAATTTGTACATCCAAAGGTCATAATTAGATCTCAAATGTGCATTGCGTTATCTTGGAGATAGTCTAACAGCATTAAACTTTAGTTGCCCTTCTTATCGAGAAGCTGGGAGCCGAACCACTTCTGATAAGCAATAATCAGAGTGACAGTGTTCAAACACAGAAACCCAAGACATGGTCCATTGGCATTTGCATCTTATTTCGGTCTCTGCATCTGGCATCTTGGGTCAAAGTCAGCAATAGTTTATTCTCCTTCTCATAGCCACATTCTTCTCTGATTTTATACTGCGGTTGGCTTGTGACTCATGCGTTTAATTACTGCTACAGTCGTTCCCCTGTTTTAAGCAATTTTGCAAAAGAAAAACAAAGATCTGTTTGCTTGAAAAAAAGGCAAAAGTTTTCTCTCCTCACCACTTACAAAGCAGATGGGCAGCCACAAATGCCAAAGACCCCTACGTTAAGGGACACAGATAGCTCTGAGCTCTGACCAAACCCTGGTCTCCATGCTGTTGAGCTTTGTGCTGACATCGAGACTTGCATTTGCAGCCCAGACTGTCTGGCCCCTTCCCACGTAAGAGACCAAAGAAACAAAAGAATCTGGAGCCAAGTAACATAACTGAAGTTCACATCCAGACCTGCACATTGTGTCTCAGGCAAGAAACAAGGAAAGGTGCGACAACTGTGGGGATTGAGGCAGAGGAGAAGGCCACATCAGACGGCCCCAGTTCCACAGCCATCCCTTTAGCCAGTGTTTCCCCTTGCCTAGGCAACTCCCAAAGCCTCCCAGGCACCAGTGAATACCAAGCACCGATCATTAGACAGACTGCAGACCCCGAGTCAGCTCTGAGTGGGGCATGCTGCAGTTTCCCGTGTGTGTGTGTCACTCATAAGAAAGTAGCATTGCTAAAATTTTCCTCATGTCCATCAATATAATATGCCCTGCATAATATCCCATGCTTTGCGTATAACACAATCGCATACACACACCAACACAGAACTTCACCTCTTCTTGTTTGATCTACTTTGACATCCTCAGGCAAAAACCAGTTACAGGCATGTTTACAAGCACAACACTCTGCTCTGAGTTAAGTCTACGTGTCTTAAAAGCTGAAGTAGAGAATTTGCCACCATACCACTCCCTCGCTGAGTGCCAAGGCAAATTGGGGAGAACTGTTTGGGAGAGCTGTTTCTCTCCTGTTGTTGCTGCATTGCATCAGGGCATAGAAAACCTGCCTTAAAAAGCAAGCCTGGCCCTTTCAAAGATACTAAGCTGGAACAAGATGTACATAAAAGCGTCAGAGTAACAGTCTGATACTGACACACCCAGAGCTCTTCCCACTTGGAGGTCTCAGCATGTTTGCTGTGCCTTGCAGTTTTACGGAGGTGAGTTCAAATCAAGTGCAGACATGCTCTCAGGTCACCAGAATTAGCCCAGAGGTAGCAGGAGCCCTGACTCTGTCCTGACAGTCCCAGCAGAGCTCCAAAGAGCATAAACCAGTGCCAAACGCTGCTGCATGTGCATCTCCCCCTGTTCCCTCAACACTGCGGGGATGTTTTGCAGGAACTGGATGCCCTGGAGTCCCCATGGCTAAATGCGTGGGCAAAAATAGACTTTTATGGTGCCTTCTGGCAAGGCTTCTACTAAGAAGGGCTGCTGGTTTCAGGCCCTAAGTCCTTGCTAGTATTGCCATTACTGCAGCAAAGCCAGGATTTCACTCCATGTTTCTGAAGAGTGGCTCCTATCTGATAGATTAATGTGATTAGGACAGTGGGTAGTGGTTTTACTTCTTTGTAAAAGTTTCTCTTCAGCACATAAGCTACATGCCTGCTAGGGTCATTTTCTTCCAGTGAGATTGTAAGGTGTGTAGGGCAGGACTTCCCACTTCCACTTTAGTGTCAAACATGAATACGGACATGTTCAAACCTGTCCTATTCAACTATATGCAACTCGCTGGGGATCCATCTCACTCAGCTTTAGGAGTCTAAAAGTCAGATGTCCTAGCAGAAGTCAGTCAGACAAACTGCTCTCTGTGGATGTCTGTCTGAAAATGAGATTAATTCTGCAAATGCCTCTTTTTCTCCACTGACTAGAAAGACAGCCACGAGGGACACAGTTGGACTCAAGCATTTAGATTTCAGAAGTCTAACTTAAGTGAGGGGAATCGCATCCTAGCCTTTAATTTTTAAGTAAGCAAGGAAATCAACAGTGTAAGATAATGCCCAGACCTGGCTGTGGGGACAAGCCTTTTAGTTTTCATTTCAACCTCACCAAAAATCTGTGACCATCTAAAGTTTTGTGTTCTTTTCAGACCATGACAAACCACAGTAAGGAGGTGGGAGCATTCAGGAAAGTATCAGATTTGCATGGAGTATGAATCTGTGATTGAACAAGTCATGTGTTTGCTGATCCTGGAATACTGGCCAAGAAACACCAGATGTACCGAACAGTATTATTTATGTTGCAGTTAATAAAAACACATCCATCACAGTCATCCCTGAGTGGGCAAACAATATTATGACCCACACAAGTACACCGGGCAAGTATCAACATAATTAGCTCAGCTGCATTTCACCTCCAGCTATGCAGAGTGCACTGCCTGGGGGAAAATATTCTCTTTGCGCTTGGAGCAGCCCTACACCTTGATGACTGACTCCCGAGGAGAACAAAGATACAACTGGAAATGATCACACCTGGTTTTGTCTTTTTTTGTTGTTATCACACAGGTTTTGTCTACCGAAACTGTACAAGCAAGGGTTGGTCAGACCCATATCCGAGACCTGATATCGCTTGTGGCTACAACGTCAATGACACGACAAACGAGGCGAGAGTGAGTCTGAGTGCCTGTAACCACAGATTCCCTGCTTTGGGGCCCTGGGGGGGGAAACACGTTAAGGAGAGACTGAATGATGTTATGATTTAACTCAGGTGGGGTTACTGATACAGGTGTTTTTCAGCATAAATGCTTCCTCCAAATGATCAGAATAGGTTGCTCAGGGTAAAGCTTCAGTAGATGATTTTACAAGAAAATGTCTTTGTTAAATAGGAGGAGACAAGACATGTTTCTCTTGGTATGGGCTGATTTCTACCAGACAGTCAAAGGTTAAGGTGTGAATGTATGTTCCCCTGCAGCGTTCCTATTTCATGACTCTGAAGACCATGTACACCATCGGATACTGCACCTCCCTCGTGACGCTGACAATAGCCTTAGCGGTCCTGGCCTCTTTTAGGTGAGGAGAAGCATCTCTGGTTTGTGTTTGCCAGGACTTCTGGTCATCTCAGCTGACACAGATCCTTCTGTTGGCTTTCAGGGCAAGTTAAAAATTGAAGTGTTTCTGAAAACCTTCACAGAAGTCAGTGACAAAAATGATCTCTGAGCCTTGTCTCCCAGCAAATGTCAGGGCTGCTCCTCATATTGTGCTCTCCTGTCCTTTCCAAAACGTAGCTGGATGTATTTTGCAGCCTGGCGTTTGCACCACCTCTCTGCTGAGGTCTTCCCATGACTTCAGTGTCCCTTAGGCAGAGTGTCTTTCCCCCTGCTGTTCTTTTCCCCACTTGAGACTGTGGCTAAAACTCTGCTCCAAGTGCTGCTGCACTGACTTCTGGGGAGGCGTTTCAGGTTTACAGCAGCAACCTGACAGTCGGCTTATCTTCACGCATCCTTATAACCTGGAATTTGTACTTTGCTGCTTATTCAGTGAAATGAATTTTCCTTACAGTAAGTGTCAGGGCAGCACCCCTGGGCAGAGGGAACCCCAGCTACTTTGCAAACTCGTCTTCAGGCTGCACGGCCTCCAGACCCAGATTATGTGGAGATTTAATACAGAAAACATTGCAGGCACAAGTGCACTGTGCAGGCAAACCAAATAAATCCACCCAGGTGTGGATAAACACCTTGGGTTCATGTTACTCCAGAAAGGAGGGAGGGAGACTAGACCAAGCATATTGGCGTGAAATCGCAATTCTTGTGGCAGCCTTCAGCTTGGTTTAGTACCTGAGTGGAGCAGACGTGACTTCAGCTTTTTAAGGTCTTCTCTAGGCTATCCCTCTTGGGAAATGCATTAGTCTTCCTTTCACAGACAGAAAAACAGCATTCCTAATTTGTCAGTTTAGCATTAATAAGGATTGAAACCTGCTGTTCACAGCCACAAGCTACCCCCGTTGGCTAGGAATGTAACTTCACAGGATCTTTCTCTCTTTTTGTAACAGAAGACTTCGCTGTACAAGGAACTACATCCACATGCACCTCTTCACATCGTTCATTTTGCGAGCCTCATCCAACTTCATCAAGGATGCCATCTTGTTTTCCTCTGATGACACGAATTACTGCGGGGCATACACGGTAACCCTCTGCCTTCCAGCTTGCTCCACACCTCAGTTTCCCAGCAGGATCCCAGCAGTAGCTAGTGTGCAGGGAAGGAAATCTCTGTCTCAGCTTTCCATTCAGCATGAGGAGTTACAGGAGAGGAAAGGTATGCCCTGTCCCTCTCCATGGCTCGATCCTGCGTGTTCATTGTTCCTGGCTGAGATTTCCCTGTTTGGGGGGATTCTGTGGTGTGAGGACACAAAAGCAGCCCAGGCTGGAGCATACATGCAGAAACCCAGGTGCGGTTCCTCCTGGCTATAAATGCCTTTACAAGTATTGGAGCAGAGGGCATCCAGGTCAGTGTGAAGTAGACACCTGCATTCATCTTCTTGATTGTGTTGACTTGATGGCCATAGAAGACACCAGGAGTTCAGCACATTGACCCAGAAATGCCTAAACATGGGTGTCTCAGGCTGTGAACACAGGATACACAACCAGGGTGGAGATGCTTACATGGATTTTAGATCCTGGTAGGTGGGGCTGGCAGGAAAAGTATGAGAACACATTAAATATTGCTGACTCATACTACAGTGTGAGACCCTGATAGTAAGATATGAGTTTGCACCCCAAGAGCCTGGAAAAGGAACCTCCCAAATTTTGAATTGTTTTTTCCTTTTTCTTGGCAGCAAAATATCTTGAAATCTGGAGGGGGCGGGGGGACCACTGGAGATGATGTTCAATGCTTTAAACCAAAAGATAAAAATTAGGGAGGGGGAAAAAAAAAAAAAAAAGGCTTTTTTTTTCTTTTACCTCCCCAGTTTTGCTGGATCTTTGTTGCTGAACATTTTGAGCAAATTTTAACTTGTCTTTATTGACCCTTTTTCTCAGGAAAAAAAAACACTGACAAATACCTTAATGTGCTTCTCTAAGGTGATATTAGTGCTATTGATACTAATAAGGTCGTGATAGTGAAACTCCTCTAAGTGAGGCAGTAACCCAAACCCATGCGTCCATGACACATTTGGTTCTTGTTAGTGAGGCAGTTGATTAATGCATTTAAAAGTGCCAGTCCTGCTTTGTTGTCATGTGAACACCTGTCTCAAGGCCACCCGTTTAGTCCCCTAATTGCCATAAAGTCTCTATTTTCCAAGATTTATTTACAGCTCTCTCTTTGTTAGAAGGTAGATATGAACCCGGGCAGAAGCTAATTGTCCTCTCTTTCCTCAGGCTGGGTGTAAGCTCACCATGGTCTTCTTTCAGTATTGCATCATGTCTAACTACAGCTGGCTCCTCGTGGAGGGACTGTACCTCCACACTCTCCTGGTTATTTCTTTCTTCTCGGAAAGGAAATTCCTCTGGCAGTTCATCGCCCTCGGATGGGGTACTGGTTCTCCTTTCAGTAAGAATAACTGTGGGTTTGTTTTGCCTTTGGGATGGGCTTGTGGAGCAGTAACTAGCTTTTCCAATTGCAGGTGCCCCAACCGTGTTTGTGGCTGCATGGGCAACTGCTAGGCAACTCCACGAAAATATTGGGTAAGCTGCATGGAGGGGGGGAAGGTGGCATGCCGGGGGGAGCACGCAGCCCCTGCGCAGGCTACTCCACGGGGTCCTGCTCATTTCTAACCACTGGCAGCCAAGCAAACCAACCACCACCCTGCTATGCTACAAGCCTGGATCCTGGTGTGGGTGGGAGTAGAGGTCCAGCTGAGCAATCTGAGAAAAAGCCTCAAATTTCATTTCAGCATTTTCAAGGGTAGGAGGTAGCCTTCAAGTATGCACTCAGCCCACAATGTTTTCAGCATCTGTATTTGACTTTCTGATCGGTGAAACTTTGTTCTTTTCTCTTCTCCCTTCCAAAATTTTGAACAGTGGTTGTACTTTAAGGGCAGGATATACTTTTGTCCAGCACAGGTAGACAGTTTTCTGTCAGACACGTTATAGCACTAAGTGAGAACAGGAAATTAATTTTGTAGAAGGCAATAGGGGCCTATCTGAAGTGCAAAACAGACTAAACCTCTTGAAAAGACACCAGTGTTTTGATAACTGACTGCACCTTCTCTTCTATTTTTACAGGTGTTGGGACATTAACACTAATGCCAATACCTGGTGGATCATTAGAGGCCCTGTAGTTTTGTCTATTTTTGTAAGTCTTTTCTGGGACAAGCAGATTCAAACTGTATTTTCAAATATTGTGAAGTCAGAGATCATCTACTCAACATGCTTTAGAAGTGTGTTAATGAACTGCTCTTAGACATGTGCCTGAACTGGTGTGACACATGAATTACTGCTTAAGCAACTTATGCTCAGCAGGATTTAGTCAGTAACTAATGCCCCGAAGCTAAGTTCACAAGAAAAGCTAGAGTGTCCTCCCAAGAAGCAAGAGCCTGAAGAAGATCAGGTTTCCACATCCTGTTGATTTCATATGAACTTGGCTGGCTTGTGGAAGCTTGTTTTGGACTGTTTCAAGGAAGGCTCCGGAGGAGAAACGAAGTGGCTGTACATTTCAGTACAATCGCCTTTGTGTCTCCCGGTCAATGCCCCTCTCAGCAAAGCCAAAACCAACTTGTCTTACATGACCATTAGCTTTTGTTTTCAGCAATGAAAGCAGCTCACAGGCTGCACGCACCATATGTTAGCGGACTGCAATTATACTATTATGGCATTGCTTACTGAAATAAGGCATAGGCATTGAAACTCAGTGTGAACGTGCCCAGTACAAGGCAGTAGCGATGTCAAGAACAGTTTGGTACATACAATACTCCGCACCCATGGTTTGAGCATTTGCTGGTGCTCACCTTCAGAGTCTTAGGTACCAAGGGGCTGGAGCTGCTTCTTGGAGATAGTTCTTCTGCTCGACGGAGATGCTGTGGGGCAGACCACTCTGCAGTGATCTATCTGAAGCCCTAGTACAGAAACACGTGAACTGTTAGTTACTCTCAAGTAACCCGCTGACAATCCAAGTGAGAACGCAAGGGTTGGTTGAGGTTTTTGTGTTGCCAGCAGGAGCCATTATGTTTGCAAAACACAAACTGCAACACTTGGCACGCTCTCTTGGAAACTCAAGCAGCAGAGGTGGTGGGTTAAAGTTCTGCTCCCATTTACCACTGAGCAATCCTTCGCCCCCACAAGACAAGCAGAAGACCACACAAGTGATTCAGGATCAACTTAACGAGGCCACAGCATTTCTTTTTCTTAATGAAACAACCCTTACGCTCCAGGAGCCACTCGGCAATATTTAAATGACAAGGCGGCCCAGGCATTCCTGCAAGGCAAAAAGCGCAATCTTAATTTATCTTTTGACGGCCACCACCAGCTATCCCCTTCCAAGTTTCCTCAAGATCCTGATCACATCTAGCTTAGTCACTTCAGGCCCTGCCTCTTTACCTAAAAGAGGCTTTTCTCAAGCCGCGAGCCACAGACAAACAAACAGCCAGACCTTCAGAATTCAGATCTAATCTCTTTATTCCTCACGGCGCACGGTCTTTAGCAGTTCAAAGGGCAGAAAATCAACACCGATAAACTCCTTTGTGCTCCTAGGCTAACATTCATAGCTGCGCTGCCCGCGGCAATCCCTCCCGGCGGGCAGACCCCCCCGGCCCCCCGCCGCAGTGGTTCTCCACAGCCACAAGTCCTGCTCAGCCTACACTGGGTTAAAAACCCCAGAATCCCCAGCCCTGAACCTCCTTTCCCCCCCCAAATATTTCAGTCTTCCCTTGGTGTTCCCCACCCCTAGCTCCTCCCAGCTCCACTCCTTTCCTCGCCCCTCCCCAGCTCCCCAAACTTCCAGCCCTCTCCAGACACCCTCAGCAGACCAGACCGCGCAGCTACCGTTGCTCCCTCTTCATCCAACAATTTAGGGAACCCAGGGACATCCTGGGTCTGTCCCGTCTACAGCAGACCCCCTTCTCTCAGGGAAGCCCACCACCTCAGAGCCCTGCTCCAACACCCACCGGCACGTAACAAGCCACCGCGAAGAGGATGGAGGGTGCACCACCGCGAAGAGGATGGAGGGTGCACCACCGCGATGGTGTTTCCAGGCGGAGGGGAGCGTTAAGGGCCTTGCCGCCGTGCAGGGTGTCGCAAAAGGGCTGCGGGTGCGGGTCGGCAGGCTGTGCGGGCGCAGGAGGAGCGCAGGGTGATGGTGATGATGATGATGATGATGTCGGGAGCCCCGATGCGAAGGGCAGATAAAACCGGGGTTGCTCCCTGGTGCTCCATGCTGGGCGTGGGAGAGAGGCCCGCTCAGGCTGGCTCTGCCTCCCCTGCGACTCCCACTCTTTGCCTGAGGGTCAAATGAGCAGAAACAGCTATTGCTTCAACCTTTGCCCAAACTGAGCGGCAGATCAGCATTTTTATGTGATAGCCACCCTTGCAGAGGGGGAAAATGCAAAAGGAAGAACTTCAGTGTTGACTCTCTCCTGTCCCCACTTCTAACTACTTTGCCTCCATCATCCCGAACCACATTGTGTCTTTTGGCAGGGAACAAACTGCATTTGCAGTCCCAGTTAGCAAGCGGCAGCTCCAGTGCTGCCCCTTTCCTGGCATCCAAGGTGGGGCCAGGCTGCGCAAGGTGCTGTCTGAACCCCACAGCCAGAAGGGATCCCACCAACGCGCCTGATCTCCCTGCCCTTTGGTGATTTGCCCAGGTAATAAGCCCTGATCAGCCCCATAACTAAAGCTACAGAAAACCAGTGGGGAAAGCAGTGAGCACCTAAGCCCAGGGTGGCCAGGCAGGCTGGAGAGGCAGGAACAGGGATTGGGATGGGGACAGGGACACGGACATGGGCAGGCCAGCCCCAGCTCCTCTTTTCTGCCTGCTCAGCCAAAACACCCCAAACTGGCTCTGCTGATACCTGGCAGTACATTAAGTGGTTACTGGGCATTTGGTTTTGTTGTTTGGGTTTTTTTTTTCACGTCCTTCCTTTTGTTTTTTTTCAGATTAATTTCATTCTTTTTGTCAACATTTTAAGAATCTTGATGAGGAAGCTCAGCTCGCCTGAAGGACGGAGCAGTGATTTCAACCAATACAAGTATGTCCCTTAAACCGCAACTATGCCACGTGAGCCCACTTGAGCTCCTCTTGCTCCTTCTACACTGGCTTTCCCCTCTGTTTTCGTTCTCAGGAGACTTGCAAAGTCAACACTCCTCCTCATCCCTCTGTTTGGGGTCCACTACATCATCTTTGCTTTTTTCCCTGAAGATGCAAGCAGCGGCACAATGGAAATTCAGCTGTTTTTTGAATTGGCTCTTGGATCATTCCAGGTAATATCTGACAAGCTATTATTTCTTTAAAATAAGAGAAAGAGGTGTAACATGTAACTCTGCAACAGAGCAGAGTCCCAATGGCAAAACCAAGCTGCCTGATTTCCCTTGAGATGCCTTATCCCCATTCAAAAGCTGAAACCGCAGTTCTAATTCTGTGACCACGGTTCTTTTATCTTTTAGGGCTTTGTCGTGGCTGTACTTTATTGTTTTCTTAATGGGGAGGTGAGTTTTGTGTATATAACATTCTTTTTTATTGCTCAAGCATGCCTCATTAATCAGTGGGATACATTCTCCAATGAATTACATGTTTTATCTGAGGGTTTTCTGCCCAGCTACCTAATGTCACTCGTGAAATACCTCCTAGACCTGGCAAGCCTAAGTAATTGTATGCCAGATGCAAACTTCACCTCTCAACCATTGCAGCCCTTTCGTAAATCTGCATTATTACTGTCTGGGAATGGAGGGTGGGAGTACCATCCTGCACACAGTCACACTGACAATTAACTGGTTCTGATGTATGGTGCTATTACCTGTCATCTCATGGCTGTTTTCTTTGCTTGATCCTTGGGAGGGAATTTATGAAAAGCTGTATCCAGTCCAAGTTTATTAGGACTCTAATAAGGTAAAGCTTTTGGAAGAGGGACCATTTCCTTTGTGGTTGTATGATAACTCCCAGGCTTCTGAGCTAGAACTTGCACTCTGAAATGCTGCTGCTGGTAGAGGTGGGGGGAGACATTATCCAAACTGGGAGATCCTGAGGCTGTTGGAAGGAAAAAAAAAAAAAAGCGCCTAAGTTTGGAAGAAAAAGTCACTTTGAAATGGAGGAGGGGTTTGAAATACTTTGACTAATCCTTTAACAGGGTTCAGAAAAAGTTGTTTTGAAAAGAAAGTCTTCATTTTTTTACCTTAGAATGCCAAAATGTCTCGTTTTTATAACTAAAATAAAAATCTTGGAAAAATCTAAACCAAACACTTACTGAGGCCAGCTAGACTCTGTCAACAGTTTCACCTGCAATTAAAAACAGGTTACCAGAAAATTGTGTGGCTGCAACAACAGTATCACTAGAAGTGACAAGAAACAGGCCCTACCCTACCCCCTTAAACTGGGGGTTAAATAAATAAATCCAAACCTTGGCAAAGGTAACCCGCTCTCCTTTTCCTGTTATACTGCTCTCCGCAATGCAGGGCTCCAAGATAAACTAGCTGAACTAAGTATTTTGTGACCTTTCCACCTAGGTTCAGCTGGAAGTTCAGAGAAAATGGAGGCAGTGGCACTTAAGCAAACACTTGCGTCAGCATCTCAGCACCTCAGCGAGTAATGGAGGAAGTGGCTTAACTCAAGAGATGCAGATGGTGAGGTCGAGCCCACCAGAGCACAGGAGAGCAACCCTCCAAAGATCAAGCGTGCTTTAACACTGTACACCTGGAGGATACCTCCATGCTCAGATACACATGGTTAAGTCCCACGGACCATGCTGGGATTCTTGTGTATGTATCCGAAAGCGGGACTTGGCTGTAGATCAATGGTTCTTGAAGCACATCTGTTCATTTATATCCTGTGTAGCACCAGAGTTATTTTGCAAGGCAAAATGGGGCCAAAACATTATGCTCTTCCGTGGGTTTCTGGCCACAGTCATTTGTGTTTCTTTCCACACCAATATTTTTCAGTTGCTATTTCTACCTTAAATGTGACCTTTCGTTTTCCATGTGGCTCTCCAACATGTTCCAGGCTAAGCCAGGCTGGTGAGTTTTAGATGTTCTCTATTTCTTCTACTGTTGAAGCTGGGAGGACATTCAATTTTCTACAATGAAGGTTACGATCCATCCTTTAACATGGCCCATGGGTTTGAAATGCAAAATTAATTCATCCCTAAAATTTACCAAGATTCAAAGTCTTTCTGTTGTGGTGGTGGATGATGGACACTGAGAACATAAAGCACAGCTGAGCCCCTGTTTCCTCTCTGACTGCATATCTGTTGCTCAGGTACGCTCCAGTGACAGGTTCAGACAGCTTGCTTCCTTTGCCTCTTCTAACAGTGGAGACCTTGGAAATAACAGTGGTCCAATTTGGATCTTCGTCGGTTTTTGAAATGGTAAAAAAGCTATTATAGCATATTCCAAGGGTGGCCAAGAAAACTTTAGTGAGATGGGTCTTTCCTATTGTGTCTGTACCTCTGAGACTTGTCCAGCTAGTCTTTGAAGGGAATGAAAAGCCTGTGAAAGCCCTTGAGACATTTAAAACTCAATTGTACTTGACAGTACAAGGTATCTTGTGAAAAACACCACCATAGTGGCTGGCAAAAATCTCTTTAGAGCCTATGATCAGTCAGCGAGCTGAAATCTGCAAGACTGCACACTGTAATACGCTGTCACGAGGTATATGAGCTTCTATTACAGCTTTATGTTCTTGAGGATAAAATTGTTAAGCAAATTTCCCTAGTCTGAGTGGGAAAAGGACAAAATAATTCATCCGACAAATGCAATCAAACCTCCCACTTGATTTTGTATCTGCATTTCCCCCCCTTGGGGCAATTCTTGCCTGGTTTTCTTCAAGGGCAAAGATGACTGAAGAGAAAGCACTTCTCCCTCCTCCCTATCACCTACAAGACATTGGCAAAACATGCATGGTATGTCAAATACTGACGGAGAGGCATTCCCCAACCCCTCTGCCAAAACTGCTCTAACGAGCTTTTATTTGCACCAAACTGTCGTGGTAGACTTCTGCCATTTTACCAAAAGGCAAACATGCAGAGTAATTCAAAGGATGCTTTCAAAGTTAAATTACCTGTGCAGAAGCAGGTTTTTGAGTGCTATCAGCACTGTTTCAAACCCCGAGATGCAGGAAAAATGTCTTTTTTTTCTCTGCCGGTGCTGACAGTTAGACCGCACAGCCTGTATCCTCCCTGGTGAAGCAGGCACTGCAGGCAGCAGCACCGCTGACGGCACCCAGGCGAGGGAAGGCAGCTTGGCAAGGCGGAGGGCTTCACCTTCGCTTCAGCCTCCCCTGCCCGGTTGGCTTTGCCTGCTGATGCCGGTCACCCAGCAGCGGGAGAGTTGAACGTCTTTAAAACCAGGAAAAAACAAAATCAAATATAAAGCAGAGAGCTGGCAAGTGTTTTCCAGGAATTAATTTTAAACTTACATTTTTTGGAAATGGCAAGGTTTTGAGTCGACTTTGTCCTTTAAAACTCAGCCAAAGAAGCGGGATCAGTCCTGTGACCAAGGGAGAAGTGAAAGCTCTTCCGTGCGCGTTTGGGTGAAAGATCTCGCTTCTCGCTGACTTAACCCAAGCCAAGCAGAGCCTCCAACCTTCTTGGGGGTTCACTCTGTCCCAGCGCATTTAGCAGGTCAGATACTTCTGAAAAGATACAACCATTAGCCTCATTTTCTCTCTGGCCTACAAATAAGACCAAGAAAATTGAAACAACTTGTTATGTTCCCTGTCTGAGAATTAAACAATTATCAGTCAGGCCAAAGCAGCTGTTTGTTTTAAATGCAAGTGCCTTCTTCTGCCATAAATGAAAAAATATAGACTCAGAGATACAATAACATGTAATTAATTAGATCTGATGCAATTATTGGCTCTCCCACAAGCCAGTGTAAGAGCTCAGCCCTGCAAGTGTGTAGTTAGGGCCAACACTGATGGCACAAGGTCAGGTGGAGCCCAGGCTGAACACGATACCTATTTGTACAGGAGTCTTGGTGAAACAGGGACGAACCACATGCCCCAAAATAAAATGCTGCTGGTTTTTGCTTTAAAAAAAAAAACAGTTCTAGCGTAAGTTACTGTTTCACATGGCCATTTTGGTTTTATTTGACTTGCCAGAAATAACCAAAAAATGGAAGTATTCCCAGATTCTGTATTACATGTTTGCCTCAGGCATCGAGCACTGTCCAGGTGTGTATGAAGAGCTGAGGCTCCATAAAAACCTTCAGATGTCAGCTGGCTTTTGCAGTCATTGGCTCTTTGGGAAGAGTGTGTCTACTCGGGTAGGTGCCAGAAGCAGGTGGCCCCAGGTGTTACAATGCTGTGACCTAGATGTAGAAAGCTGCTGCCAAACACCACCATAGTGGGATGGGTTCTCATCTTGCCCATCTTCTGCAAAGGTGATGCAAAAGCACCCTTCCCTGCTGGGGATCTCTCTTGATTAACTATACTGCGGAATATTAAAGAAAAGAGCTACTTGGCTCCAGGAATGCTGACATGTTTATAAAGAGATGAAGAGGAACAGGGAAGTAAATCTCAGCGAGCAATGCAAAAAGCGGGAGATGAACGGGTGCAAGGCATGCAGACTCCAGCATCAGTGGCCTGAAACAGCTGACACAGACTGAACACAAACTCCATATTCAGAGCCCACCGACTTCCCTTTCGCTCCTCCCTATCCAATGTAAAGCAGGTGTTTGTTATCAGTAAACAGGACTTGAGTACCATCTTTCAGACAAGTAGTTATCATTGTTCTGGGACACTGGTGACAGCCTCTGGCTATTCACTCCAGGTACCCTGAGAGGCCAGTTACAGCTCTGCAAGCCAGCAGTGCAGGCAGCAGCTCCAGCTGCCTGAACATCAGCTGTCGAAGACCTAAGGCTGAATTTAAGAGGAAGTGATTAATGGATTTTTCTCTCCCAACACAGCAACAAGGAAGTTCCCAGCAAAACCTCAGAAGCAAAAAGCAGTATTGTTGCGCGGTGAATAATCACATTCTGTAACGCCTCACTGGGCATCAGGGGAGCTGAAATGAATTGTTTCAGAAGAGGGTGGTGCTAGTTCGGAGGGGTTGGATCCACCAGAAGGTGAGAGGCCCCAGGAATCCAGCCAGCACCCCTTCCAGGACACCCCCCGGGGCAGACCTTTCTTTCACCCAGAAACCAGGCCCTTCTTACATGAGCAAGCTGACCTGGAAGGTTTAGAAGATGGGCCATTACCTGCTTACCATAGGCCCCAGCAGTGGGAAAGAGAAGGCAGGTGACGACTGTCATCCTCCTGTAATCCTCTTCCCCTGACTCACAAAAGCAAGCAAAGCTCAACCCCCAGACCAGGCATCCCTCCAAGTATAGCTGATGAAGGTACTGTAGACTTAATCAAAATACCAGCAACAGTCCAGGATATCTCCCTAGCTAGCATGTCCAGTACTGTTATTTTCTTATTCTTATCCACAAGCAATGGTTTGTGCACAAGTTTCCAATTAAAGTTAGCAACTGAACAAGTCTAAACAGCTCATTAACAAGAGGTGATGTTCATTACCCTGCTTTTAAGAGATATTAAACCATCTGAGACAGGCCAATGACCTCTCTCATCAGAATGAACACCAGGTGCTAATTAACTTAGGTGAGATTACATAAACTAATTCAGTGGTGAAGCTGGAGATCTGTTTTCCTGACATTTAACTAAACCTGTTAGTACAGTGAGCTCAGAAAAACCTGTATAAATACATTCGTGCTCAGATACCACTTCTGCAGGCCAAATAAGCAGAGCTGGGGAAAAGAGCAAGGATGCTTCAGACACAGGGTGCGGTGTGGGAAAAGGAAGGTGAAGGACACAGGAAAGAGCTCTTTAGCTGGTAAACAAGAGCACATGCAACAGCAGGAAATCATTGAGAGCCTACAAGGTTATCTCTAATTCCCACAAAGCAGCACAGCTGACTGCCCCTCTTGTTTTGCAAGACAAGAAAGCAGTGCCGGCTGCTTGGGTTGGTGTGGACAGGTTGGAGTGGAAAGGAGAGGGGAGCGTGCAGCAGCCTCGGCTGCCTTGGTCAGAGCTCGGCAAAGCACCAAGCAGTGGTTTCTTCATTGGTATACCTGGGTAAACACACGGAATGGCACCTGGGAGATTATGTAAACTCCACTCGTCCCCTTAGATCTGCACCCCAATATATAAATATGAAAAGAGAGAATTACAGTTATCTTATTTCAGAAAAATTTATTTAACAAACTTCAGGAATGTTGCTTGACACTTCCACAGGCTTCAGAAGATGAACAGTTACCTGTTGCTGCACAGGTTGCCATTTATAAGGATGTCGCCAAGACAATCAACGCTGTTTTGAAATATTTAGCCATCAAAACACATCTCCTCCCAGCGTAAGTCAAACAGTACTATACAAAGCCAGTTGGAAAAAAAAAAAGTTACTGTATTTTCCCTAGAGGATTCCCTACCCCCAACAAAAGGCCTCTTCTTCAGCTAGCAGAAGGCATCCTAAGAATCATTCACAATTCCACCAAGTCTTGGGTGAACTCAATGGCCAATTGTCCACTGGCTTCCTCTAACCCGAGTGGGAGGCACCAGCCTGAGACTCAGTCTGGCTTCGGCTGCCTTCCCCCAGGGAAGGGGCTGGGGGCACGGCTTCCCTCTAGCATGAAAGGGAGTACGTGCAGAATTGATTTCCAGTTTTGGATGTCACCAAGAAGGCACTCTGAAATTACACCCATGCTTCTAGACAAGCCATGGACACCCTTAACCTCGTGTAGGAGAACTGTCCCGCCTGGCATGGGCACCCCTAGGCACCACAACTGATTTATTCATTAGTTAAGGCACTCTTACCACCTTGTAACACCAAAATGCAACAGTTCACGACTGGACCTTGCAGACTCTCTCTGGGGTAAGTGGCTCTGCTAAAGTCAACAGCACTGTTCACACAAGCATCTGCATGTTCAGCCCACTATCATGCCTGCAACAGTGCAATTCAGCAAATCAAAAGCACCTTCACAAAGAGACACACAATCACAGTGCAGTTTTCCAGAGGCAGGTTAAGGGCATAAGTCTTTGTCCTTGAGAGCAGGTCAACAAACCCTGACAGAGCCCCAAACATCACAAGAGCTTCAGGAGCTGGCTGGGTAGCACAGCTCTGTGCATTATCTCACCAGAAAGACTGGCAGATTCACATGCAAAAAGCACAACTGGCACTGGAGCAGCCTGGTCTGAAACTGCATTGCAAAACAGGCTTAGGAGTGTTGTCTTAAAAACTTATGGACATCCAAGAAGGAATGGAGACTGTCCTCATGAAAGCAAGCGAGTCCGCAGGAGTATGTTCAGCAAGTGTGGATGTATACTCAGGCAGGACTTAAGATTCTTAGTTTTCAAAGTCAAAGCTGTTTACTCATGGCTCGCCTACACAACCTTCTCAGCCTTTGTGCTATGATGCTTTTGTTTCAGGTGGAAAATTGTGTCAAACTTGCTGCACAGGAAATGAAAACCTTGCTCAACAGTTATCAGACAAGTTAGAGATGAAACATGTAGAAACATTTGTCCTAAAACAAGAATACAGGCAGCTTTACCAGCAGATACAAAACAAACATTAAACCAGAAACCCTGACGTTTTTATCTGTGGGCAACCCAGTGCTGTATGTTGGACAGATTTTGGCCAAGTCTTTGTATTTCCACCAGCTGTGACAGATTAGAGCTGCCCCCATCAGCCCGTCCTTAGGCAATCACGGGCTGCTTCTCCTCCCAGGCCCACTGTTGATCAGGGGAAGAAAAGGACTTGGTCTGGTCAGGAGGATCTAGAGCTTTCTCCTCCCAGAAGAAATGCTACAGGATGAGACGATTTCCCATTGCCCCAGCAGGAAACCCTGACAACCAAAACACATCCCAGAAGGTGTGGTGGTCTCAGAATGGTCTGCCCAACCACAACGCCCACCTAAAGCCCCTGCAGAGCTTGTCCCTCTTGCCCCAAAGGGACTAAAAAGAAACTGGGAAGAGCACTACCCCATTACAGTGAACTCTGCAAGGGCTGAGAGGGAGCCAGTTTGGGTGACCGATTGGCACGTGTCCTACAGGGGTGGCAAAGGAGTGGTGACAGTGGGGAGAGGCCACGAGGACAGGAACACGCGCTGCTGCCAGAGGAAGCCATCACAACCCTTCCCTGTACACCTGTATCACCCAGCGCCTGCCCTCGGCCCCAAGAAAGCCACATCTATCTCCCTGCACCTCTGTCAGAAGCGTCCCAGAAAAACTCACACAGGACAGATACAAGGAACATGCCAGCAGGAAACAAAATGGGTGACCAGATCAAGATCTGTGTGCCTTCTCTTTTGAAAGAGAAATGGAGGAGTGAGATCCAGTGAAGATTTTCAATACTCCACACCAGTGAGCATGGCCAGGAACAAATCATTTGTCCCCGAGTCAGAGCAAAGCCATGAGACACGCCGAAGTTGTGCCACACTCTTCACAGGCTCCAGAGTATGGGGGAAAGCGTAGCATCACCAAACCTGTAGCAGTACAGGTTTTGTGCAAGCCTCAAAACAGCCCACGTGTGTAGATTGCAGTCTGCCACCCCTCTGAGCATTTAACAGCACAGCCTCTTGTTTAATCCACTCCTCCAGAAAACCGCATTGCGGCCGCAACCAGTCCCAGTCTCTGCTTTGCTCGTGTTGCACAGCCCTCCACGCTGACCAGTGGGTGGGTACGTCTTCTACAGGAATCAAGACTGACTCATCCTTCCCCTCCTGGCACACAATTTAAGACATGGCGTCCTTTTCAAACTTTGTTAGACTCCCTTTTTTCCAGTCTAATTGGCGAAGCTGATTACACAAAGGTGGAGGTACACCCTTCGCACCTAGATTTTGCCTACCCTGCTCCTGGGGTGCGTGAGGCTGTTGATGTGAAGTCCACTGATCCCGTTAAGGAAGAAGAGAAAGGCAGCGATGAACTCGCACCAGTACGTCAGCGTGAAGCCCGTGAAGGTGAGGTGATCCTTCACGAGGATGGAGAAGCTCAGAACGCCGGTGGCCGACAGCAAAAACGAGCAGAGGATGAGAACGGAGCCCATCGACCACTTGCGCCTCGCGTTGGCATCCTCACAGACTTGGGACACCATCAGCAGCTCCAGGCCAAATATGGCGACCACGACGGCGAAGGACACCATGCTTCTTATGGGAATCACCCCCACGCTCAGCCCCTCCACCTTGGCCAGGCTGAGGTCGGTGACGCATTTCAGGACGCTGCCGTTGCTGAGGGTGCAGAAGTGCCACAGTCCGAAGAGCTGCCCCCTCGCAAAGAGCCAGCGGCCATCGCAGACGGAGATGGACGACAAGACCACCGCTATGGCCACGCACAAGATGATCAGGCTCCTGATGAGCGTCTCAAAGAAGGATTTCTGCGGTCTCCGGTGCGCCAGCAGCCTCTGCGCCTTAAAGGATAGCGGGGAGGAAGAAAAAAAAACAACCTGAGTTAACAGCGCTACTTAAGGGCGAAATGAAACCAGAGGGACAAAGCTGTGGGACTTCAGCATTTGAAAATATTTGCTTGTGCACATCCAACCCCTTCTCGCAGGGAAAAGCGACGCAGTTACGGGCTGTACCCAGGAGAGAGGAAGGGTGGGTGAAGCTCTCCCGGTTCCCCGGCTGCACAAACAACGCTCCCACGTCGAGGCCCGGGTTCGGGATCGCAAAGGCTCTGGGCTGAGCAAGATCCCTGCCCCACGGCCCCCCGTGGCACAGCCTCCTGCTCTGGCAGGGCTGGAGCGAAGCCACCGGTCCCCGCGAGGACGGAGGCCGACGGCTGGGACGGGGGAGGCGGCAGAAGCGGGGCGGGGGGCACCCAATTTGACCAGCACCGCCCTCCTTCTCCCACAGCCCTCCCGCCCTGCAGCCAGCCGGGCTCTCCTCCTCTTGCCGGCGGCAGCAGCGGTCCGGACCCGGCTCCTCACCCCGAAAGCGGCACGGCTCGGCTTCCCCGGCACCGCGGGGGGGGTGGTGGTGGTGTGGTGTGGTCTCCGGCTGCAGCCCCCGCGGACCCGCGTGGGCGACGCACGCCCCCTCCTCACCGAAAGTCTCCCCGGAGGGCTCAAGATTTAATTAAAAGCCAAGCCAAGCCCCCTCCCGCAGCCCTCTCCAGCCCTGCAGAGAGCCAGGGGCGGCGGGGAGAGCGGCTGCAGCCCCCTCCTCCCGGTGGGGAGGGGAGAGCCACGGCCCCGGGCGAGCTGCTGCCGGCCCGGGGGGCGGCGGGGGGAATGATCCCGCCGGCTGCGCCCCGCGGCTCCGGGGAGGGTCGGGGCGAGCGCGGCCGCGCAGGGACAAGCCGAAGCGAAAGCCCCGCGGCGGGGCGATGCTGTGCCCCGTCCCGGCGGCGGGAGCCAGGCAGCCACGTACCTGCGCCCCGATGGCGGTCATGTTGCCGGCAGCGCCGAAAGACGCGGGCGGGCTCCGGCCGCGGGTTTTTATGTCCCCGGAGGGCGGCGGGCAGCCCGCCCTCCCGCCACGCCCGCGGGGCCGGGGCGCCCTCCGGGGCCCCCCCCCCGCGGCTGAGTCAGCACCGCGGCCCCGACGGGCGGAGCCGGAGCCGGGCCGAGCCGAGCCGAGCCGAGCCGGTCCGCTCCCCCGGCACGGCCCCGGCATAGCGGGGAAAGGCAGCGCTGCCCTGGCCCGGGGCGCAGGCTGGTCCGTGCCCGGAGTAGGGCACGACCGCCCTGGGAGAAGGTGTCGCGGGCGGCAGCCGTTCCTCCCGCCTCCGTCCCCTCGCCGTGTGCCTGCCTGGGTATCACCGGCTGCCGGAGGGCTCGAGGTTTTGGTTCTGGAGGCAGCGTTTCTGGCCTCGGTGCCAGGCCTTCGTGGGGCGGGGAACGAGCCCGAGACCCGCTCGCCCACCCACGGGGGTATCGCGCTTCACCAGAAGCGAAGTTTGCGAAGGGGTCGGTCCCTCGGCACCGCTCCGGGAGCAGCGCCGGGGCTCGCAGCGGTGCGCAGCGCGGTACCCGGCCACGGATCACAGCAAGAACCCCGTCCTGCCCTGCCCCTGCCCCTGCCCCTGCCCCTGCCCAGCGGTATCTGCTCCCGTGTTTGTGTTTCCGAAGCCACTCGGACACCGGCTCTCCTCCTTGCCCGGCCTCTCACCTTGGGCTGCGTGCGCACCCTTATCTGATACCAGCGTGCTTAACCTTATGTATCTCTACCTGTACCGTCAGCAAAACGTCTCTGCTCGTAAAGTTTTATGCCCTTGCTCTCTTTCTCGCTCGTGTTTTGCCATCCTCTAATGAATTACTGATTGCTTTACTTTTTTTTTTTTTTTTTTTTGGTCTGAAACAGCTTGGAAAAAAAGCCCAAGGAAGTTGGGTTTTGCTGTGTCATCAAAAACTCTTGTTTTACTGCCAAATTCTGATTTCGAATCCAGTGGAGAGGTCTGCAGAGACTCCACAGGCTCCAGCGGATGGACTCACGGGTCGTTGTTCCGGGCCTCCCTCGTATGTAGTCAGGGTCAGAATTTGACCATTCCCTTTCTAGCCAAAAGCAGTTGGGAGGATCTCCTTCTCCACCATAGGCTGGTAAAAGTTAGCCTAACTTTACCCTTCTTCCAGCTTCCATTTCTGAACAAATCAGTCATCTCTGCAGGTTGTCTCATTATTTTAATCTCTACACCGTTTTACAAGGGCTTTCTATGTTTCCTTTAAAAATACATATATATCTGCTATGGTGTGGCTGTGGGTATTTTCTGTACCACTATTTCTAGTAAGAGTGAGTGTTCTGAGCAGTATGTTTACTTCAGTTTTTGTACTTCACATTTTAGTGATAAATTCTGACCTTTCTCTCTTCTTGCAAAATCTTTTAATTGTTTCTCTTCAAAGTTGTATACATTATTAGATTATATTTCTATCAAACACTGAATTGGGATTTTCCAGTTTTGCAACACACGGCAAATTTTTTGCAAGGTCTGTTGTTAAAACTTCTTTTGTGGGTTTGTGGTCTGCAACATTTTTTTGTTTTCTGAACATGTTATCCAAGCTAGCAAACTTGATGCTTGCCACATCCCTTTCATTTTAGGTTCATCATCTGATAGAATAGTTTTATGAATGTCCTGGGCTATTTATTCCATGCGTTAAACAGTATTTCCGTATTGCAGTGTTCAGACTGATCACATGCATTTGCTGTTACACCCTTCCACTTCTAAGTTCCAAATTTAACAATACTTATGTATTTTTGGCTCAAAAAGCACAAGCAGGTCTTGTCTCATTTGCTGCACGAACTGAACAAATGCTGCTTGCACGTAACTGTGCTAAGCAAATGCAGGCTCGGGCCAGACAAAACACACCAACTCTTATCCGGCAAAAACCTCACATGACTTACGCTTTCTGTAACATAGGCACAATCCTGCAAAGCATTAGGCAATTTGGCCCCCAATTAGCAAAATTATTAAGCAGAGATCTGCCTTTAAAACATGAGTCATCCTTATGACTTTAGCAATTTCAGAAAAATAATTTTTAATAGTGAGGTGTATCCTGCTGAACAAGATAATTTTTTTTTTCTGTAAAAGCCTGTGGTAAGGCTCACATGAGTAAACACGTGCATAAAAAGCTTTGTAGAATGACAAACTTAAAGTGGTTGCTTTTGAAACCAAAACTGCTCCCTGTCATAGTTGGATCCTTTAGTAGGTATACAGTTATCTGCCAAGCTGGTTCATTGAGGAAAAGGGTGGTTTGGGGATGGTACTTTTGCTGCAAATAAAAAAACTGCTTTAATATTTTGTATTTAGTTTAGTTTTCCCAAATATAAACCAGAATTAAACTTGACCTGTAATTAATATCAGCATTGAATTGGTACTTTCAGATTCACTCTTTACTGAAGTCACCGAGAGGAGGACGATCGTAACAGTTGTGTAAACAGTCACTAACAGTTTATTAGCGTTTTGTTTCTGCTGTTGCTTGGCTGGAGATACCTTCTGGTAAAGATGTCTGGATTTATGAAGCCTGCGAGAACTGTGCACCTTTTTCAAATGGAAAAATGAGTTTATCTTCATTGTCTCATAAGAAAACAAGCCAAATATATTCTCCATCTTAAATAACAGAATTACTTGAAAAAAGACAAATTGTGGAAAAATGCCTGGAGATTATTATTTTGGAAAATCGTATGTGAATACAGTTTTACAATAAAAAGAGCTCAATGCTTTAAAAAGGAAAAAAAATTTTTTTTTTTTGCCTGAAAAATATGTTACCAACACAGTAAATGACCTTTAAAGAACTTCAGATGTATTTTTGGTTCAGCTGTGTTGATGTACTTGGTACATTGCCAGTTTCACTATTTTGTTTAGAAAGTCCCTTTTCTCTATTGTTTAAGTGGGTATTTCACATCCTATCCCTGGAGAGAAAGTTTTCAGGGAAATGTGTTCATAAATAATGGAAATTACCAGAGACTGTTGTAAAACGTGGAAATAGTTTCATCTGTTTCATTTAAAACCGTAAGAATTTAACACTGAAGAACCTGTTCCAGCTTTTCTCCTGCAGAAGCCCCGAGAAGGTTCAGGGCTGAAGTCTGAGAGTCACCAGGGGCTTAGGGAATGGTTACCCAATGAAGTATTTCACTTCGAGGTGACGCAGAACACAAGTGACTGAGTCACTACCACTCCGGGTTCATCTACTTTCCAAGTTGGTTACTTCTGTAAATGCATTTGTCTGTTGACTAAAGTTCTTTCTGATCATGTCTTTAATTCTTGGCATAGCAACTGATGTGGCTAGGCGTTTAAACCCTCATTTTTGTCACATCCCCGTTTCAAGGTGTCTTTCCAGGCAGAAGTTGACCTGATCTTGGAGACAAACAGATTTTCAGTATCTTGCAGACTGAGACTCTGGGAGACGCCCAAGGCCCGTATGAGGGACAAAATTGGGTTTTTTTGTATCTTCCCCCAAAAGTGAGCATGTAGAAAAACTCATGAGTGAGCATGTAGAAGGAAGAGGCTAGCTGTCTTGTGTCACCGTTCTGTTGCAGTTGTGGTTTTGGTTTTTTTTTAATTCTTTTTTTATTTTTCTGGCAGTAGATTGAAAATCCAAGTTGAAGAAGCTGCATTCAGCTCAGGCTCGGCTGACACAGAGCTTCTGGAATGGGGCAAGAAGTCAGCAAGTTGCTGGCAAGCTGCTCAAGACCGGCAGCTTCTGGGAACACAGGCGCAGTCATCCTCAGTGAATAGCACCCCAGGCAGCATATGCAACATAAGGGGGTTTGGGGCTGTACCAAGGCCCACACAGCTCGGACCAACGCCTTATCATAACTACTTTAGCTCACGATTTTCCTCCCATCGCCGCAAGTTACTGCAGCCAAGCAGACAGCCTTGCCGGTTTCACTTTGCCTCCTGCCTGGACACCTCTCCAGTGCTGTTGGAAGGCAGACGATGCTCGCCCAGCCAGGGTGCTACCACGTCTCCCTGCAGCCCCAGGCTCTCCCACTCGCTGCTGGACGTGCTCAAGAGACCTGGGCCGCTGGACTTGGCAATGATACCCACCGCTGACGTCTGGGATCCTATTGTTCATCCGAATCAAACGGTACCTGTTAAGGCATTCATAGCTGGGTTAGAAACGTGCTGGTAATATGCCAGTTCATTACAGTGACTTTACCCCCCACCCCAATTAGCTCTAGGAAGAGAGCCTTTAAGCAGAAGGACAAGCTTAAAGGAAAATACATTTGTATCCCAGAAAGACCTGTTTTTTCACTTCTGATTAATTTCTGGACCCACCTCAGCATCACATTGCAGACACCCAGCACTGGGTGCTCGCTCGGTCTGCTTTGAATTCAGCCCTTTTCAGGGACCTCTGGCAATAGTTACACTGGCTTAGGACATACCTCAGCGTATTTGCATCTGTCCATTGCGACAAACTGATGCCTTGAAATATACATTCAATACAGAGAATAAAACTTCAGCCCTTTTAGCACTACTAGAAAAATTTGCACCCATATTTCAATAGTGCGTAAGCTGGGGGAAATCATATTATTCAGTTTCTCAGCTGTCATATGTTTCTTCTCAGTAAAAACTCAGATCAGTGCAGCTAAATACTCAGATTTAAAAATACCAAGTACCTTAAACTGGTGAGCTCGCCTTTCAGGTTCAGAGCTTACTCAAACAAGCAGTGTTTGTTAGGAGGAGATGGCATACCTCTATCGGCCTTTCGGAGAACACGGTACAAGTCAGTGCCTCACACACTTTGGTGGAGACAAACAAGGTGTCTCCCTGCCTGTGTTAGCGAAGTAATGCAATTTTTCTTTCTTTCCAGGGTGTGCAATCACCTGCCCGAGGCAATCTGGGCTTGCAAACAGAACAAGCTCCTGCCTTAGAACTGACTGGGCAGAGAGATCATGTAACATCCCAGTGTGCCAGGGCTTTGGGCTCTTTAACATAACTATAAAGAGCATCTCATTGCAGTGGCAGTAGAGCTAAAGTTATCCCTGCTAACATAAGGATTGGAAGGGATTTGTTGATCCACTGATTCCACTTCCAGGAAGTTTTTTGTATCAACTCTTTCATAGGCCTAACAAGCTCCGGGAGTTTTGACCAGCTGTTCCTCCCCAGAACCATGCTCATTAATGATACTGTATTTTTGAATGGCTTCTCCATTAGTCTAGACAGTCTAAAGCATAGGAAGGCTTTCAAACATTAGAGGCAAGACATATTGAAGGATTTTGAGAACAGCTCCACACATCTTCAGGTACTCTTGAGTAGCAAAGGATTGTTCTACAACTACACTGGATGGCAGGATGGTTATAAGAGATGAATCAGCTCTAATGAACATTAAGAGTGTCAGACCTTGAAAAATAAGTGTATGTGTACTGGGACTAACCAAAAATCCAGTAGCCACAGGTGGAAATAGGAATGGTACTTAAAAGACCACTGCAGCCAAACTCCACATGAATTCTCTATTCTAGAATAACACAACCAAGCTGTGTTTAACTTTCACAGATCTGCTGGTTCTAGAGGAAATACAAGCTCATTCTATAAATGATGAAGACAGACTCATGCCTAGAATGGATCCATGTTATTTGCACTTTAAATGAGCAGCTGAAGATTGGCTAATTTATAGATCAGTTATCCGAGTCTGAAGATAGTTCATATACTTGTGAGTAGGGGAAAAAAAACAAACAACTCAGATTCTATCTTTTGTTCTATTCTATCAACTTTTACACTTCTATTACCGTGACTCTCACTCAAGTGTGTTATGTCTATGTAGTATCAACTCGTCTTAACTCTGAGCAGCTTTGACAACTTGGAAGACTGCATAACTCTTTTTGAGTGACAGCTGTGGTATTTAGAAACCTACCCAAGCCAAAATACATTTTCTTTTATCTCCCCCAATTTATAATCAACCCCACCAATCCCGCAAGACAGCTCAGATGCCCAGTCACCCCAAAGAGGTATTGCCCAATAGTATTTGCTCTGAACACTCAGGGGGCAGAGCAAATATTTTAAACAGCAGCAAATACAATTGTCATTTATTTTCAGCCATATCATCAGGGTCAAGTAAGTTCAAAGGTTAAAATACTTGCATTGTGAAACAAGATCACTCCAGATGAGGATTGAAGAATTTTGACAGAAAGATAGCTGCACACTGCAGTCACTCTCAGAGTGCTTTGCTTTTTCATCAAACAGCAAACTTAACTTCACAGGGTTGAAAAACCTGTTATGGGCCTTAAGCAGCACACCAGTACTGATTTGTTAAATCTGTGCTACGAGTGTTGCACCTTCATGCATATTTGGTAAGAGCAAGCAAAACCCACAAGAAAAAAAAACCCAAGGAAAACAACATCCCCTTTTCAGCTTATCTCTAATTGCACTGGGTGCCAATCAACTAGTTTCTCTGTGCAAGAGCTAATAGTAGAAGCGCGATAGAAGGAACACTGTCTTATCACACACGCAAGTTAACATTTATTATTGCCATATCCAAAGTCCAGATTCCATCCCTGCACAGTCTGCAGACTCAGCAAAGCAGACTTGAGTGCATGTGTGCCAGCTGGCCTCTGACCTCCTGCGTGTTGGGCTTGTTTCAGCGCACGTCTTTTCCCCTTCGCAAGCACTGCGAGGATCAGGATGTTGCTGGCCTTTCTTTGATCTAATAGAGGAAACAGCAGCAACTCCCTGAACGGGTGTCAGAACAATCCCCTGTTTTGCAGCACTGCCCAGCCATCAAAAGCATCTGTTCCTCCATCAACAGTAACTTGTTACAGACAGAGCAATGGTTCTGAAGTTATATTTTGGTTTGAGGCTTGCTGCTTCTGTTTCAAATCTCAAGGCTGTATACCTGAATGGCTGTCTATTTTTACCACTTTATTAGTTTAATAAAAGCAATTACCTCTACCTACAAATCTGTTTGTAGATGTCCTTAAACCACCATTGCCCTAGCATCACTACTGCCAAAATGTTATTTATGCAACCCAGGAGTCTCATACTCCATACCAGCAAGCACTATGTGGTCAGTAAGTCAGCAACATTTTCAGACAGCCCAGCATCCCGTGGATTTACAGACATTCATCCTGCTGCTAAACAACCAGCCCCTCAACTCGGTTCAGTCTTCTTCAACACTCCCCTGGCAGTGGTAGTACCCACAGTTAATGGCTGTGCAGCCAACTTCTGTGTTGCTACTTCTTGCCACAAACACTGTGCACAGACATCAGTACCTTTGTTTCTGCCTTAGTGCCTTTTGTACAGTCTCTTACTGCAGAGCTCTTACTTCCACAACTTGAATTTTTCAGCTTACTCCTGAGATGCGCAGTCGATTGCCAAAGGGTAGACTCATTGCCAAAGGGCAAGCTAAATAGTAAGACTGCTGATGTTACTTTCCTAAGGAAGGCAAAGCTGCAAGCCTGAAGGTGGTGTTACTATGGTAAAAATAAAGAGTACACAAATAATGACATCCAAGGTAGAGTTCTCAGTCACTTGTATAAACTGGCAAATAGCATTATTTGCAAGTACAAGGCAACGTATAAAAGCCTGGCCAAGACCAAGTCCTCTCTGGGATAAGCACTGTGTACACAGCAATGTCTTCCTAATGCCAGATAGGCATGAAAAAGGAGAGCAGCACTGTAACAATTAGTTAAGTCTCACAGGGGAAATAAAGCTGAATGAGGACTAGGATATAGAACTTGTTACTCCCAGCCCACTCTTTAGACAGAATCTAATTCCACTGCTTTCTGAAAACACCTGTTTTGACAGAAAGCATGTTAGCAAAGCACAGCATGCTCACAGTGCATCAGCTTCCAGCAAACAAGAGTGGAAGTGGAAGCATTTGCCAGTATTAACTACATTCTGCTACAGGTTGGCAGAATCCTCCAAGGATAACCAGCCTCACAAAATACAGCTGTGAAGATGGAGCTGGCTGTGGAATTTAGGGCTGGCAAAGAGCTAAAAACATCTCTTATGCTGAACATCTGCTCTTACCCCTCTTTTGCAAGGTGAATGTAATTAACACAATCTCAAATCACTAACAGAGTATACAAGAGGAGGTAAAAAACCCCAAATGTTTATATTACTTACCCAGAAGAACAAGAATAAACAACCTTCTTCCTTATGAGAACAGGGAACGAACCCTTCTTTATCCTAACACATTTTAAAGGGCGAACAAGAAGCTCCAAGAGCATTTCCCATTAAAAGTAGCAAAGGGGGAAGTTATAATTTTTAAAAGCATGTGAGGTAAAGTTATCTCCACGTCCTACCAGTCGCATAAGAAAATACAAGTTAGATAATACACACAGCAAAACCTGTGTAACTTAGTACAGAACTAGGTACTTACCTAGACAGATATGTAACAATAGGTTTCATCCTTACACATTTCTATAAATCAATTGCTTATCTGAAGACCATTTGATTTGAAGTCCTCACCTGTTCAGGTGCTAACTAGTACAGTGGGAATTAGAATGCCTTATTCCCATATAAGGTTGGGACTTCATTCTCATATGCGCTCTGCTGGAATAGTTCAATGTCACATTTTAAAAGCAAAGTCTCCTTTTCCAGCATCAACAGCTCCAACAGACTATATGAGGCTGACCAAAACAGGTAAAAAAGCCTATTAGAGATGGTCACAACTGTGGGTTTTGTAATAAACCTTTTGCTGATGATCACTGTAAGTCTCCCTGTTTGAACAGTCTTGTCAGTGTTAAGCCAGCCTATACTTGATTCACTCTTCACTGTAGGCTCAGTACATGGCAACACCAGTACTCTGTATTTACAGCAGTACGCAGTGCCAAGGGCATCAACAACTCTGCTGCCTGCGGAACCTTTTCTTTCACAGGGAAGGCTTTGTGTTCAGCTGCTGCCTCCTCCCCAGAAGTCTAACGTTGCTGTTGGGGAATAACATCTCCAAGGAAGATGATTTGGCAGTTGTTGACTAAGTCTCTGAGAACCCCAGGCAACAAATATCAAGCACCTTGTTCTAAGTATACACAGCATGAGACCTAGCCTCTTCACGATAATCTTTGTAGTGCTCCAGTTTTTGTGGGTTGCCACTCATCTACATGAGAAAGGAGGCAAAGCACTATCAGACATCACCGGATCGGTGTGGACACAAGTCCGCATGTCATGAAACACAGATTACTGAGCCCCCTCTAGTGGCACAACGACTGGAGAGGTTGGCTTGTGCCTCTTACAAAGAAGTGTTTGACACCTGCAACACAGCAATCAAGGGATGAGCTCAAGAACAATCTCTAAGGGATGACCATCACAACAGCTAAAGTACCAAATGCACTTTAATGAGTTCCAGATTTTGTTCCCAGAAGGAATTTATAATGTGTCAGTACATTAGGCAGGTATGCAACTTGCCCTGAACTACAACAGGCATGAGGAGAACCGACTATAACATAGTAGGTATTTAAAGTTATTCTCAGAAACCGGTTTTCCACAGTATTAGAAATAAGGCATGTTTCAGGTGTGCAAGTGGCTGCTATATTCAGTCTTCAGATGCCGTATTTGCCCTTTAGTTCTTCCACTTTTGTTACGTAAGCTTTCATTGCATCTTCTTTGGACATTCCTGAAGGACAGAACACAGGAATCAGTCAGATACCCTTCACAGATTAAGACACCTTTTACATGCAATTCACAGTTCCTTGCTATAGCATGTAGCAGCATGCCACCAGAGAGCAGAAAAGATAAGAAGGTCACTTGGCTGTGAATCTAGTATTAAAGTTTTAAACAAATGTGTTCAGCAGTCATAAGAAGGCAGTGTTTTGAAGCAAAGTAACATTTGTACAGACAGCAACTAAACAGTGTGTATTAGTTCTATTAATGCCATTCACAATTATTACAGGAAAGTTATTCAATCAACTTAGACTGCATTTAGATGTAGTGTCAGCTTCTTAAAACACCAGAAAAATCCCATTTTCATAGATTAGACCGCTTGTTTGGCTCATCATTTAGTGCAGAGAGCCCAGTTGCATCTTCCAGTTAGGAAAGCTTTAGAATAAACACAACAACTGGGAGGAGAGCTCAGTCTCTGGGGTACTAGGCTGAGAGCTGGAAAACAGAGATTTAGGTTTCTGCTGCTGCTACAGTTCTCCTTTGTGTAACATCTTCGGCCAGCTGGGCATTTTGCACTTTAATTCCCTTTCACACAGGCTACATTTTTCAGGATTACTTCTGCCTTGCAGAGGTAATCAAAAGTAAGTTTATCATCACAGCATTCTGACCTTCTAGAACTCGTCAGGCAACATTATTTTATTTCTTGCTGAACCACATATGCTTTTCTGACTAGATTGCCTGTGGTTTTATTTATTAATTTTTATTTTTTAAGCAGATACTTGCCTTTCAATGCATTCCAGGCATCCCACTTTGCTTTGCCTTTGAAGTCCAGCATACCAGGGCGATCTGACAGAGACAAGATAAGCAGCAGAATTAGCTTGTGTGGTCTGGGTGTAGGTAATACCTACTCCTTTCCTGAAGGCTATTTATCTCTTAACTATGATAAGAAACAATGGTTCATCTTTGCAGCTATTACTTACTAACCTGTAGTCAGGAAATCACCTCAAGGGAGCAACTTGGAATGCTATTGGTGGCAACAGAGCTATTCTCTGTCAAATTCCCTTAAGACAGCGGCATTTGAGCAAAAGAGCACCAAATAGTGTGATGTGGTTTTATTGTACTTCCTGAAGAGACTGCTGTCGCAGGACAGCTATCTGATTAAAGAACATCAGTGCTAAAGTAAAGCAGAAATGCCCTAAGGTCCATTACACACAGACATGTGAAAACAAAAGCTAGTAGCGTGCAGCTTTGAACTCATTATCCTCAAGTTAATCATAGGTTTCTAACATATAGCTCTTCATTTGTTCTGTCATCTAGGGGTATAAGCTCTGAATTCTAAATCACGTCATTGCAGGCTACACTGTGGCCAAATAGTGAAGAGATGAATGAGATATGGATGTGTACATACTTATTCTTCACGTAAAGTCCCCTCTGTCTCCTTAAAGACAATGCTTAGGATTAACAAATGGAACTGGACAGTAGCCTGTACATTGGCCACAAAAATACCCTTGTACTGCTCACATGGCAACATGACCCGCAGAGCTAGTTGGCAGCTCCACTTCTCTCTGACAAAAACCCTATTAGCTTACTCTTACACAGATTCCTTTTCTAGCCAACTCATGTTGGCTACTGCTTTACAAGAATGCAGCAACTTACAGAAACGTTGGTACACTAACAGCTCTAGAGCACCGTTTCACCTTGGCAAACATTAACAATGCTAAGGTCCAGCCACACCAAAAGGATCATATCTTAAAACCAAAGTCAGTTGTTTTCTCCCTCCATGCTGCCCATCTTGGGAAAATGAGACTGCAAGCACCCATACTTACCATTTCCTGTACACTTCACTGCCAGCTTTTAATTCAATCAACACCCAATAAACTTCACCAGCAACTGGGTCAGGAGGCCAGCACTCCAAACAAATGACCTTTTTCCTTTCTAATTCTAGTTACTCAAGCGTTACACAAGGTCAACGGAGACAGGCTTCATTCTAAATGTTACTCCTAGGCTGAAGTAGCAGGACAGGTTTTGCATAGCATGCCTGCAGAGATATTTCTGCCACGGTCCTTCTGAGATGTGATATTTAATTGCAGCTCCTATAAAACTTTCTCCTGTTCTTCCGTTTTGGCTTTCCAATACTATTTTTAGCAGCCAGTCCAGCTTAAACAAACCACCCCCCACCCCAAGTATTGCAATTTCACACTTGCATAGTTTGCCTTGCTGTTTAAGCCTGTTTAACTGAGAAGCGTCTGTATTAAAGCAGCATCCCTTGACCTAGGCAGCTACTTACCGAGAGAGGTCTCCAAAAATCCCAAACCCAATATTTGCGAAAAGGATTCTCACACCACTGCTATACGATTCAGACGACTGCAGCTGGGTTAATCTAAAAACCGCAAGTCGCACAAACCCTCATCAGCTCGGCTTACCCCTGCCTGCACAGGAACCCACGCCAAGTCGGTACCGAGTCATTTTTTGCTAAACCGCGGGACTGCGCGAAGCGAGGCACGCAACAGGGGAGAGGGTTTGCCTCCCAAAGGGCCTCGGGCCGCAGCCGCGCTGCCCCCGCCGGCCGGGGGACCGGGGCGGTACCTACCCGTGTTCACGTCGCCCACCGTGGCCTGTTTGTAGTGGCTGTAGACGTCCAGCATCTCCTGGTCTGTCGGTTGGGACTTGAGCTGCTTCACCTCCTCGGCGGCCTTCTGGAACGCGGCCTACAGGGGGAAAGACCCCGCGGCGGGGCGGCGGTGAGCACCCGCACGCTGCTGCTGCTGCTGCTACGGCGGCCGCCGCCGCCGCCAAACAGCGGGGACAGAGTGAGGTACCCGCCGGTTCCCCACAGCCCCCACCGCGGCACAGCCCGTACCTCAGACATAGCGACGAGCCCGGCGCGATCCCGACTCCCGGCGTCTGCCGCGCCACCCCCGCCGCTCGTCCGCTTCACCCCTCACCAGAGCGTTCGCTGACCAATCCCAGCGCCACGGGCAACACGGCGCCAATCGGGGCCTGCCGGGGGCGGGGAGAAGCCAGGCAAAGGGCCAATGCGGAGGCGGCGCTGGATGGGCGGGCTTCGAGGGGGGAGCGCGACGCTCGGTAGCATGAGGGGTGAGCCCGAGTATTGCCCAACGGCACGGCTTCGGGGGCGGGGCCTCCGGAGGCAAGAGGAGGGGGCGGGGACAGTGCACCTCGCAGCCAATCCCTCGGTGCGGTGGGTGCCACCGAAGGGATGTGATTGGTGGGGCTGTGTGAGGCGGGGCGAGAAGAGATACCCGGAAGCGTCGGCGGGGCAGTCGGTAGTAAGGCGGAGGGCCGTTAACGGTCGCTTTCGGGCGGGACGGGGGGTGTGAGGGCTGAGGGGAGGATGCTCGGTCTCGAGGAGATGTGCTGGGGCGGGCGGTGCTCCGCCACGGGCCCTGGTGGTGCTGCTGCTGCTGCTGCTGCTGCCGGCGGGCGGGAACCGGGCAGGCCCGGGGGAGGTTCCTCCTCACAAGAGATATTGGCCGTCAGCGCCTCTGAAGCGGGCAGCGCCCTGAGGAGAATCTGCCATGTTGTCCCTGAGATGGCGCTGGGTAGTACCTGCTCCCAGCCCTAGATGGGATCGGTCTGTTGGGTCTGCACAGTAGATGTGAAAATAGGCAATTTCCAATTGTCTGTGCTCCTGAGTCTGTATTCCTACAATGTTCTTACATGCTGCTTGGGAGAAAGTGAATTGAATGCTGTCCCCTTTTCTTTACTCTGCAGTATGCCCTCTGGATCCTGACCCCATGTGGAATAGCATCAAGAAAATATCTGTCTTCACTGTTTAATATAAAACTAGTTATTTTCAGATGCAGAGGAGTATGCTTTTTTTGATTGGCATCCTTTATTTGTGCATCGCAGCTTATTTACAATGAAAATGGAATTAGGGCTCTGGGAATTATTAACCAGGGGGATGTAAAAGCAAGTTGCCTTGTGATGTGGAAGGTCTGGGTCCCCATTCTGCAGAAAGTATTTGAAGAAAATATTGCTGGTTTGCTTTGCCAGGATACAGCTAGGACAAATAGAGCAAAGACTGGGAGGTACCTGGATACCTGCACTACAGTGGGGTGCTTAAATAATCTCCCCCCACAGCAAAAAAGGAAAAAAAAAAAGACACGAAAAAAAGAACATAAAGGGATAAATAGGTAAGAGGATCCCTTGCAGAACTGGAAGTGGTGACTGAAATGACTGCTAAGGGATAGGAGATACAGAGGTCGTGATGTGCCCCTGACTGATGTTGCAACACTTAGAATGCAGTCTTTGCTCATTGCTGCAGCAGCCGTGGCAGTTCAGCATGTGACCAGAAAGCAAGGTTGTTGACGAATACCCAGCACCAAAAATAGAGAAGTTTGCTGATGTAGGAAAGAGCTCGTTTTCCTGTGGAGAGAAAGAACCCAACGGAGCAATGCATGGGCTTGTTTGAAGAGGAGCTCGGGTTGATAAGGCACTTCCATTGAAGGTTCTGCTCTCCGTTAAAGTAGTATAAGCCCTGTAGAGCCATTCTAGAGACCTACTATTATAAATTAAATTAAACCCCTTAATTATGCAGTAGTATACCAAGAGAATTACTTGCATGTGTATGTGGGGGAGGTTTTTCCACTTTCTGTAGGGAGGTGAAAATGAGTGTTGTGTAAGAGCTTAGGCATTTTTCAGGGTATTATGCTCTCTACAACATAAGTATATTAAAAAGGTTTTGGTTTTGTTCATGTTAGTACATTCTTTTAGAGCACAAGGTTATTCATCCAGCAGGTAAAGTCTTCAGTCACTTGAAACCCAAATGACATACTTGCATTTATTCATAACATTTTTGTGTGTTTAATATGGAGTCTGGTGCTGTAGTACACAGCACAGGTACAAATACTGGACCATTTGGTGTGCAGTATCACTAATATCCTAGGCAGCCCTGTTTGTTTTGAGATCCTGTTACTGCTTCTGTAGAAATAATACAAATGAAGTCCTGAAAGATATAATGCTATTGAATGTCTTGCCATGTTTTAATCTTTGAATGAGGCCCACCTGCACCTTGTTTTCTAGCTGTGCTTGTACACAGAGGAATGGCAATAATTGCTCTCTTTAATGTTTTCCAGGTTACTCAGAATTAATTCTCATGTCAACAGAAGGCTCAACCGTCACAGTCCGTCTTGTTCGCTCTTTTGAACACCGGAACTTCAGACCTGTGGTGTATCATGGAGTTAACCTGGATCAGACAGTAAAGCAGTTCATTAATTTTGTGCGGAAGGGTAAGGGGTGGTTGTCTTATTAATTCATTTCAGTCCCATGTGTTGCTGTGTCTGCACAAGCAAGTGGAAGGGAGCAAACGAATGGGAATTCTGCGGCTTTGGTAGAGATGCCAGATTTGTGTTTGCATCTTCTCTGTGCTCTCCTCCCTTGGATGAGAGGTCTGGAGTTAATAAGAGCTTCCATGGTCAGTGTGCCATGCCTAAATTTGGATAGACTGCTCCCCCTGCCCACATCCCCATGTTTAGTCAAAAAGACAAGGGCATTGCTGCATTTGGCTCAGTGCCTCAGGCTCCTTGAGTGGCGTTGTCAGGCAGCTATTCATAAATTAACGAGAATAAATTAATAGAATTTAGAGAGCCTTTGATCCTTAGGAACTACACCAATAAGTGGAATGTGGGAACGTAAGTCTGTTTGCTATTTGTGAGAAGAGAGGATCTTGAAAAATTGGTTTTGACACTGTGAGGTCTCACCGTGCATGTTTGCTGCTGAGTTTCTGTCTCCATCTTGAGCTTTGTGGTGCAGATTTACTCATCTATGGGCTTTATGTTTTAGAAGCCTGGTTGAAAGTGGCAGTGTATCTATAAGTTAGTTAATGTAGACCAGCCCACGCAGCAACTCACTAGTTAGGGTGTTACCCTAATCTTGCAGGTGTATTTCTACACACCTGAATGGAGACATTCAAAGGGTGCAGAATAATATCACTTGATTTTTTTGCATGAAGTCAGCTTAAACAAGTCTTGAGCTGTTACAGCTGATAACATTTGAGCAACTCCTAGGACATTGCCCTAGGCCTCACAGCTGTATTGTGTTTTCAGCAGCTTCCATGTTTCTAGACATTGATAGGCATGGCAAGATCTTAGGATGCCTTTAGAAAACTACAAGCACTTTCAGAACATATGGTACAGCTGCTGGTATGAAGAATAAAATAAAAAACAATGCTAAGAAACTTGCTTTTGATGTGTGCAGTATTGCAACTCACTGCTATTTGAGACAAAGCTAGTGTCTTGAACAAGACTTTTTGGAACCTCATTCCACAGATGGATAGTGCTGTTCCTGGTCCGAAAGCCATGTTCCTTCTTTTACTGTAATCTGTTTGAAGGGGCAGTTTGAGATAACTTGTTAAACTACTGATGAAATTACGGTTTCAGCCTCCTTGCTGCCGAGCATCCCACAGGTGGCTGGGCTTCCCAAGGCCCTGGTTAAATCCCTGAGTGTCACTGGGAGCACTGGCACCAGGGAAAGTGTTAGGGTTCTTGCAGTTGCTTATGGGCTGTGTCCTGCATGGGAGTAAAGAGTTCATTTTCTACAGTTTGGCTTCCTTTTTGTGGCTGGTTTACTGAACATGAAGCGTGGCTGGGTTTACTGAACAATTCAATTATAAATGACAGTTGTCAGCTGTTTGTATAAGGTAGAGAGAGATGCTGTGCAAACCATTGACAGGATGTTCCTGGCAGATTTCTGAAGGATCAGACTCCTGTGATCATATCCTAATTGCATTGACTCACTGTCCTCATGGGTCCTTTTGTTCAGTGGGACTTCATGCTCAAGTGAAGTTAATCAGAATCAGAGTAACTATAGAATCTGAGCCAAAGATTGTGCTTTAGTATTTTATGCTCAAACAAGTCTTCTGTGTTGCGGATTTATTTTGATGTAAAGGATGCCCAGGGTGCATCCATTGCATAATAATGGAAAATAAAATATTGGAAATAAAAAAAAAAAGACACCTTTGTTTTAACTTGGTGTTTTTATTTTAATAGATGTGTCTTCAAGAACAGGACTTCCCCCTCCTTTTAAAAATTACAAATATGGTAGGTGTTGGGGTTTTTTTCTTGTTTTAATTCCTGTAAAATGCAGACATAATATTTTATACCAGTTGTTATACAATTTAAAAGATAACTGCTGTAGAATACTCATGCTGGTGGCAGTGCCTGCCTACACTTGCAACTCTTGGGGCTTTGCTGCTGGGATCATGTCTACAGAATTTGACCATTATTTTGAAGTTCTGTATTAATCTTTGAATTAGGGTGCATGTCATACATTATTTGCTAATTGATACTGATGATTTTTGGTTATTAATTTTTTATTACTTTTATAAGTGCCTTTTAACTCTGTTTTTACTCTAGTGAGCAGCTTGTGATCTCAGACGCTTTGAAATTGTAGATGCTGAAATACATAAGCACAGAGAACTAATTACTAATTGTGAAGTCAGAAAGGATGGTGAAGTGGGAGCTGAAGGCAGGAAACAGAAAATGCTTAAGACTTACATAGTTAAATAATTTACATGATATAAGAGAAGCAGGGGAACTTTGCTCAAACTAGATATGAAAGCTCTTAAACACAAGCTGATGGAATGAAATAGCCTGGTGTGAAATTTAGGCTGACTTTATCCTCTAATGTAAAGCTATGTGTGTATTTCCTTTTTGTGAAGATTGGCATGAACATGTGCAATTCATCTGTTTGGGACAGAATATACTTTCCAAATAGGCTAAACTACTTTCTTTCTTGGAGTTTGCTAACTCAGATATCAGTAGCATATCTTTTCCTAAGCTTGGTAATTCTGAAAGTTCCCTTGGAGTTTTGCTGCAGGTGATCTTCTGTCTCCCATGTTCTTGGAGTTGACAAACTCCTTCCTCTACAGTGGTTCAAAGAATTGAATGAGGAACCTACTTAATGCATGTGAATGGTAATAGACTCTATTTGCCTATTGGGAAAAAAAAAAAAAAAAAAAAAAAGCCAAGCATTTCATTCTGTGTTCTTGCTGATGGTGAAACAGATAGTGCAAAATGAAAGCAGAAAAAGAGTTAGGGATTAAGGTTTATGATAGGTCAGTGGCAAGGACTTGAATGTTACTATTATTTTTAATATATTACTTAAGGTCTTAAAATCTAGGTAACTGTTAAGTTTGAATTTGGAGGTGCCCTTCCTAGCTCTAATATCTGTGGCTTTGGCTAGATGAGGAGGTCCTATCTAGAACTGCTGCTATCAGTTGTATTCCTGGTGCTGCCTATCTCTGTTGCTAGCTCTTTCATCACTTAGAGCATCAATTTATTTTTTCCCAAGGTGTATGTTGTGGCTGAGCACCTGATTGTGCTGTGTAGGACTGAGCATAATGTGGGTGAAAAACATTGCAGAACTTTAAAACCTGTTACACCAGTTAGTGGGCGTGTACTTTTAGTGGGATGGTGCTAGCTGCATGGAAATTTTCACACAGAAAAATCAAAGCCAAGTTCCTCACCTTCCCCTCAGGCTGTGAATCATCCAGGTTCATGTTTTTGGCATCTCTTGTGTGCTCTACTGTCTGTCTTGTATTTTGGTGATGAAAGGCCGGTGATACTTCTGCGTGAGTAGTGCTAGTAAGAGTCAGATTTTTCCTTCTGCTTTGTTTGGTGGTGCCAGAAATCTCAGTTGGACCTGGCTGTCTCTCACCTTGCCTGTTTCAGCTTCCTTCTCTCCAGAATTCAGTGCCACTTTGTTCTCTCAACATCATAGATAATGCCATCACATTTTTTTACTTGGCTTGGTGCTCTAACTCGCATCTCAAAACTTATGACTTCCATTTTCTCTTCATTTCTTTGTACGCATCATTCTTGTCCTTGGTCTAGAACTCTTCTCAGTCAATCTTCTCATCTTCATACCCTGTCATTGCCATGTTTTCACTGATGATGGCAGCCTGGGTGCCAACTTGTCTTACAAGCTGCTTCTCCCCCCCCCCATGAATGTAGAGCAATATGGTAGATACTTGACAGAATCAGACTTAGAAAGTGATTTCTTACCTATTGTCACAGAAGATCTATTACCAGAAAAGGAAAGATAAAAATTTGGGTATATGATTGAGTGGGACTAAATGGGGATAAAATAGCAAAGGCTATTGAGAGGACATAAGGCTTTAGGTAGGATGAGAAGAGTCTGCAGTTTCAACTCTGTAACAGAGTTAGAGAAGCCATTTAATAGCTCAGATGAAGACATGGTAAACTGCTGGATGCCAGAGGTGGAGCTGTGAATAGGTAAAATTGAGACAATAGTTGGGAGGGTGACTGGGCAAAGACTAGAGAAAAGAGAATATGACAAAGTAGATGGAGAAGCTTAAAACTAGCAGGCAGAGGCTGGATTGTATTTGCTGTGGTAAAAAGGTTTCATGATAGTATATTGTTACTGTGATTGCTTGGTCTTTTTGAGATGCTTCTATGCAGGATGGAGCATGGCAATTGCAATTTAATATGCGTTTTGCTTCTAATACTGCAGTTATTACAACATGCTAAGGCTGCCTTATCAGTGACCTCTGCAGTGGGAATACAGAGTCGTTTTTACCTTATGTAATGTTTTAAATAAAATATTCAAAGTGGGCCAGAGTGGTATGGAAGCAGACTTCTGAACGGGAATGTGATCTCTGTTATTCTGAACATCTGAATACTTGCTTTTGGTAGTTTGAAAGTTGTTTTAACCTATATTTAACTTTCTTGCACCCTTCTCTTACCAGACTATTTCAACACATAGTGGTCAGTTGCACAAAACCAAACTAAACCAGCAAACGAGCAGGCAAGCAGAACTGGTTTTTGCTTCTTTGCTGGGAAGGGATTGATGTGTTACTCTGAATTTGTTCAAACACAGAAGCTTTGGAGTTTGAAATTTTTTGTTTGTTTGTTTAGTGCTGCATGGGCATCTTCTGACTTCCATTCCCTCTGAATCTTTGCACTCATCTGGTTTCTGTCGTGACCACATTATTTTCCCCTGTTTTTCCCTTCTGTTAACAAAGCCCTGCCCACGTTGCCAGAGGAAAGCGGTATTTCTTTTTTTTGGCATAGCATAATTTCTTAAAGTACCACACTGCACAAACATATCAGCGGTAGATATTATTGAAGAGGGTATAGCATTAAAAAGAGGAGAGGCTGTATATGTTCATGGAAAATGGATTTGCTTAACAAAATTTCTACTGTGGGTGCTTTTTTCATGAGAAGGAAAACTTAAAGCAATGATCTGAAGTGGTCAGGTTACTGTGTCTTAATCACTTGCTGCCTATCAACTTAACTGTAGTTGTTGACGGTGCATAAATGGTGTTTGTCCTGCCCCAATTGCATGTGTAAAACCTGTTAGGTTAAAACATCCTAACTGGCATTTAAATTTATGTGTTTTGACTGGCAATTGGGATGGTCATTAGTTAGTTACTGTAATTCAGCCAGCAGATGGAAGCCCAATAGGATATGGTACCTTAATGTTGGATTTACTGGTTTAAGACTGTGGCTGCAGGACTGGGAAATTAAGATGTTTTCTCCTCTTTTAGGTTGAATACACAAAATTGTTAATAATCAAAGATTTTGATCCTTACCCCTCTGTTTGTCTCTCTTTCCCCAAGTACAACTTTCAGCGTTACCTGCCTAGTAAGCCTTATTTTAGGAAAACATTGTATTTTCTTTCAGATACAATGAAGATTATTCACCAAGCACATAAATCTAAGGTATGATTATTAGCTGTATTCTTCCCCTTTTACATGCTTTAATGCAGGCAGAACTCTGCACTGTCAAACAAGACAGGGGCAGAGACAGTCCATAAATTCTTATTCTTATCTTTGTATTCTGGTTCTCTGATTTGTAGACTGGTGAACTTGTAGTGAGTTTGGAAGATGATGACAAACTGATTTTGAAAGAAGACAGTGTGCTGAAAGCAGCTGGAGTAGGTAGGAGTGCATTTGTATTGACTGAAGGTGCTGTTCATTGTGGTTGTCATTAAACTGATAACTGGCTGATTATGTTTGGATAGCCTGCTGAAAAGTAAATGCTATTCCTGATGCTCTTTACACTACTTGATAATTATTCAGGGAAGAAGGGGGGATGATGTACATTCAAATCATTGGACTGAGGGCAGCAGGTATCTGCACTCCAAATGTTCAGAATGCAAATTGTGTTTTTTAGAGGGTATATTATAATTCTGCTGAGAGTAATTTTAAATGATTGACAGATAGGTTATTAGTACCGTGTCTGCTTAGTCTTATCAGTAACATTTAAACTGATGTTTTGGTTAGAAATGTAAGTAGTGGAACCAGCATGGAATAATGAAATAAGATTAGATTTGTTTAATGTGCAGCATATAGTGCCTGATAGCCAGATTGCTCAGGAAAGCTCAAGCAGTATCATTTAGAGAATGTGCTGAACATAGCAGAGAGTTGAAACTTGACCTGATTTCTCACATTTTGACAGGGGACTACATATAGGGCATGTCTTTTGGTAATAATGTAAAGAAATGTCTGTCATGATAAAATTGATGGTCCCTGGATGTCCTTTGGGCTTCTCATAAATGTGGCTGAATGACTTTGTGGCAGCAGGGTACTTAAGGGATGTAGTTGCATTCCACCTTGATATGGACATTCGCTCATTTGAATCTGATTTGCCTAGCTGGAACGCATAACTGCCTGTGCTCTAAGTGCAGGGGTGTCGCAGAGAAAGCTCCCTCCTGTTCCTTATGCCCTCTGATTGCTCCCCAGCTAGCAACTGGGATTTCTTTCTCATAGGTTTCTTGGCTCTTTTGTTTCCTGCCATTTACTTTCTGGCTTTAAGTGACTTGGGATGTCTGTTTCATGTTTTTCTCTGGGGTGCACTGCAACTGGCCTCAGTATACCTTTCCTGAAGGTCTTTGGGTGTTTCTATAAGATGAATGATAGTTATTCTCTGGCTGTTTGTATTAAACCAGGTCTGTTTATCTGGAGGAAAAAAAAAAAGGTTCCTCAGGAAGGGGGATTATTGGCACTCAAGTCTTACGGATTTGTAATTTAGTTAGCAGAAGATTCATTTAAGCATGATTTTTATCTACCTAAGGCATAAGAGGCAATGAAGTTCAGGAGAGGGGCTGATGACAGTGCCAAATGTTGAATTAGAACTGACATTGTCCAGAGCTGCCTTCTTTCAAAAAGGTATTGATAAATATTTGTATGTATTATCCATCTTTGAAACTGGGTTTGTAGCTACAGCAGTGAAACAGTTGGATGTGATCTTTAAAAAGGTGTCAAAACATCAAAGTAAATGTTATAGTGAAAGGAAGTCGGAATAGACCATCCTGTTCTGTGTCTCTGTACAAAGAGAGGGGTGGCTTATTCAGGGGAGAAAACAATTCAAAGCTGCTTTTTATTTTTTTCAGAATAACTAAGATCAGTTAGTCATTAGTATATAGTGCGTATTTGTGATAGTAAAATGCAGCGTGCCATTATGCTATTTTGATATGTTCCAGCATATCTTGATATGAAAATTAGCTAAGTTAAGAGTGGGGTCTTTGTAGTAAAATCTTGAAGATTTTACTTTTCTTCTTCAACAAGAAGTGGAAAAGAGTAAACCAAGGAAGTGAGGTATGATAGCATATACCACTAGTCCTCATTTTGTACGTTTTCATTTAAATCAGTAAGAAGATTTGAAATCTCCTATTGGCATATTACGTTTTCCCAATATCTAGTCTGGACAAGATTTATTAGAATAAAACGGAGAATTGCCATTAGAAAATATGGGAAATTCTGAGACACGCAGAACATTTTTTCTAAGCTGCAGTTGATTGCCCTTGGCACTTTACAGGGTTGGGCTAGAGAGTGATAAATTATGAGGACATTAGATAAGTATCCTCGGGAAAGCCTCTGTGGTAGTGATTATTATTACAGCTATTATCTAGTCAGCAAAGTTAATGCTTGCCTGTTTTTTTTAAGAGCGGGTGTATGTTAATAAAGTGTTCAGTATTCATTGCAAACAGTCTTGTCTGTTTTCTAGTTGAGATTCTAAAACCCCTTCTGCTCTTTTTCTTTTTTTTCTTTTTTACAAGACAGGCAGACTTCATTAACTTCAGGTTTAATTTAAAAAACGAACGTGGAACTTATTGGCTCAGCACCTTAAAGAATTCCATGTTTAATAATTGTGAAGGCTTTCCATCAGATTTGTCTCTGTTCTGAATTAGTAATGTTGCTGACTTATTGTTTTAGAAGAGGAAGTCCTTGACCTACTGGGTTGAAAGAATTGTGACTGCTCTGAACCTTTGTGGGTCCTTTAGCTCTGCCATATCCCCTGTGAATAATTAGAGGTATTTGAAGGTATTGCTGGAGAAGCCAATTTGTGTCTTTCACTTTGCATATTGTTGAAGCCTCATGAATTAATCATCAGCAGGGCAAAAAATTAACGTCTTCAGACACATATTTTGATGGGTCATGAGGGAGAATGTAAAGTGATCTGTAAAATATTCTACTGATCCTCTAAGTATTAAATAATTATACCTACAGGCTAATTTAATGGAAAAAAATAGTTTCTTTTTCCCTTTCCTAACAGAAAAATGCACAAAAAAAGAGAAAATCATGCTTTGTTATTTTTTCTAGCATTTAAAGGCATTAGAAATGCAATAATTTAATTTGCTGAATGCTTATAAAAACAATTCTGAAGCCTGTGTTAAAAAAAATCTTCAGGGGTCTTGTGTACATGTTTACTTCTGTATATTCAGGTTCTTGTTTTGTTGTTGTTGTTGTTGTTTTTTAACAAGTTTAAACAACATCTTTAATATTGGAATATTTTTTGTAAAAATATGAGGGGGGGAAAAAAAAGTGTGTGGTGATTTATAATTGTCTTTGACCAAAAAGTTGCCAATTGTCTTCTAAGATTCTGAATAGTTGGCTGTTGGGTGGTTTATTTACTGGTGTGCTAAATATTTAATTTTTTATTCGTTCTAGCAAATGAGACCGAATTAGCATTCTTCTGTGAGGAAGATTACAGAAACTACAAAGCTAATCCTGTTTCGGCCTGGTGAAGATCCCAAGAGATTTTTTTGTTTTCCCATACCTGTTGTAAATTTTCCTTATTCTGCTTAATGAGATTTTTCTTAAAGATCAATAAATCCTAGAGGATTGCTTTGCAAACAGTGCAATTCCCTTCCTATAGAAATTAATTTCTGTCGATATGCTGAGATCGAGAGAAGGAAAATTGGGGGACATCAATGACTTTTTTCTTTCTTGCATTTCTTTTTCCTTTGCTTGCCTCTTACAATGCAGGTAGTGCGATCTCTGACCTGTGACACATGTTCTTGGTGTGATCCGACAGCAGACATTAGCTGCATACGGAGATCATACAATGCACAGTAAGATCCTATCACAGTACTAACTTCTAATGGAAATGGAAACGTTTTATGGCCAAATCACTGGGTATTTTAGAGAGCTTGAGAAGAGAATCTCTCCGTTTCAAGTCATAGCTTTACTTCTCTTCATTTTATGTTTGGTCTCTTTTGTTTAAATGATGCAGACTGGCAAGTGTTTCATGCTTTTCACTAGTGAATGCTTTCCTTTATACTCTATTCCAGCCCTCTGTAGCATGCTGAAAGGGACAAATGACTGTTGGGAGGCTTTTGTGTTCAAGGCTCAGCTCTCCTGTTTTCAGCTCTACTTCATGGAGACATCTTCATGTAAGAGGTAGCAACCTGAGTTCTGCCAGGACATCAGTGTGCTTAAGTAGGAATTGGGCATTTCTTCAAATGGAGTGAAAGCTCATGGTTTCAGTTTTAAGAATAAAACCTGAATGATTGCATTTTTGCGAGGAGAGGCCCAGTCTGCGAGCCACATGTCTTCAAGACTGGAATTGATTCTTTCGTGCTTTCCAAGAGCCAAATACTGTGTTGCTATATGTTAGTTCTTGGTAATTCCAGGCTTTCCTAATACATTAACCAAATCAAGAACAAGAAAAAATAATTATGCATCCAATAAAGTACCTTTAGATAGATACTGCTTATGAAACTGCTTTTTAGGGGGTACCAACATGGGACACTGTGCCTTTAAGACTCTCTTCACTGAAATAGAAGTGATGCTGGCTCTCTGCTTTAGCAGGCTTTTTGGGCATAGACTGTGCTAAATCAAATGGGCAATTGCTTTAGACCCACACATCTACCCTCACCTCTGGGTGAGAGCTGACAACACCATTTCCACAAGAGACTTTCCAGAGAAGTAAGCTTACCATTTCCTAGAGCTTTGATTAATTTTTTTTTTTTTTTTTTTTATTGATGTGTGCTGTGGTTTAACCCCAGCCAGCAACTAAGCACCACGCAGCCGCTCACTCACTCCTCCCCCACCCAGTGGGATGGGGAGAAAATCGGGAAAAGAAGCAAAACCCGTGGGTTGAGATAAGAACGGTTTAATAGAACAGAAAAGAAGAAACTAATAATGATAATGATAACACTAATAAAATGACAACAGCAATAATGAAAGGATTGGAATGTACAAATGATGCGCAGTGCAATTGCTCACCACCCGCCGACCAGCACCCAGCTAGTCCCCCAGCGGTGATTCCCCGCCCCCACTCCCCAGTTTATATACTGGACATGACATCACATGGTATGGAATACCCCGTTGGCCAGTTTGGGGCAGCTGCCCTGGCTCTGTCCTGTGCCAACTTCTTGTGCCCCTCCAGCTTTCTCACTGGGTGGGCATGAGAAGCTGAAAAATTCTTGACATTAGTCTAAACACTACTTAGCAACAACTGAAAACATCAGTGTTATCAACATTCTTCACATACTGAACTCAAAACATAGCACCGTACCAGCTACTAGGAAGACAGTTAACTCTATCCCAGCTGAAACCAGGACAATGTGTGACAGTGAAAGTACATGTGTGATTTCCAGAGTATCTAAATAAAAGTTCTCTTTACTTTAGATGTAGGGCCAAAGGAACATCTATGGATTGTTCCTGCCTCATTTTCTTCATCCTTCCTGCCAACTCTGGTTTAGGCTGTTTTTGGTAGCTGGTGTTACTCGCCAACAGCTTTGTTTCAAAAAGTTTTATTCTCTTGTGAAAGTAGTCTACCACTTTGTCATCTGTGATTAAAAGGGTGATTGTATCTTTATCTTGTAAGCAGTCCTGTGTCACTGAAGTCATCTGTGTTCTCTTGGGATTCAGATGCTGTTATGCATGCTCCGATGAATTTGTGAGGAGAACTTACCACTTGCTTCCTCTTTCTGTCCAGGCCACCTTTCTGTTGCTGGTACCTGCTCCCCAAACATGGGCCCATGTCTCAGCTACCTTCTTACACAGTCTGTCAAGTTTGCAGATTAATCTGGTTGATATGAGTTTGTACTCATCTTCTCAGATGGTTTAAGCTAATGCATTGCACTCCAGAGTATACCAGCTTTGTTCAGCCAAATTTACAATAATGAAGGTAACTTTGTAAGAAGTAGATGGCATACCAGAGAGATCAATGTCTCAGACTGTCCTACCAAGGCATGTAGGTGATGTCTGTCAGCACACTTGGCTGCTCAGACTGAGCAAACCCTGTCATTCTTTTCTTCCTGTTCTGGGGATTTGAATTTGGTCTCCAGCCCTTTCGGATAGATTTGGATTGGTTTTGTGATCCCTTTTCTCTAAAGCATTTGTGTTTGAAAGAGGCACCAAATTTTAACAACTGTCCTTTCTGGGCTAGGACAGTTACAAATGTTCAGTACCACATCGAGTGTGGCACAGTGAAAGAGCAATTCTACAGCATCAGTGAGAAAATGGTAAATGTTTTAATGCAAATATTCAAGAATGATGTATCTGGCTCTCCAGATTAGCTTCTCTTTCCAAGGGAGGAGTTAAACTACTGCTTTGTGAGCTCAGTTAGCTCTGGCAATGGCACTTCATTGGCTCCTTTCTGCAGCAGACAGTAGAGCCTTTTGTAATGCTTTCAATTGCCATACTTGTAAACTGGTTTCTTCTTGAAGTGTTTTTCTACTGGTTTGTTTTTTTTTTTTTTTAATTGGACCTTTAATAATTCTTCTTTCAAATAAACCCCACAAAACTACAGATAATAGCTGAGAACTTGTTAAGATAGATGGTGTTCTAACATTTTTTGGTGGGATATGGTATAGCTTTGTGTCAAAGTAGATTTGATTCCAGGATTGTTGAGTATTGAATGAAATCTGTGAACGCTGGCTAATAAATTACTAAAGACTGAGATGTCTTTGCCCATGTTGTTATGAAATCCTCTTCTATTGAAGGAAACCACCTACAGAGTTGGTACCATGGTTTGTTATCCTGGCAGCAGAGGTCATGAACTGCATCGGTTTACAATTCTCTTAATCAAAGGTGGCTTCTCCATAAAGTGTAGTGGGGTAAGTCATATAGCTTTGCGAGTGTTTTTAGACGTCGTGGGGTTAATAAGGACTCATCTTTCAGTATGATGTCCTTGGAGCCTTTCACTAGCCTTTTTTTTTTTTTTTTTTTTTTTTAAACAAGAACAGCATCCAGAGTGGATGCTGAAATAAGATACAACTTCTCCTGGGTTATAGCACTCTAGCAGGGAAAGGCAGTCAAACTGGAAGCTGGGGGAGTGTGTGGGGCTTGGGTGTTTCTTAGAGAAAAAAATCACTTCAGAGAGACTGGAGTTTTGGTTAGGAGGTGTGGAAGAATAGCTACTAAAGGAGAAGAGAGGAAATTAGGAAAGGAATTATCCTGAAGAGGAAGAAGCGGTAACAGTGTAACTGAATAAACACACAAAATCTTGAATGTACAACACTCTTGGCACAGAAATACTGGAGTAGAGCTGTTTTTTATAGCACTAAAGGTATGAAAATGGTGCATTTTAATATTTTTTGGAATTGAACTCATAAACTGCTGGAATAGGCATCTTGGTTTTTCTGGTTTTGTCACGTTATACTTTCTGCATGCAACAGTTTTTGTGTATTTTTCTGTCCAGAGGTAGTTATGTTGCCTCTTGAAGAAGCAAGAGCTAAGAAAACTGCTGACATGGATAGCTGAGTTAAATGTTGCCAGTTACCAATGGCATAAAAGAGTCCTCAAAGATCTGAAATACACCACCATTAAAGCTGGGGAACTGCTTTATCTGGTGCAAACATTCTGTCTTAAAGGCGATCCAGAGAGATGTTGTAAGCTGTGGCGTTTCTCTTTCATTCCCTGCGAGTATTCAGCACATCCCCTGACGGATCATTTACTTAAAAACAAGCTTGCAAGTAACAGTCCAAGAGTTACCACAGCCATGCGAGGACATCTGTGGGCCCTGTCCTTGGAAGCTAATAGCCACAGAAATCGTGAGTGTCCAGAGGTCAAGAATGAAAAACCAGAACATGCGATACTCATTCTTGGTCTCATGTGACTGATAGGATCCTGGCTTCAGAGCAACGGCAGCCGGCTGGAGGCATTACAATGCTTAAGGGAAGTGTACACTTTTGCTTATTGAACAGTTTGGACTGAGCTCAGTCTTCCTGGTTGGTACCCGATCCTCCTTCCATGACTTCCTTTTCATAGTACTACTTGGCACAGATTTGCAAGTGATTAATGAGTCAAGCAATGATGCTCAGTAGACAACTTCGCTACTTTTCATATTATCAGGACATTGACTTTTCCCTACTACCTACTTACCTATTGAGTTAGAGAAACAGATGCACCTTTGCATGTTTTCCCCTTTGCTTCTTGCTGCCACCTCTGCTGATTTGCAGTGCTTTAATGGTTAGGTTTGCACCTCATCTGATATGCAATAGTAGCATTTCCTGTGGCAGTGAATGTACAGGATTTTTTTTTTGTATTCATGAAGAAATAAGCTTTGAAATAAAGAGGAGACCTTTTCTACTCTTGTCACTAATAGTGCACAACAAAGGATCCTTTCTTGTTTACAGGAGGACTTGTATGGGACAGCACTGTCCACTGGTCAGTGGAAACAAAAATGTTTTTAACGTAATGCTTTGTATCTTGGAAAGAAACGAGAGAAGTTACATCAGGAATGCAAAAAAAAATGCAGCAAAAAGCCAAGACCTATTGCCATAAACTGTCTGCAGAGAAAGCCACCAGATGTCAGCACAGCCTGTTCTTTCATTCTCCAGAACCTGTGTAAGCCAAGAAATATGTAACGTTTATGAAAAGTGCTTATTTGTGAATTGGTTTAGCCTGCAAAGTCTGTGCTAGGGTTCTGGTGATGAAAGCTGAATCTTTCCTTGCAGAAAATATTTCTTTTTATATTAAAATCAAAAAGCGGCAAATTGAACTGCTATCAGTGCTTAAATTCCTGTTGTTAGAGAGCATCCTTTGCAGAGCCAGTTCCAGCGTATCTAAATCTTTGCATGCTGTGAGGAAGCATTTGCCGAACATTCATTTGAAGAATTGTCTGGAAAAGATCAGTGTTAATTTTCTGAGGTTTTGTGAAGTAGACTTTAAGTATACCTATTTTTTTTAAACACAAGGAAAACCACCCAGAACAGACACACATGCAAAGCAGAGCAAAACATCTTCAGCAACACAGCTTAAACACACAACAAATGTATCCTCCATGCTTCTGACCCTAAGCTCCTACTATTTCTTCCTTGTAGTGCAAGGGCTGAAGGGAACCTGGCACTGCGCTCTGCGGGCCACGCTTTCTGAGCTGTGATGAGCTGATATGGGATGCGAGTTTCAGAGCTCAAACCCAAGCACTGTGCACAGCTTTACGCTGTCGGTGATTGAAGCGTGCATAGATGCTGCCTGGTTAAAAGGGTAAACTTGAATTGTTGCACAGGGACAAGGTGCGATGGAGCTTTCTGCTGAGATTCTTGTCAATTTTCTTGCAAGCAGCTTGCAGATGCCAGGGAGACTATTGAAGAGAGGAAAGTTAAGTGGCAGGTAGAGCCTGCGTGACCTAAATTCTTCTTTCCTTCTGTTTTGGGCTGCTGCTTTAGTTCCTTTCTTCTAGCCTTGTAGCACTGGTGTCATGCTTAGGGTTTACCACAGCTTGCTGTGTATGAGAACTGCTTATTGATTCCAAAGTATCACTCAAACACTCTTCACAATCCGGAGGTGATAGCAGCTGTGCAGTCCTGTGCTGTCTGCAGGGGAAGACTACTGTATGCATGGGTGCAGCCAGCATGGTGGTGCAGGTTGGTTGGGAGGTGTTATTCTCGCTTCTCTTCCTTCTGTACAGCACCCAGTTCTGCTTCGCTGGGGACCAGGACCTTGTCTTGAAGCATGGCGTGCGTGGCAGATAGCTGAGTGGAGAGGTGGATGTTTGGGCTGGTGATACAGTAGGGGAGAAGATGGGGCATAGAGCTTTCATCTTCCTGTAGATAGAATATTTTTTACCAGATATGGATTGTACCTTTTGTTCACTAGCATTCTCTCTGATAGCAATAGATTCCTTTGTAGTGGGCCCAAAGCAGCTAGCCAGAAGAGTGGGAGTTTCAATTGGTAGAGAATACATTCAAGAGCTCAGTATGACAGATTAATACAAGAATTTACCTTTGTATGTCCACTTCTGCTCTCTGGCATGTGACTTACAGTGTTATGTACCAGGAATGTCAGCAAGTACTCTAAGAACTGCTGCTGTCTGCTCTCATTCCACATCTTGGGAAGGTTTAATTCTGCTTTGTAACCTGAAGCCCAGGGAACATATTCTTTAAGCCCAATTTGGGAAGCCCCTTTCGTTCAGTGAACCGAGACTTTTAAAATGGAAGGTGTGGTAGCAGTCTGGTTTTTTACACTACTTTGAGGTCACATCTTTGGCTCTATGCGTGTATTTATGTCCATCCAACTGCAGGACATCAGTTGGTTGTAGGGTCAAAGCAGCAATCTAGAAATGAAAGCCTTACATCCTAGCAGTTAGTATCATGGCCATTTCTTCACACTACTCCCAAAGCAAATAAACCTGGTTTTGCAGAAAGCAGACTTGAATCTTGCACAGCAACTTTGTTTTCTAGAGTGCTGAATGAGACAGCTACTTAAACGCAGACATCTGATTGTAGATAGCTCTTTAAGCCAGCAGGCTGGCATGCAGCAGCAGCAGCTGAAGCTAGCTAATTGCAGATCAGATATGGGAAACAGATAAGAGTAACTAACCAGCTGAACAGCAGCTGTAGTGGTTCCTCCAGTGCTGAGGTTTCTAAATCTAAAGCAGATTATCTTTCTAGGAGGACTGCAGTAGTGCCACTTTAAGCCTTTGAAAGGTTCCAGTAATACTATGGCTTGTAATATGTGATCCTCCTGACTGGCCACACAAAACGGTTATTTTTAGTCTTTGATTATGAAAGTCCTGCTGCACTAAAAAACCTCATGCAGAAATTCTGCAAAACTGATGCTGCTTATTAAGGCACAATAAACAGATAAAAGAAAACTGTCCTAGTGTAATGAATCTCGTTCCTCAAACCTGAGGCACAGTCCACAGATCCCGCTAGCTCAGTGCGTGAAATTTTGAGCTCAAGGATCTAAGACCAGACTTTTGTTGCTGATTGTAGCAGGTCATGCAGCTGCACTGGCCATCTTGGAGAGACTGGAGGAAATATATTGCATAGAGGTGCTGAAGCAAGTGCATCCCCCTAAAGATTTAACTGAGTTTGATATATCACTTTGTAAGTAAATCCCTGAAGAGCAAGAAACCAATTGCACTGTTAAAAGCCTTGTATTATAAAACAGAAGGAGTGAGAGAACTGTACCTGCAGAGGTTAATCTTCAGCACAGGAATTTAAATGAACTCATTAAAATCAACTTACAAATTAGCTCATTAAAATGCAGCACCGCAGATCCAGAAGTTGGTTGATCTGGCATGCCACTTCTATGAAGAAGTGACTTAAGAAACAGAGAACAAATTGATAGTATTAAAATTCCCTTTTTCTTTCCAGTCCCATAAAACCTCATCTGGAACACCCTCTTCCTGAACTCTGTATCAACAACACTTTTTATTTAGTGAATTAAGCTTTTTTGATCCTGTGCTACACGTGCTGTGTAATATCACTAGTCTCTTGTAACGAAATGTATGTCTGTACACACTTGTGCCCTCCAACATGCACAACAACTCTGTAGTTGAGGCCCTGGCACCATGGGTCCCAGCAATGATCATTTTCACTTAATATGTTGATAAAGAGACTCTACCAGCTGCTGGCTATAGTGGGTTTTATTTCCTAGTGGTTAAATTCTAGATAATCACACTACTCTACTACTGCCATTAAAGTAATGGTATTGTTTACGGGGAGAAGGGGAAAAAAGACTCAAACAAGTTCTGATATAATTATATAGACCTGTTCAGAATATCTTTTATATAAGTACAGATGCCAGTGATTAAAACTGGCCTTACTCTTACAGCTTTTCAGTTGGTTCTTACATATCCCAGAGGCACATAGTAGGCAATGCAGAAAATAAAAATATAAAGAATTTACATTCCAGCTATATATTCTGCAATAATATATATATGTGTGTGTGTGTACATATATACAGAGAGAGAGAGAGAAACTCCAAGTACAAAACCAGTTAATTGGTAAATTTTAAGCTAACCTCACTGAACGCCCTATCCACATAAAAAAATGCGTAGGGAAAAGATAATTGAAACATTCCTCAAACTACTTTTCAGCATTCCAGAATCAGAAGAAATTACTCAGACTCTTGTGTCAAAGGTTTTAAGGACCGGATGCCTACAGAACGGACCATGTGAAATGCTGTTCTGCATTTATAGGAATTGGTTTCAGTCTTTAAAAGGGATGGTGACTGGCTGGACAGTATGTTGGCACAGGCATTACCTGGAGACACTTGCCTGGCCTTTTTTTAGATGCTGTGGAGCTGCAGTAGCTGTGGGGATTTTGAGCTGGCTTGTCTGTCCTTCTGGGCTTGTGTCCATATGAAAAGTACCATGCTGACTCACTAATGGAGCCAGCTCCTCAGGTACGTCCGGGTGCCTGACTCTGCTTCTGCTCATGAAACCTGTCCCTTTGCCGTCGATGGGAAAGGGTGTGTGGGCATGAAAGTCATGTAAACAAAGCAAAGGTGCAAACCTTACTTCTGCTGGGCAGAAAGGTGAGTCTAACCTTGCAGCAACTCACAATAAAACCGCACCTTTCCCCTTGAAGACAAAGCCTGCAAGCCTGTGTAATGTTCTTTCCCTGCCTCTTAATCCTTTTTTGTCTTTTGTTACTAGGCAGTAGTCTTGCCTGACCTAAAGATATGAAAAGAAGCTTAGGTGGGAAAAAGAGGCATTGGAGTACACTATTGTAAGCAGAAAATGTGTAAACTGGTGCTTTCATCTTGACTTTGCTTGATAAAGAAATGGAAGAGAAGACTAAAAGAACAAGCTTGCTGAATCCAGTTTTCCCTGGAGGATGAGTTAAACTGGAGTAGGTGGAATTATACTCAGGTGAAACTGTCTCAAATCCATGTGGAAACTTGATCTACTATTCAACCACAATTAAATAGTGCTGGGTAATCAATCTGCTTGGTGAGTGATTTGATCAGGTGCTGATTTGGGCTAGGTTGTGGAGGTGCATTGGGAAACCTGAATAACCACAGCTTTCTGAAGGGGACAGTGGGAAAGAATGGTACCTTCCCTGTGTTGCCAAAAAAAACACAAAACAAAAAAATCAGCTGATTATGAAATCTAGGCATTTCCCTCATGCCGATTTCTTTCCATTCAGTGAAAAGAAGTGGCGTTTGGAGACTTTACTGTAAGCCTTAGGCAAGAACTGAAATCCCTCAATATCATCACTGGCACCGTGAGCAATAATATTTGGAGAATATTATTCATTGTAGTTATTTGAGGCTAAACAGGGAATTGTTAAGTTTCTCTGTGTAGAAACCAGGTTACAGAAGCAATGTTGGCTTGTAGAAGGGCTTATGTGCCCCAAAGTTTATAATTTCCGCCCCCCATTTATGTTAACTGGTCTAGTAACAAGTACTTTCTTGTCCCACAAACCGTACTTCATTTGATGCTGATAGCTGTTTTTCAAAGCAACACTGAACAATGAGTGGAGTCTTAACTGTAGGAAAATGAGGCTATTCTAGCCATGTCCTTGTATCTGACGTTACTGAGGTACTCTTCTTGTGTCATCCTGATTGCTTGCTTTTAAATGCACTTTTGTGAATGGCTGTCCATTCTCTGTTTGGTGATTTGGATGTCCAAAACCTAAGGAATTATTCTGATAAAGAGCAAGAGCTTGAAGGGATAGAAAGTGACAGGTGGAAAATGAAATTAGGACAGAAATCTTCATTGCCCTGTACCTTGTCCAAAGTGGGTGTGAAGTCAGAAGAGCGTTCGGTACCTGCTTTGTGATCTAGCAAGTGACTTTTTAAGTTGCAAAGCAATGAAGGACTGTGCTCAAAACGTACAATTGCTGTATTTTCATGTTGTGGGCAAGACTCACTGATCACTTTGCAAGACCATTTGAAGCTGCTGTTTTGTCTGCATAAATGGGCATGTTCAGGTGACAGTGATTTCTAAAAGCTTCACCCTATTTGATATAAGGCCAGCTGAAAGGCCTTGGTTTTCTCCATGTAATTTTGTGAAGCAGCAGGTCTTGCCAATAATTATCTTTGCTCTATTTCCATCAAATATTGCTTGAAACTTTGGCTTAGTAAAACAGAGAACATGCAGCAGCAGCAGTGGTCATCTCAGAGCCAGCGGTGGAGACCAGATGTGTGTTGTTAGGGACATCTATCTCTTCAAATGCTTTTATACTGCTGGAAAAGGTGCTTTATTTCCATAGCTTATAAACATGCACCAGGCACAGCTTACCAGACCAGAAGTGCTGTCTGTATTTGAGAGAACAGGGATACTTGGGCTTGCTGTGAGGTTTGGATGCTTTTAGTAAAATCTGCAGACGCTACATGACGTGGATATTGCTGTTCTTACTTGTCCATTGAGTTCACTGAGGAGACCAAAACCAGGGACAATTCATCTTTCTAAACCTCACTGCCTTGATTGATCCAGACACTCAAGAGGCAGGATATCTTTGCTGTCATAAACCCCAGAAAATCTGTGCTACTTCGTATTACAAAAAAAAATAAAAAAAAAAAGGCATTGAAATTTATGAGAGCAGCTAGGGAAGCAACCGAGAAGTACTGGTCCAGGGAGCCTGCCAGCCAGCACCTCAAGTGACTGAGCTGACTAACAGAGTCCATCAGTTTCCCATGTATATTAGTGCTGCTAGCTCAGCTTTCACAGACATTTTTAAGGCAATAATTGTCCTAGCAAATCAGCAATACAATTTAACTACTACTGTCTAAACTAGTTTCGTGGTCATCCATTTTCTAAAGTCACCAAATTTTATTATTTACCCACAATACAATTATACCAAAACATACATATATTTAAGAAAAAGAAACACCTTTATAGAAATGTTGATAGTGCTTTGAAATCCTCTGTCACAGCTGGGACTCTGTTAGACGTTGCTAGAGGTCTCCCCGCTTGAATATTCCCCCGTTGCGCTGGGCAGGACAAACTTCACGTATCTTCCCTTCTCCCAGCCCCTCCTGATTCGGAGAAGTCTTTGCTGGATGCAGGGCAAACTGAAGATGACTTTTGCTAGGATCACAGTACATGGGACGAGAAGCGTGAGGGTGTAGGTCGGAGGCAGGTAGAACTTGTACTGGTTCTCATCGAAGGCCCTTGACCATCCATACGTGAGTGTGTGCAGAGTGCTGATTACCAAGGCAATAAATCCAAGGGTGGACTAAAAGGAAGAGAAACATGCGCCGGTTAGCAGAGGACCTTGTGCCTGGCTATTTTCCTATATTTTTTTACACTATTTTGTAAGTGTACATAGCACAGAGAAAGCAATGAGTATTCCTGCGTTTCTTGGACAGAATAAAACGTGACTGGAAGCCTTTCCTAGGTAGCGTGCCAGACCGCATTTTTCTTTTTCTAATCAGAGGTTAAGTGTGATATTAGAAACTCAGCAGGAGCTTCCCAGAAGATGCTGCCAACTCGGCTGAGAGGTGGGCTCCTGCCTCTGTGCGAAGCAGCAGCCCCCAGCCCCTGCGGAGCACGTAACTGCGGGCAGCTCACCAATGCTCCTCCCGAGCCGCAGGGGCCAGCTCCGCTGCCTGCCGGTCCACGGCTGGCGAGAGGCTGCTGACCGGTGAAGCATCAGCATCGTGGCTCTGGACCAGCAGTTGGCACCGTCACAAGTCGGTGAAGCTGTAGCTTCGCACAGAACAAAGACACCTTCGGGTAACTGCTGTCATCTACAGGAAAATGAGATTGTGGAGACAGAAGTGCTCTGTTCTGAGGTGAGCAACAGCCCTGAAGGGTTTCCTCCTCTGTCCTAGAGATCTGTGTTGGTTCATGAGCCAGACCGTCAGGCTTTATGATGGGCTAAGTCCTTGAAATGGGGAGTCAAGAGCCCTTTATCCACTCAGGGAGGCAGTAAGAACTCAGGCCCTGTTCTGCAGGCAAGAACTTCCCCCATTTTCAGCTGAGATCACGGCTCCCAAGCACCCACAGACACAACATTTTGCCCGAATATTTCCAGCTCTCTCTGAGGGTTGCTCTCAAGAGGGGTTTTAAACTGGTCCCCTCACCAGTGGTTTCCAGCCAGCATCAGAGGTGGTGGCTCCCAAGTTTGCCAGCTCCCGCTGCCCGCTGGCACTCAGCAAGAGCCGGGGGCTCGCTCCCAAAGGCATCTCAAGTACAAGCCTTTGCTGCTGTATTTTCAAAGAAAAGCACGAGTGTAGCATATTGCTCTGCTGCCCTACTTTGAATCCTCAGTCTAAGCTTGCAATAACAACCAAATTTCAAGATGCCTAGACAGGGAAAATTTTGCTGCTGATGTCCGTAACTTAGGGAAGGAAACCTTTACAAGTAAAAATATCTGGCTTGGTGCAGCTAGTCAAGAGATCAGCAAGAAACACAGTCTTCCTGAAGGTATGCCCAGAAAAGAGGACACAACAGGGAAATAAGGGACCATGGCAAGACAGGAGGAAGTCGGTGACATTCTCTCTTGGAAAAAATAATCTCAGCTGGAAAACTACTCAATTCAAAGCATCCCTTCCTATTTTTGATTGCTGGGAAACTATTTAAAAACCCAGACAACTTTAAAAAATGTACTATATTGTTACCAACAAACTAGACCAAGACTCCTCTAACTTTCAGAGCTAATCATTTAGGCAGCTGAGAGGACTGGGCAGGGAAGGGAAGGAGAGCTCTAAAACATGCTACCAGATCTAGGTACTTCACTTTTACAGCACCTATCAGGCAAGTCATGTGGGTGTCACCAAGTCCTGCCAAGATTTCACCCGTATGACCCCCTGCCAAGGTAGGGAACTCTTCTCTGTGTTACAGCTGAGCATTACTCAAGGTTGTACCACAAGCCAGGAGCAGACCTGTGAAATGAACCTCAGTCCTGCATGCATCCCCGCACCCGTCCTTTCTTCCAGGGACAGCCATCCTTCTTACCAGAAGCCATGTCCGATTCCTAAACCAAAGTGGTAACAAGCAGCAAACCTGAACAAGGTCAAGACTGGTTTCACTTGGAAAATTAAGGAGGAGTTTGCTGCGCTATGCCATGATCGCAGTTGAACCTAACAGCGAGACCTGACCCATAGCTCACCTGTTATTTATCGACTCTGAGCTTCTCTCCAACGGGCAAAAAAATCCCTGGGTGGCAAAAGGTTGGACGTACCAGCTTGAGACTTATCTGGCAGAGCAGAGATGTAAAGTGGGGCAGGGGGAAAAGGGGACAGAGTGAAGTCCAAGGGCAGCAGATACTTTCTGCCCTGGGCGGAGGGTGCTTTCGGAGTCAGCCCCAGCAGGGCTGTATGCATGGCGGAGATGTCGGAGCTGGAGATAATTAGTTTGTTCCTCTACAGTTTCTCTTTCAACTGCTGCTGGTACCGGGAGAGAGTAGGAGTGCAAATTAGTAGGACAAAAGGTGACAAACCATCACAGGTGCTCAGTGACCCACCTTTGTGTGCGGACGGCGGGGCACATGAAACAAAAAAGCTAATTGGCAAAAAACGTGTGGATAAGCCGCCGGTGGCTAGAAACAGCGCTGGCAGCTCCTCAGACAGCAGCAATGGGCTGATCCGCTCGTCAGACAAATGAGGGGCTGTCTGGTGAGAGCAGGGGGTCCCCGGGGGGGTCCCAGTGCTGCTGCTGGCTGAAGGACCTGTGGTCAGCAGGGCCCCGTGGCTGCACCCACCAGACAAGCTGTCAGCCGGGTACAGGTTGGTCTGTAAGTGCACAAAACCCAAAAGTTTTGCTGATCGCAGCTTGGCTCAGTATATACAGCTCAATATGTACTCAGTATAGTACAATGCAGAGCCTGCTGAGCACCCTACGGGGGCTGATTTCCCGACGTGCTTAGCCCTCATACCACAGTGAGTTTTGAAGCTCTGCTCTCGTTTATCCTCTCAGTGCAGTTTCTGGCTATGAAACTTTTTTGGTGTTTTTTTGTTTTAAACAGTGGCAGGGGTTTCTTCTGCACTGTCACAGCATGGGGAACGTGGGGCCACCATCCATGTAAGGTGTTACAGCCCTCTGAAAGATGGCTGTATGAAGATGGTATCTTCCTAATGCAGGCTTTGCATATATTTTCTGTTCTGTATTAACTCTTATATCTCCCCCATCTCCTTGGTGGTGTTTGCGAGGCTCCCTGTAATGCATCAGCAAAGGCGATTCAGTCGCATGTGGCTCATTTAGAAATGTCTGGGCAGCGCGCAAAGCAAATAGCCCCTTCCTGACCCAAATATGTTTCTGACTTCTGCTGCCGTCAGTCCCGTGAAGTCATTAGTTCCATGGAAGCGGCTCTGGCTCACACTTCATTGACAGGAGGGTTAGAAAAGGTCTGATGACACATTCTTTATATCTTGCGATACCTGAGCTAAGAAAGAAACCAGGTCAATTCAACCTTCAAATTCCAGGAGGACTTCTCAGGATGGGAAGGTAAAGGCAATCATACACATTTTTACTTCTCAGCCAATTAGAGTTGATTTGTAAATCACTGGGGAACATTAAAAATGTCTACTATAAGTTGAATTACATAGGAATCACTCCTGTTATCCAGTGTCTAGATCCTGTACATTCAGTTAATCAAAACTGGACATACAGGGGAACTGTGTATCCAACTTAAGTATAATTGAAATTTGTATATGTGCAGGAACTACTATAAAAATTAACTGTTTTTTTCCTAAAACCTTAGCAACAATCCAAATAGGATTTTGGGCCCATCAGGCAACAGATATCTATTTTAAGAGTGTGGCAGTATCCCATGACATTAATACAGGTGCACACACTGCTGTTGGAAAATGTCAGACTTGGGAAGCTCCGGGTAAGGAGGGGACTAAAGTGGCTCCTGAATTTGTAACAAGCCCCAGCCCTTTCCCAAATGTGGCTTTTGATACAGCGACTCTCAAACACGCCGGCCAGTTCAACTGAGATGGCAATGAATTGCTGCATTTTCTGGGAGACATCTGACTGGGGCGGCTGTGCTCTGCATTTTCCCTCTCTTTCACTTTTCCCAGGCATGGGAAGCCACGATGCCTCTGACGCGCTGTAAAAGGGTCAAGTGCTAGACATCTCAACCATTTGAGAAAGCAGCCTCGCGCTTCACCCCTTGTATTTACATTGTGCCGCTGTGCATTAATTCAGGGAGGATCACATTGTGCTACGTGAATGTTAACCTCTGGAGCCTGGGAGCAGTAGCTGTATCTGCTCTTAATTTCCTCAAGAAAGGCATCACCAACTTATTGAAGAGCAAATCATTTAAAAGAGTCCTCATTAAAAAAAAACCCCCCAAAACCAGAAGCTAACATGCTAAGAGATCTGTAACCTGCTCTTTTTACATGATATTTCCACAGTAGGACACAATACCAGCTGAGCCTCTCCTGCATGTGATCAGCTGGGAGCTCGTGTCGCACTGTCACGCTTTATCCCATGCAGACAGAAATAGGTGTGAGTATCTTTCCACGAACTAAGCCAGCAAGTTCCCGTGTGGGGCAGCCAAGAGCTATTTTGGAGCCGACCATCACGTATTTGTCTGGCCCCAGCACTGCCGATATACCCTTAGAAAGATGTGGGAAGCGGTCCCAAAGGGCAGATGCGACAGTCGTGTTACATGGACTGGTAGCAGACGGCAGCAGTGCGTATATAGTACATGACACAACGCCAGCACCCTCCAGGAGAGCTGCCAGGCTGCCTGGGGAGCCAAAGGGAAATGCAAGGGGGTTCAAAGCCTCCTTCCAGGCTGCAGGGAGATACTTCCCTTCGTTTGGGATTCCTGGTATGAGATGCCTAAGCCAGGATCAATTTACCCAACATCCCAGCGGCTGCAGCCCTGCCCTGAGACATGGTGGCGAGAACTAGTATGCTCCCATTGTCCGATCTGAAAGCGAGGTTTAAAGCTGGGTCTCCCTTCTCCCCAAGGGACAATCTCTTGGGGTCAAGCTCTCCTGGTGAGGCTCTTCTACTTAGTGTAAATAATTACTTACTAGTCCAGCAAGAGAAGAAAAAAGACAAACTGACTTGCTCGTTTGGTGATTGGGGCACTTGCGGGGGAAGCAGGGGAGCAGGCTTCAAACTCCTGCTCTAATGAATATTGAATTATTTATATGCTGCTGAAGAGCTTCAACAGGAGAGGCTGGATGGTAAGATATTCACCTCCACACCCCCGAACCCTGCCCTCCCCTTTTGAAGGGTTAGACGTGTACCAGTGTGATGCATGGGGAGGGTCCGCAGGGGAGATGCAGCGGACGGGGTCCCACAGGGAGGGGTTCATGCATTTTGGGGTGCCCCGTGGGTCACTGCAGCCGGACTTGAAGCCTGGTGCATGCTAAGCAGCAGCGATGTAGGATACCCAAGTAACAAGGGGGTTTAGGGCTATGGGATACAGTAACGACATGGTGAGTGGAATTTGGCCTCAAAATCAGCTCTAATGTGCAGGGAATACTTGAAGGTTCATTCCCTGCTATCCCCGTTAGTTAGCCCTAAGCCTGGCTCCAAGCGCATCCCTGAAAACGCTGCAGCCCCCGAGGTCGGGGTTTGTGAATGTCCCACATGGTAGACTCAGGTCACTAGGGGAATTTCGCCCTTGGGAGCTTGGACGTTGCTGCAAGTGGGAAGAAGGCTCCTAAACCACTGAATGACTTTGGAGAAAGAAAAACTACATTCCTAATTCACTTTTTAGAATCAGACATCAACTTTTGATTGAAATTATACCCAGTTCTCTGTGCTTCTTGGGCTCTAGCATTATAGACCAGTCTAAGCCTTTTTGAACCTGTCTATTGAATATTTGGGTGCATGCAAGCTCTGCTAAACCTGACCTTCCCCTGCACTGTCCTCCCAGGTGCTTTCCTTTTCAGAAGCTCACTCTCCCTGAAATGCAAGGGCAGATCTGCGTCCCGCAGCCAGCCGTCTCCGTGGCAGGTTACCTGCCTGCCTTCCACAGCCTGGTGCAAACTCCCCGCAGCAGCTCCGACGTGTCGTGCGTGACTGACACACGACCGGCTCCAAGGGGGATCTTGCCCACAGAAGCGAACAACCCTGCCCTCTCAAAACGACCCCAAGGCTTTCTGCCTTTCTGCCTTGTGTGACTTGAGGAGTTTTTTAGCTGTGAACGGCCCTGCTGCTCCCAGGCACCAATTGAGAGGGGAAAGGACCCTGCAGAGGGATGTCACGCAGGCAAAGCCCAGGCTGGTTTTTTTCTCAGGATCTGTAACTAATGCTGCTAAATGCAGGGTCAGAAAGAATCTCAGCCAAGACGTTAAAGACTCCCTCCTGCAAAGCCTGCCGCTAATCCTCACGCGGATGCCCGTGACACATTACATTTTCCCTTCCCCCTGAGACAGCAGGACCCTCCACAGACCGGGTGAGCCCTGCGTGGGAGCAGCACGGCCCCCCGGGACACGCCACATCCCGCTGCCCAGCCATCACCGCTCGGTGTCACCTCCCGGGCAGGGGGTCCATGGCTCTGGGGTGCACGGGGAGGTGTGGAGTGGCAGGGTTTGCCCCCGACACCGGTGCGCAGCTTGCAGTTGCCGTGCTGGAGCAGGGATGTGCTGGGACGGCAGGTCAACCTCTGCCCTCCGTGGTCTGCGCGAGGGCCTGACTCTGACTGCAAAATCACTCTCTGGCATCGGCAAATGTCAACTTTACCTGAATGAAACTGAATTCCCTCCAGTTGAGAGAGTTTGCGATGGATGGAAGTGAAGTGATGGCAAGTAACGACAGCAAGCCCAGGGCAATTATTCCAACAGAGATATAAATCTCCATCCTCCAGACTTCCTCCTCTACCCAGATATTCATCTTCTTCTCCACAGCCTGGCATGACAATGAAGGTTTGTTAAAACGGAGCGCTTAGGAATAGAGGAACTGAATTTTATCTGTATTTGTTCTGGTTTTGGAAGCAGGTTTCCTGGATGAACACTGGGTCCTATTCACACCTTCAGCACTATTTGCCTATGTGGGAGGTGTGGAAATGCTCTTTTATCCCACTGCCATTTGGCCAAAGCCAGACCTGATTTGAAGACTGCTGGGAAGAACTGCTGAATGCTCCCAGCTCCCACAGCCCGTAACCACAGCAGCAAGCCCCAAAGTCACATTTGGAAAGATAATTAGAACGAGAAGTCAGTTTAAAGCCATGAAAACAAATACAGATGCTTGAATATGCAGTAGTCTCCTAATAACCTTTGTTTTAAGTGCATTTAGGGGGGAAATTGTTCATGCTAATGGAAGGGAAGATGGGTTTTATGCTGCACAGCAAAGAGGAACATTTAGAACTGTCCTCTTTAGCCCATTAAATGGGTTTAATTTACTAAACAAAGATGTTGCTAGAAAACAGGAGGTAGAGGGGAAATGAACACAGGATGCTTGCCTGAGATTAATGTGCGACTGTGGCAATCGAGAAGGACCTGCTCAAGACTGGAGCTGAGAGGCTGGGGATATTGTCTGATGGTTGCTTTGAAAAGGCGCTGCTGCCGAAACCAGCCATCCTGCTCCCCTCTGCGCCCGCGGCCCCTTCCCTCCTCCCTGTTGGGACAAGCGTTTGGAAACACTCGGGCGAATATCCCAGCGCAGAAAGCAGACTGGTTGCGGGGCGATTCCTTGATCGGGTTCCCCACTCAACTGCACAAAGTTTTGCCATCCCAGGAGGGAGCGGGGTGGAGCAGCGAGAAGCCAGGGGCCGGAGAAGGGCAGAATCACGTTTTCCCATGGCACTGACGAATTACAGAGCTGGCTGAATTGCCTGAAGGTAGCAATCTCACACTGGATAAACACTGCCGAGGGTCTCTAAGGCAATAAAGTCCTTTTCCATTTCCTCGTCCTCTTAGACTATGACCAGTTCTTCACCATCATTTTGTTAAAACACCTGGAGGCACATTGTGTTGAGGATACACCTTCTACAAAACACCCCCGCCAAGTTATGACTTGGTTACTCCAGCAGGCACCTACTGTGAACGTCAGTGTGAGCAAACAGGGATCTCCCAAAACCTAGGGAGAAAAGTTGAGGGGAACTCCGCTCCCTCCACCACTGGATTTCTCCCCTCCTAGCATTTTTCTTGCCTCTGCCCTAGTCTCAGACCTGGCAGGTGCCAGGCAAGGCTGGTTTCAAAGGCTTGTCTGTGCTTCTGGGGAGCAATGGCACAGGGGAGTTTGATCCTAGCCCTGGCAGTAAATGCACGGGCAACACCCTGCATTTACTGGTCCTCGGTGCGGAAGGGTGCGTGCCTGGTATGTGGAGCACAGTTGCCCCGTGGAGGAAGTGCCCGTATGGATAACAGCTTATTCCCACTGTCCCGCACGTGCTTTGGAAAATGAATGCAAAAGCCAAGATATGAAGCCCGCTACCCAACATCTGGATGTGTGTAGAAGATTACTACAGGTGCTGACCTGAGGAGTACCCGCATTACCTGCTTGACGGCCGTCTCGATTAACTGGTAGCGGTGGGAGCGGCGCATGGGCAGGCAGAGGCTGTACATGGCATGCAAAGCCGCACAGAAGAAGCTGAGGAGACCAATCTGCTTTCGGTGCTGGAGCCACTGGTCGAGCCAATCTGGAAAACGCCTGTATTTGGTGCTATAGTAGAGCTGCGAGCAGGCTGCCAGCACCCCGGGCAGGTAGACGAGAGACAGCATGACGTAGGCCACACAAGGCAGCGTCGTGTTGACCACCTCGATGGGGATCTTGTACAACTTGTTCTTCTGCTCCCTGATGTAAGGGTGGATGACCTGCCGGATCAGGTTGTAAGTGAAGAAGCAAAGAAAGAGCCCCAGAGCCAAAAAGATGGGGATTTTCCAGGCTGGCAAGAGGCGCAGGGGAATGTTCTCAATCTCACGGGCTGATGACATGCAGCCCATGTCCACAGGGGTGAATCCCATGACTTGAGCAATTTCTGCTACGGTGCGCTTGGCTTCTTGGTTATTTGAGCAAATCAGAACCTGCAACGAACAGAAAGATACACGTAGGGCAAAGAGAGATCAGGCTGCTGGGAACGAGTGCGTAGGGAGGGATGCTGTGGTAAAGGGAGCCTACGTTATTCCACTGAACATCATGCTTCCTGGCAGGCTTTCTGATGGGGATTTACCATGGCTGCCAAAGACCTCTCTCCTGGACAAGCTTCCTTTCATGTGTGCACCACCAGTTTGTTTTACTGGCTGTATTTAGATAAACAGACAATTAAATAATACTTTTCATTTAGGCAGAGGCTCCAAAGACTACAAAGTGTGAAGTAAGTGAGGGTACTTCATTTCCGAGCAAAGAAATGCAGAAGCTATGGGGTGGCCATGGCCAGCACTCAGACCCCTTCTCCTGGAGCCTAAGGCCATTTGCTGATGCTGCCAGACCTCAGCTGCTGAAACAGTTGGGATTTGGCCCTTGTCAGAAGAAAACAATACCTGCTTATTTCCATCCCTGGCACCTGACTGCAGCGTCCACGCAGAAACCACATTAAAACCCTTGACCACAGTGCAGGCTGGGAAGAGGGAAGCCAAGTACTCGGCGTTGGATTCTTTGTGATGGTTGATCTCGGTGTTGTTACTAACATCCACCAGGATCTTGCCCACCAGCACATCAGCCAGGTCACAGAGGGTGGAGTAATGTTCCCTGAAAACCGCCACGAAGATGACATCTGTCTTCTTCACTGCCTCAGCCTGGAAGGTGACTTCTGCTGCGGAAGGGAAGAGGCCGGCTTTTCGCTTCGGGTTGCGGCTGCCGACCACCACCTTGAACCCGGAGCACACCAGGCGGATGGCCAACGACCGCGCGAAGTCCCCGCTCCCCAGCACCCCGATGGTGCGGCTGGCCGCAGGCGTGATGCTGGGGTCACCCTCCATGCTCCGATGGCCCAGGAGGGGTTTGGCCATGTCTCCTCCGGACATTCTGGCAGGAAAAACAAGGGGAAATGCAAGTTCATTGTGAAGCTCTCGCAGAGACCCAGACCGCATCAGCGGTTGTGGGGAAAAACGCCACTTAGGCCACTTGAACAGACGCGCATGTGGTTTTGGTCCCAGTAGCCCAGGACCCATCTGCCAAACCCACCAGCAAGTGTGCAGTTATGTACAAGCACCATTGGAGGGGGACAAAACGCCACGCTGGGTTGGAAGGCAAAGAGTCTTAGGAAGGTTTCCGCGGTTTGTGAGATCCAACACCTCCTGGATGCACTCATCCATCCTTTGCTGTTCTTCATGCTGACATCTCACACTGCAAAGCCAGGGCAATGCTAACAGCGACCAGGACCAGCAACTCTCAGACCCCCATGGAGCTACCAGGCATCTTCTGAAAAGTCCATGGGGATCCCTGAGCCTACATCTGGAAAAGCCAGAGGGGTGCTTCTGATTTGCAGGAGCACAATCAAGGCAAGGAGTTTAAGATTAAATGAAAGTGTCCTAAAAGTGGTAAACGAAGACAGTTGCAGCCTTTGCCTGTTCCAATATTTGGGTCTGGCAAGCACTGTTTGCTTCAGCTCTTCAATGAGTAATGAGAACTTACTCGTGACATTTAAAAAATATATTAAAACATGATGGGATTTGCTCATGAAAGATCTTGATGAGCTTTACAAACCTTAATGAATTTTGCCCTGTAACACTCTGCTCTCCGTAACAGATTAGATATTGAGGCCACGGAGAGGTTTTAAGCAGATCAATAAATTCACAGGCAGCACACCAGTCGGCCCTGGAGGTCAGAAGAAACTCAGGCAGGGAACTGCCAGGCTGCTCACGGGCTCTGCCACTGGCGGCTCAAATCTGCCTCCCGACTTAAGGAATGGCAAATTTACCCTTAAGGAATGGCAGATTCCTTAAGGGCAGATTTTTAAAGGGCCCAGGAGGTGGTGCAGGGAATTTATACACCAGGACATCTGGCTTTCGTATTGGGCACACTGGTGAGATTATAATAAAGACCATAATTAACAAACTCATGATGTACTGGGGACGGAGACAACTTGTTTTTGGCAAAGTATGTTTGGCAAAGTACAGTCTTGCCTTATAGCTAGTCAAGTTCTTTCAAAGTGAAGGTGACCAGTCTGATGGGGTGACCTGGTCCCTGGTGCAGGCTGTGTTTTTCATCGGCTTTTGGAAATGTCCTTCACCCAAGGCTTTTCTGGGATTGGCGCAGTAGTGGTGCAAAGGGGAAGAGCACTTCTGCATGAATAGTTACCAATGGGAAACAAAGGGTAAGAAGAAAGAAATAGTTTTCATAATGGGAATAGGTTATCAAGGAATTTCCCCGAGGATCTCTGTTGTTCAACGTGCTCATAAGTGGTCTGGGAAAGGGAGTGAATATTGAGAAGATGGAGCTTGTGCATGATGATCATTTAGGACAGTCACTCTGTATTGTGAAGAATCTGCAGAAGGATCTCCTCATTCAAAGTGCCTCAGCACCGAAATTCACTAATGACACATGGCAAGAGCTGCCTATGGGCATAAACCCCCCTAACTATATATGTACACTTTAATGAGCTGTATATTTGTTAAAACCACTCGGAAAAATGATCTGAGGGTCACATTACTCTGAAAATACCAGCTCGGTGCTCCCCGGCAGGCACACATCAAACAGAACCTGAGTTGCTGGGAGAGAAGATCTCTCACACAGCAACCACGATCTCTCAGCCCTGCTCCTCATGGAAAGCCTCCAAAACACCTTCAGGAGATGGACCTTGAAACTGTAATTCACTGTCCTGGATACAAAAAAATCACGGCTTCAGTGACAATACTGTTTCTATGGCAGAGGTCTGTCTGCTCTCCCCATCTCTCACCAAGCACATCTTGTCCCAGAGACCAAAGATGCGTGTTCACGTGGAAGACGTGCTCTCAGGAAGAAACAAGTGCCAAAGAAAGGCATGCTGATTTCTTCCCTTTAATAACACCTTTCCTCTGCTGCCCACATATCACGTAGACTTTCTTTCATGCTCTAGGTGAGTAAGAGAGTCCTGTTAAACATGGAATAACTCATACTTCACTCTGAAGGTTTCTGCTTCTGTTCCAGACTTGCAGAAGGGTTTGTGTGCTGCAAGGCTGATTTGGTGATGCTGGCTGTGTCAGCTGGGTTAACACACCCCTACTTTAGGTATATTCCATGTGTATCACAGTCACTAGGATGTTTCATCCAGGAATTAGTGGGAAAGGCGTACAAAACAACACAGAAAACACTACTGTACCACTGTATAAATCCACAGATTGAACAGCACACTGCAGTTCTGCTCACTCCACTGCAAAAAAAAGGGAATAAACCTAGAAAAGGGCCATAGGGAAAGACAGAGATGTCAAGGACTGTCAGCTTGGAAAAGAAACACATGGGTGAGGAGGTAGAAGGGAACACCCAGGATTTCTCAAGGTGAAGAGCAACCTCACAAGCGGAGCTCAGGTCAATGAGAATGCTGGAGAGCGACATGGAAACACCAGTCCTCTTCGTCCACAACCAGCTGTGCTGCAAAACCCCTAGTGTAAAGTAAAGCAGCTCTATCTGAAAAGATGTTGCGTTTTTTCCTGGCCCCTTCTCATCGGGTGCTTTATCAAAAGCTCACTGCTTTACTTTTTAGAAACCTTCTTGCTTCACCTAAATTTATTCATGGCCACAACTATTTGTTCTAGGGCCAATGCTATTGTTCAGCCTAATGAGCTTTCTTTCGTCCTCCCCTCGCCCCTTTTCCACCACCTGTACGCACAAAATGTTATCCCAAAATAGAGAGATGCATCTCTGGCTCTCAGCCAAGGGGAGAGAAATCAACATCCAGGGTGACAAAGCGGTTGTTACCCGCAGACTCATTTTATAATCAATCTAAAGCACCTCAGAAGCTCTCTCCGTGCTCCCACGGGGACGTGAATTTTGCTGCAAGCAAATTTTCTTGTAGTGTGTTTTCTCTGTCCTGTAACTGCCACTGAACATGTAGAGAGATGTTAGCAATGTTTGGAGATAAACAGCTTTGCTGTCTCCAGTTATTTTGATTAAAAAGGATGACAATTAAATGGCCTTTGAAGTCAGCAGGATAGTTAAAAAGTAAGAAGCCTCAAAATCTTTTCTGTGGGTTTGGGTGTGATTATTTCAGTTGTGCTCTGACTGTCGGGGCTTTGGAGCAGGACCCGTCGTCGCTGCACAGCCCTCGGTGGGATGGCAGCTTGGTCCCTGCGGCCGGCTGCTGTCTGCCACCGCGGTCACGTTGCTGTCACCGCCACGCACTGAAATCCTCCCGAGGAACGAGGAGAAAATCCCTCTTGCAGCGTAAACGCATTTTGCCGAGACAAACGCTGTGGTCTCTGCCTAACAGATGCCTGGAATTGGAGTGTCTGATTAGGTAACAGTTTTTTTCACTTCTGTATCTCTGCGGAGCATGCAGACCACCCTCCCCTCCCCTCCTGCCACCGCCCCTGATTTACCAAGTCCACGCTGCTTTTTCTGCACCTATGGACAATGTGTTCCCTGCTTAAAACTCTCCTTCCCAAAGCTAATTCTTCACGGCAAGGTCAACCCATCCAAACCCAAGTCCGTGGCCAGGATGCTGTGGAGTCACCCGGAGGCAGAGGAGGCCAAGAGTGAATACCATGGCATTCGGACACATCTTTAGTGTGCTGCAGCCTTAGATAAACCTTATTTATTGATCTTCCCTATCAAGGAAACTGCACCCCTGCTGAGTTATGACACGTGCAATTCAAGGAGATCGGTTTTTTACCAAGGAAGCTACAAGATGATTTAAAGCACAGCCCGGTGGAAGTAAACTACCTTCAATCCTAACCAGGAAGCAGCTCCCTAATTAAAATACCTAATACAATGTAAAGCTGCCCTTCAGCTAGACTATTAATGACACCTTTATATCACTGCGTGGGGATGCTATGTCCAGCTCTAGCACGCTTGTTCCTCTGTGCAGTTCACCACTGCATTGCAATTACTGCTATTATTTGCAGGACTATAGCAGCGATGGGCAATGAGCAAGACGGGGAACTCCGCTCTGCCAGGCACCCTACCAAAACTGGCTGGAAGGCCACTCCTGCCCCAAAGAATGGGATCAGACAGACAAAAGCTGGGTGAAACAAAGCAGTCAAATCTCTGTTGCCGAGGCAGAGAGGGGCTCTCACACAAGAAAAACACGGATAATTCGATGTATTTTGCACCTGAGGCTTGGCAGAGGCTGTTAGCTTAGGCTCAGTGCCAGGCAAACAAGGTTTTTCTGCTTCTCCGCCCACACTGAGCGGCCTCGCTCAGGTTTTGCAGCAGGACTGCCGTTCTGGATGGAGCTGGGCTGCAGGAGCCCACTCAGGTGTCTCTGAGCTCACAGCAGAGTCAACCTGCCAAGCAGATCATCCCCCACCATTAATGGGGAGCCGGCTCAGTCGTTATCCTCTTTCGACAGACGTGGGGGACTGAGATACTAATGATAACGGGACTCCAGCAAGTTTGCCTGGGAAGACCCAGATATCCTTGACCACGTCTTTAACAACGAGACCATCTTTTCAGGCCCCTTTCAATTCCTCTGGTGCAGGAGGATAGCCTAGCTGGTTCCCGTAACTCGCAGTCTGGAGGTGTTTGAGTTGCAAACCCTGAAGAAGGATGGACCTGTGGTGGCAAGGCACAAACTCCACTTCAGTTCTGGCCAAAAAAATCAAGACCTGTTTCACTGCCTTGGTATTCAGATTTATCAGATAAAAGACAACTTAGTTTTACAGTAACTCTAATAAAAAAAGCAATGTCTTAAATATATTGCTGAGTCAAACTGTGCCGAAGAACGGGGCAGCAATCTCATAAGAAGCTCCAAGTAATGGTCCTGTCCAGTGCAACCAAACTGGTTCCTGTTTGCACAAAAGCTCATCTCTGAGCTCAGCCTCACATACAGAGTCTGAGCCAGCAGTCCCTTGCCTAAAACAACTGCTTTTGTGTCTTCTCCCGAGGTCAGGTTTTGTTTAGACCGACCACAACTGAGTCTCACGTAGCTGTGGATTCAACACAGTGCAGGTCATCACAGAGCCTGCTCTGTGCTTCGGCTTCTGCGCTGGGTGTTATTAGAGATAAAACACGTGATTATTATCTACATCCCCTAATGAGCATGTGGGTTGAAAGACCAGCAAGCCACAGGAGGAATCAACTGATGTAGCAGAGCCCTTGGTCAAGTCATTGCAGAGGAATGTCCCACTTTTTCTGCACTGGGATGGTCCCTTTGGATTCTGCCAGCTGCGGCTGGCACCCAGCTCCACGGAGCATGGTCCCACAAACACACGCCCCGGAGGGACGGGGGTGATCTCTGCCCCCAGGGGCCTTTCAATCTACATGGAGGGACCTTTGAACCATGAAGCTGAAGCCCTACAGCTTCTGTTTGCAGAGCCCGAGCCATGCCTGCTGGCATCTCCTGCTGCATTAACCCTCGAGAAGCCCCAGCTGGAGAGGAGCATTCAGCACCTGAAGTCTCCATTCAGGTCTTGCTGTGAGCAGAAATACTCACTTTTTGGCTACAGCCATTTTGCTTCCAGGGAAAACAAAACATTTAAGTCTCTTTCCCACACCCGGAGCGTCCCTCCGAGGAGCACAGCGAAGCCAGTGCCATGTACCTGCTGGGACTGGAACACATTTAATTAAGAAAAGGGCTTATCCAAAGCTGCTTTAACCCCGACTCTGGTCCACATTTCAGACCTTTCAGTCCTGCCCAGGCTGACTGGAAATAACCCCTCTGCTCTGCAGGCGAGGGAAGGAGGGGGCGAAACCAGGCTCGCTGTCCCTTTCCCTCTTTCTCCTTCCAAAGCAGAGTTAACTCTCCAACGGCGCAAACCAGGAACTGGCAAAGGGAATAAATCACCTTCGGCATTACTTCAGCCAGAAAAGCCATGTTGCAAACCTACCTGGGACGCCAGCCAGGCCATCAGAATGAGGAAACGCCGGGAGCCGGGCTCCCCCCCCCCCGCCATCCTTCGGCCCCTTCGTCCGTGTCCGTGGGGCACACGGGGCAGGGAGCTGATGGGGAACGGGGGGGCTGTTCACCCTGCGCCTGTACTGACGGGCTGGGGACGTGGGACAGGGACCTGCCCTGGGGGACACGGTCCTACCCCGAGCAGGCACCCCTGGGTGCTGAGGCTGTCCCCTGCGACATGGTGGGGACAGACCTGCTGCGGGCTCCCGGGGTTGCTGGGACCCCAAACCTGCTGTGGGACCTGCGGGGCTGCTTGACCCCAAACCTGCCGTGGGCTCCTGGGGTTGCCGTGACCCCAAACCTGCCGTGGGCTCCTGGGGTTGCCGTGACCCCAGACTTGCCATGGACTCCTGGGGTTGCTGCATGTCCCCCTGCCACCGCTCTCCACCCCACTGCACTTTGCATTCACAGGTCCTCATCCCTCCCCCTGCCCCAGGGGCAGGTGTTTATTTGATTATCTCATTTATCAGGCGTTTATCTGTTAAAACCACTTCCATAAGCTCCTGCAGAGCCCAGCTTTCTCCCCTCTATCTCTCCATCCAATTAACCTCACCGCTTCTTCTTTTACCCCCAAAGGACACGGCAAACAATTTGCCCTCTCCTTCTCTGCAGACACATTCTGCATTTTGAGAACAGGTTTCACGTCTCCCTTCGGTTTTTCCTGCACGAATGAAACCCAACTTTCCTCAGAGCTGTTATTTGCTGAGAGTCTGACCACTCAGCCTCTCTTCCTTGCTCTCATTTTTCTTGGAGGACACACACAACTGCATTTTCCAATCGAGCTCCTAAAAGGCACCGGCCAGAGCAGAGACACCGCTTCCCCAATGTGCCACTTCTCCTTCCACACCCCAGCAGCCTGTTTGCTTTTGCACAACTGCGTGACACTGTTGACTCATGGACCACGGTGCCCATCACCCCATCCTCTGGTTCCCCACGGCTGCTGCCTGGCCGGTCACTCACCCGGTGTCCACACGGTCAGTTGGTCCTACCACACAGGGCACAACACGTGCCCTGTTTTTTTTAGACCAGCTTTCCAATTTGTCACAATCTTCAATTCTTAGTCTCTCCTCTAAAATATTTCCAGTCCCTCCCAGCTCAGTGTCACCTACAAATTCAGTACGTGCCTCCCTACTCCGTCACCCGCTAATGAAAACATGGGCTGACAGGCACTGACCCTCCCCACTCCATGCACCCTCCGGTTTAAACATTGATAAATATTGAGGGTGTTGTTTTTGGAAGCCAGTGGTGAAGCCAAAGGCATGTCCCTGACCACGAGATGTTCTTCACCATGACCAAAATTCCAAAACATCTTTCAAAACAGGGGAAAGCAGAGGAGAAAGAGCTACCGGAATTTCTCACCGGGGCAAAATAGTGTCTTTTTCCCACACAAGCTCAGACATTTTGGCTACAGTTTTCCTATAGAAATACGTCAGCCGGTGGTCACTTTGCAGGGACAATTTCCCTTCCCAAGGCTAAATGGGCAACGTTAATGCTGAGCAGAAAAATCACCCGCCTACGATATGGAACTGGAAAGCGAACTTTTGGCCTGTTTTTTCATCAAAACTATGTACTTTTAAGCACAGTTACCAACAGGTTCTGCCACAGATAGCCCCAAACTCTCCTCTCCCAAATTTGTCTCCAAAGGCAAGTGGCCCCCCTTTGCAGTACCACTTCTCTGCAGCATAGTCCTTGTCTGAAGAGCTTCCTCTGCTCTTCTGCAAAAAGATTTTCCTGCCCGTGCCTGCTGTGTCGATAGAGAAACGAGAGAGGCCTGAGAAGGACCTGCCCTGTAACAAAACTTCATAAAATGGGAATCTGAAAGTCTGGGAAGCCCGGAGGTTTCATTGTAACACCATGGAGAGCACAGACCTGAAGCAAGACGGGGTTCTGCTAGAACAGTGCGGACGCTGACATCGCACCCAGGACTTTATCTGGCTGATGTGACTCTGAGTAAGAAGGTTATTTTCCCTTCTTATCATCTCACAGATCTTAAGTGACATAAAGGGGTGGTTTACAACAACTTCAGGTGCCATACTTAAGTCTTATGTGGCTTCTCTTGGGGTCTTAATTCTCTTGCTGCTCTTACCAAGTTAATGACTATTTCACAGTGACTCACCCATTTCTGAGCCCTCCCCTCCCCGAAGTGCGGGGAGAGCGGGGAAGCAGCCAAAAGCCCAGATGGTAGAAGCTTCTCAGGTAGATCTAATAATGCCCGGCGGCCAGACACGATGGGAGGAGGTGCTCCTGCCTGAACCGAGCTGGGGAAAATCTCTTCCGCTCCTCTCCGGGCAGCGTGTGCCATTCTGCTGGGAGCTCGAGGGCTTCGGAGATGGTGAGACCTGACTTCAGCAGTCACCGCAGGGAGCTGGCAGGCTCCGACTGTTTAAAACCTCTTTATTTCGTTCCAGGAAAGATGCAGAGGAATTGCACTGCGTGCGCATGAAAATATTTGGATTGGCTATTCCCATGCTGCAGTGCCTGTTAGAAGGGTCGCCAAGATCAGCACTCCCTCGCCTTTCTGATTTTGCCTCTCTCCCGGTGATTCAGAGGATGCACAGGACCGCATGGGGGGGAGAAGATGGCCCGGGAGGCAGTGTGGGGTGGGGGGAAGACACAACCGATGGCACGGGCTCCTGCTGATCTCTGGCTTTCCTCCCTGGGAGCGCCGGCACGGCACACAGTGCACAGAGGTAGCTCTGAGCCAGCCCTGAATAAGCACGGCAGCGAAAACGGGGTGCTCTTGCCCAGGAAAGGCAACGAAGCTCGCGCAGGGCCACGTTCTGCCTCTTCTGCCTTTCCCAGCAGCTCCTGGGAAGCTACTGGGAGAGATGGGGCAAATGCGACCGGCTGACCAGGTGGTCCTGTTTGGTGATCCAGATGGGTGGGAGATGGGTGGGAGAGAGATCCTTTCCACTGAAAGTCAGTCAACTTACTGCCCTGAGATGCTGGGACCCCCAGCGCTCTGCCTTCCCCTTCCCACCCCTCGTTGTTTGCCAGTGTCTGGCAGAAACGTGCCTTTGGTCCGACGTGCCGGAGAGCAGAGCCAGCTCGCCTCACGTTTTCCCCGGCACTGGCAGGGGTCTCGCTGGTCAGCCCGGGGAGGAGAATTCATCTGGTCCTTTCTCTTGAGGGACACTGAGCTACTAACGTCCTGCTGTATGCGTGCCGTTCTGGCCATCTATTTTACATTTCTCTTTTTTTTTCTTCATTCCTTCAAGCAGGTGATGAGACCAACCAGAAAGGAGGAAGAAGAGGGAGCGTTACTGACCTGGGAGAAGCTGGAGGAGAAGCAAGGGAAGGCAGCAGGTGGCTTCACCAGGAAAGGACCGTGGAAGGACGATGACTTCACACTGCCTTGTTAATATAGCACTTGTTTTGCCTAAGCACACTATATTCCCGGGGGCATGTTCAAGGCATGCTATGGACATACCTGCTGTGCTGAGCGGCTGTGACGGGCAGGAGATGTGTCTGGGAAGGAGAACACCTCGGTATAAAGCAGCAGCAGAAGGTACCAAGTGAGTGCTACCTTCTCCGGGACGAGGGCAGCCTGGTGCATGTGTGCACAGCATGCCTTCCCCCAGGATCCCAACCACTTAGCGAGACCCCCGTGTGCTGGAAGAGTACAAACGCCACGTATTTCACCACCGCTCAGGAGAGCCGTCCTGTGCCCAGCTACGCCGGCTGCTGCAGAGGGAACTGATGCTGTCTGCCTAGTCGGTTCTGTCCATCTGGGATCCCTCTTTGATGGTCTTTAATGCGTTTTTTAAAGCCAGTTCTACTGGAGCACTGCCTCCCACACCCACCTTTGGCAAGGACACCCTCGCAGTGAGAAGTTAATTTATTCTAAGTACCTGAAGCAATGCATGTTCGTATCTGTTAGTGCTTGCCCATGGTCAGTAGTTGGTATCAGCATACTTTAGTGGTGGCCACATTATCTACAGATGCTGATTCTTGAAGCCTACGGTCCGTGGGGAGCTCTTAGGACATTTTTTCCAAAGACTACAGTGGTGTATCCATATGAACTAAATGGAAATGCATATGCAAGTGTTATCACAATCAAGGCTTTAGAGAGACTCACTGAAAATCTGAGAACCTGGAAAAAGGATGGGAGGAATTTCTGTCTCAGTTCCTTAAACCCTGGGCAAAATTTTCGAAATGTTCAAATGATTTAGGCCCAGAAGTGCCTAAGGGCTTTTGGAAATGGGATGTAAGCTGCCACGTCACCGACGTGCTTTCAAAATGTTTTATGCTTTCACTTGAGCTACATTTCACTTAAACTTAGATGAAGATGGGAAGCTGCTTAAGCCACTGTAGGGCTGCAGGGAAAACTACCCTATGAAGAAGCAGTAACTTAACATTTGGAAAGAATTAGCATTTGCCTCCATCGTGGGTTTAACAAAAAGCTAATTCTAGTCAGTGATGGCAAACTTAGAGATAACAAATCGGTGGGTTTTAATTCTTGGTATGTGATATCTCTTACCACAGCTGCCAGTGCCTTTCCCACCTCTTGATAGAGCCGGTGTGGCTGGCCTACTCCTTCTACCATCGGAAAAAACGTGTTTCCCCTGAATCTAAACCTGCTTCTATTTATGGGTGTGATGTTACAAGGCCACAGTCAAAGCATAGTTCCTAACAATAAAAAGCAAAACAAACCAAAAATGAAAAGCAAAGCAAACAAAAAAAATTATTATGCTTTCAAAAAGCATGTTTTCCTGGGGTTTGGTGTGTTTTTTTTAAACAAGGACTTGTTGAGTCATCAATGTGTTCTTCTTTACAATTATGGAGGAAATCAAATATGCGCAGTGACCACGGGATCTTGTATTACTGTACATTTGTTTCATAGCAAATGTGATTTTAAAAGAGGAGAAAACTTAAGCTTGATGTAGTATTTAAATCTTGTTAGTCCTCCATCTCCTCAGCCCACAGGAGTATTGATGCTGTAGGCGATGGCCTTCCTCTCCCGCTGTCTCTCAATTTTGGTTTCTTGCCACAGGAGGCAATTTTCCCTGCGTTAGTTCTATTTAGACTATAGCGAGGGAAATGATTTGGGGTCTTCAGTACCCGCCTATCCCCCGCTCGGCACAGCGGTTGCGGGCATTACAAACAGAAATGCTCCCTGTTGTTCAGCAAAGGGGCCGTCACAGCCCCGCGCACCCCCCGGGCAGACGTTACACCCTGGCCAGGGTCACAGGACAGGGACAGTCCCACCCCAGGTCACATCACCTGCGGGATGGTCCTACCACAAAGTCACCTCTCCAATTCCTTCACAGCTTTCCTCCTCTGTTACTCGGACACGGATTAGATGCTGAAGTCCCCCCCATAGAGCATCCAACCCTGGTATTTTTTATAAGCCCCTACGTCGGTACGGAAACCACACGGCCGCTCCCCGCTCGCCCCTGAGGGACCGTGGGCCCTACCCAAGATTTTCCACAAGATTTTTTATATGTCAGTGCTGATTTCTCCCTGCCTGGAAGAAGCCACTCATCTCCTCAAAAGCATTTGGCGAGCTGAGAATGAAAAAGTGAACCTGCTCTCCGAGGGACACAACCCGACTTGTGCATCCGCCGATACCTCACCACCCCACCGCGCTCAAGAGAACCGCACCCCGAATCTACTTGGAACAGCCCAAACCGCCCCGTTTCAGCCGGGTTTGTGCCCGGTGCCAGGGAGTTTCCCGAACCTCCAGGGACGTGTCCGGCAGCCACGGGAAAGCGCTTCCAGCGGACACCCCTCCTCGCAGCCCCGGCGACGAGCATCCCACCGGCCTCTCCCTAAGGATCACCCGGATTTGGGACACACCGTGGTCCCCTCCGAAATTTCTGGCCGGGACCTGGCCCCGGCCCCAAACCCAACACTCGCCCCGAGGCGGCCACGGCCGAGACAGCCCCGGGGGCCGCTCCCGCCGCCGGCCCGGCCCCCGCTGCCCGAGCCCAGGCGCGGAGCGGAGCCCGGGGCGGGTCCGGCCCCCGCTCCCCAGCCCCGCCGCGGGGTTCCCGGGGCCGGGGGGTGCCGGCGGGACGGGGCCCGGGGACCGAGCGCGCTGCCGAGCCGAGCCGAGCCGAGCCGAGCCGAGCCGAGCCCCGCCGGCCCGCACCGCACTCCCGGCGCCGCAGGTTCGAGCCCCGCCGCCGCCGCCGGGCGCCCCCCCCCCCCCCCTCGTTGTGGGGCAGCCCCGCCGCGCCGCGTCGCGCCGCGTCGTCCCCGCAAGGGCGAATCCCGCTGTGTCCGTCCCCCGTCCCCCCCGCGGTGCTCACCTCTGCGCGGCGGCGGGAGGGCGAGCGGAGCCGTCCGGTAGCGGTGAGGCGGGGAGCGGTGATGTCAGGCCGCGGGCTCCGCCCTCCTGCCCATGTGCCCGCCGGCCGCCGCCACACATCCGCGCCGGGCGGAACGGCACGGCCCGGCACGGCACGGCACGGCTCACCGCATGGACCAGCACGGCTCGGCACAGCCTGGCCCGGCCCGGCCCGGCTCGGCACGGCCAGGCTCACCGCATGGCCCGGCACTGCCCGGCCCAGGGGCGAGGGTGCGGGAGCGGTGAGCCCTCCAGCCCCGGCCCGCTCCCCGCTGCGCCCGCCCGGGTGGCATTGCCACGCCGAGGTGAAATGCGGGAGGGCATCGCTCTCGGGGCTGCAGCAGACGTGGTGTCCATTACAGGCAGGAGTCGAAGGCAGACCTGAATTCTCTATTTATAAAAGTGCATTTCAGAGCCAGCCAGGGTTTCATTTTAATGGGAGGGTGCGGCTTGGTGCGCCTCTCTCCCTGCTATCAGGGGCCGAGCACTTGCTCTTAAAAGCTGTGCCACGGCGTGCGGAGCAGATAATGGTTCTTGCCCCCGCGCTGGGAAAGAGTTGTCCTGTTGCAACCAGCCCGCACGCAGCCGCACGGCCCCGCTCCGATAGACCGGCGGTAGCACGCTGTTAGGCTGCCGAGAGCTGGCACTAAAAGTAGTGTCTTCAGGCAAAAACGTGGGGTCAAACCCACAGGGATTTAAAAAAAAAAAAAAAAAAAATCCCTCTGGAGCTTTGGTTCAAGTCTCTCAGTAGAGGAGAGGAGGGGGACCTCATGGAGGGGGGGGACCTGAAGGGATTGTCTCATCCGTCCCCGAACCGTGGCATAGCTGGGGAGATGCTGGTGCGGTCTCTTTTTGCAGCCCGCGCAGAGGGATGTGCAGCCCCTCTGAACCGAGCATTGCGTGCTTTACCGCCTCTGCAGTTAGGAGAGTTTTCTTACTCTCCTGATCTTCGCTGACTGCCATCCCCTCCGTGCCCACCTTGCCCATGGGATGCGTGTTCCTAGGGTGAAACAAGCCTCACTTCTTTCCGCTCTGCTGGGCAGGCTGTGATTTTAACGATCTCGGCCCATTCTCTACTGCTGTCCTCCACGGATGCCTCTGTGCTGCCTGCACATGGGGCCAGCTGCCAGCCAGGGCTGTCCCGGCTTGGGGGGGGTACCCACCGCCTCGCACATCCACTTTCACATCCATGGGGTGGGAGATACAGCAACCTGCCGATACGGGGAGGCTGCGGCGAAGATGTGGGATTGCTGGAGAAAGCTTGCATTGGTGGCTCCTGGTACTGGGACCTTGGATAAGGGAAAGCTTCAGAGGCTGGGGGCGTTCAAGCTGCAAACTTCAAGATGCTGCGAGTTCCCTGGGTATTGGGGAATACTGGAGAGGTGAGAAAACCTATTGGCATGGTTGGGAGAAGGAGGATCGTTGGGGTGTCTGTACTTCATCATGCCTCCGTGAAGTCCATCTGTGACTGAATGCAGCCGACAGACCCACATTACCCCTTACCTCCTTCTTCCCTGTTGTGGCCTCTGCCTCCTCATGTGAATCTTAATGATACTTAATTTATATGCCATGATCAACCCTTTGTGGAGACTGAAGGAAAGAAATCGTTGAACTCTCCTGCACTTTCTGTATCTTGTTACCTGCACTCCCACATTATGTAAAGGACAAATTTTGCCTTTTAATTTATTTATAGAACCCACAGTCATTGCCTTGTTTGCCTTGGTCATTGTGATTCATTTTACATGATTCCTCTTTGTTCTTGCAGGTCTCTGTAAAGCCATGGTTGCACCATGCGGGTCTCCCTCTGTACCTTTCTCCTGCACGGGGCAAGGCTACTGTTACGGGTTTATGATCATTTCCTTGGGTAATGACCAGCCCTCTGGGGTTCCTTTATCCCAAAGCACTGAAATCTACTTTTTTCATAGAATAGCAAACTTCGGAGCTTTTTCCCCCCATCATTTTCACCAAAATATCCTCTGCTTTTCCACTTTTCTGTCACAAAGGGGCACCTCAAAATGAACACCCATTTTATATCTGTCTCCCTTTTCTCAAACCCCTGGCCAGCCCTGTCCAGGCCACCCATTTGCTGGATGGTTTGAGTCCTGCAGCTCCAGTTTTCCTGCAGCCATCTCAGTAGCTAACTAAAGCCTCCCCAGCTCCCAGTCCTTGTCTGGCTTTATTGGTTGCTCAAGAAATGCCCTTGGGAACCGTCTTTCTGATGAGGTGACCTGATGTGGGCTTGCAAGGTGCCTTCATTTCTTTTCTACCCAGAGATACCCAATGTGCCGGGCTCGTGCTGGACTTGGCCAGTGTTTCTGTGTGTTTATCTGGTTTTTTTTCCCCTTTCTCCTTGCTGCTCCCGAGCAAGGGCTTTTCCCGTGTCAGCTGGACCCTTCTTCTCCCAGCAGTCATCTTTCCTGGCCCATCACTCGGTGGTCGGAGCCGCGGCTCTCTGGCAGCACCATCTGTGTCCCCGTGCCCAGCTGGCCGTGCCCCCGCCGTCCCCTCAGCCGCGATGCCACCTGCACCCCCCCCTCCCCGTCCTTCCCCTGCCGTGGGGCCGGGCAGTTGCTTTGGATCTGCTCAGGGCTGGGGCTGGCAAGCTCCGCCGGCGCCCATGTGCCGGCACAGCGTGGCGTGGGTGAGCAGATGAACCTCGGCAGCTCCTGGCTGCCGGGCCGGGGAGCCGTGGGGAGCCCCCACCTCCCACGCCGTGTCTCGAGGCTCTTGCTGGGATGCTCGAAGCATCCGAGGTGGCTGCGCCGAGGGGTGCACCGGGCCAGCTCGCCTCCTGCCCCGTACCTAATCAATAAGGTGGGTGGCCCTCCCCTGTCCCAGGGCATGCCCAGGCTTTGCTGTACCCAGACAGCAAGGCGGTGGTCCCCGACCCCCCCTCAGGCTGCTTCCCCCTTGCCAGCTCCCTTGGGTGCATCACGGAGGTGTACGTGCCGGCCCAAGGGCCGGTGCGCACCAGAGGCCACGGGGGATGCGGCAGCGCACCTGAGCAAATACCGTGACAGCAGCAGAGCTCGGGGACACCACCTCACCCTGCCACCCGCAATGTCACGGCACGAGAATAGCTCCGCTTGCCCCTGAAATCCAAGGGTAGTAAGTGGCAAACTTACCGTTTGCAAACCAAACCTATTTGGCGGGGCGGTTGGTAAACGTAGCTCCTCCTCTGGTCTTTCCAGAGCTGCGTTTTGGGCTGGAAGCTGCTTTCTTGGGGGTCCAGCGATACCGTTTGGGTTGGGAAATTGTGTTATAAGCACACCAGGAGCGTCAGGTGGGTTCGCCGGCACGGCGCACCGGACTGGCACATGGCCCCGAAACCACTGAGCCCAGAAAGGAGACGAGAGGCTGGAAAAGTGCATGTACAAGGCAGACAAGGTGGAATTGATAATGTGTGGTTAATTATTGCCAGTGAGCAGAGGCCAGAAATGAATTCGGGGTGGTTGTGAAACAGAGAGCACGTGCAGGGGGAATGAGGTGGGGGCTGCAAAAATGGGCACGGGGGGAGCTGCGATAGCTCTCTGAAGCTGGAGTTGGGCAAACAGTGTCCTTGTTGGGTGAAGAAGTAGTAGCTCGCGTTGTCCCTTGATTCTGCTGGCGTTACCTGGATGTACTGGGGGTGGTGCTGAATCCTGACGGCGCCGGGGACAGACCTGGCTGTATCCTCATGGAGCTGCAAGGAGGGAGCAGGCAGAGGGGAGAGGTTTGCAGGCAGGTTGCAGGCAGGACAAAGCTCTGCCATATCCCTCCCAGAGTATCCCAGTTGGGGAGGGATGGGCCGTAGCCCCCACAGCCCTCCTCCCACCTGAGGGCTGTGCGGGGGCTATGGTGGCTGTACGGTGCTAAAAATCGATGGGGGTCCCTACCCACACCGATCGCCTGCTCCCCACCATCGCCTGCGCGTCTTCTGCTGCTGATCTAGTGAAATGCCTGGATTTTGGACCAGGCTATTGAGGTGAGATGTGGTGACTGCACAGCTGTGCTGGACACTTCCAGCCTGAGCATCCTCCTGAGCACCCTGGCAGCACGGCCGTGCTGCCAGGGTGCTCAGGAGGATGCTCAGGCTGGAAATATCCGTACAGGGCTTACACACACCCAGGGTACCCCGCATTCAGCTTCTGGCCGAGCCCTGGGTCCCCACTGGGGGTCTGGCAGCATCCCCGGGGAAAGTCGGTGTGAAAGCACAGTTAACGCGGCGCAACCAGAAAACGCCTCCCTGCTGCTAATCAGCTCCCGGCAGGTTATCGCTTTCGCAGCTGCCTGGCTTTTCAGAGAAAAATGTCATTTATCAGCCCTTCACGGAGGAGACATGGTAGAGATGCTCCGCGCTGGCGTTGCCAGGGCTCGTTCCCACCTGTCATGCAGGCGCCATCTAGTAGGAAAAGGAGAAAAAGACCAAAAATGAAACAAGGTGGATGTTGAAATGCAGTTTCTTTCTGGGGGAACAGTTTAATCTAACACAAAGCTGCTCGTGCTGAGCCCGTGGTTTGGGACCCTGAAGCAGAATTCAATGCATGGGACATGATGAGGCATGGAGATGCCCCGAACTGGAGCACGGCTTGTCCAGGATGGGTCCTGATTTATTGGATCTAAAAATAAACTTTGACATAAAGAATCATTTCCAGACAGCTCCTTGATAACATTGTCAGGGCTGGATTTGATTAATTAGCTGTGTGGGTTAATTGCAATATACTGGCTTGGACTGGCGCCTTCAGCTCCGGTGAGTGGCAGATGCTCCTGTTTCCAGCACTGAGACTGTCCCATCGGCTGGAGGCTTTACTTACAGCTAAAAACCTCTCTGCCATCCATGCATGTGTGATTTCATGTCATGAAGGCATCCGCTTTAGTCATATCGCATGATTTTAGCACAAATCCCATACTGCTGTCGTCATCTTCTAACAGTCATGTGGATTTTCAATGTGATTTCCCAGCCTTAGGGGTTTGCCAGAGAAAACCTCCCCAAATCAACCCTTCCCAGGGCGAAATAAAAGGGACCTATAGCATTAATTTGCTTTAAACAAACAAACAAAAAAATCATGGTTTTATACCAATCCTATGATTTTTACGCAGCTTGACTCACCCTTCCCAGTGTGGGGAGGTGATAATGCTGGGTGTCTGTTATCTGCCGCGCATGAATTCCTGCTGGCAGGCGGTCTGTCCTCTGCCGTGGATACACGGACGCACGTCCCCATGCAGCAGGTCCCTGTGATACGCGTGTGACGTGGTGAGTCCTGCTTGGGGCATATCTCCCTGTGGCCTTTCCCCTTCATTTTCCCCAAATATGGAGAATCGGAGGCCAGGGATGCTGCAGCGCAGGGGACATTGCCCAAGTCCTGGGGTCCAGTGGCTTCACCCTGCCAGGGTCTGCATAAGCATCATTGCACTTTGCCCAGAGCAGAACCTTAATTCATCTCCACTTTCATAGATAAAAGCCTGAATTAATTAAAGAAGAGAATAGAAACCACTTTGATTTCCAGAACACCAGAAAGTGCTAATTATCACAGCTCCCACAAGCGCTGCTATAATTAAGGGGCTATCGCTGTTTCCACTGCAGACCCAGTTTTTGCAGGGATTTACAAATGGCACCTAAATTTTCTGCTTTTGGTGAAGTAGAGCGACTTGGGGCACAGATTCTGGCTCCAGGTGCATCCCTGTAAATCAGCCACTGCACTACCGAAACAGCATCAAATTCCCCCATGGATTTCTTATTAGAAATCCAGAGTCCCCAATGGCAGCATGCTACAGACGGCGTCTGCTCTCCAATTATACTCTGATTATACAAAATAATAAAATTGGGGGCCTTTTTTCTTTGCCTTCTGGTCTTTCCATCTTTGAAATACACTTGGGGGCTGCTTCTAGCTTTTTATCATAACCAGAGAGACTAAGCATTTATTAGTATTTAAAAAAGGTGGTGGAAACTGAATTTCTCACCTGATCACTGGTCCTCTGATTCCTGTAACCTTTCCAGAAGCACTGAAAGCATCGTGATGACACCAATGGTGAAACAGCCGTGCTTTGCTACAGCATAAAAGCGGCAAAAGACCCCTAATGCAATAACCAAGCAAATCCTGCAGGAGCATCTGCTGTGCAAATGCCAGGTCTGGTGACCACTGGGCAGGGCAGGGTGTTCCCAGCTGCCTTTTACACTTTTACGTTGGAGAAGTGGCCGGATAAAGATGTAGGTGACAATATACATCACCTCTGTATATGTTGAGGTTTATCCTTTGGCTGCTGCAGCTTTCCTGACTTTATCCCTTTTCTAAGTGTTGTCGGAAATCTGCCTGCTGCCAACAGTTTTATTGACGGGCGGCAGCTTCACCACCTCCAAGGTGCTTCTTCTGCTCCCTAGGTGCTTCACAGCTGTGGACAAAACTGTCCCAAAAATTCTCCTTCCTGCTGACAGCTGCTTTCCCTCTCTGTTGGATGGCCCTGGTTTTCCCCGGGTCCCCCTGTCCTGACCAGAGGAAGGGTCTGGCTGCAGAGACCCTGGTGGGACTTCAGAGCTGGTGCACGGCTTGCAGGAGGGATGAGTTTGGCCCCGATGTGGGGCAGTGGGCAGTGCTTGTGTGTGTGGAGTGCTGGGTGTCCTGGAGAAGGCCCTGTGAAGGGGTTTCCTCAAAAAAAAAACCACATCTTAAGTATAGCTTGGAGCTACGCTGCGGCTCCATTGCAGGCATTGCAATGCTTTGAATATTGGACACTTGAAATCAGGAGTCCGACTCGGTCTGAACTCCCCCAGGTACTTGTAACCCATGTTTAACACCATGCTTTTCATGAATCACTTCCTTTTATCCCTCTAGAAAGGCTGAAGAAATAAAGGCTGTGTTTCAAAGGGACACTTCAAAAAGCAGAGGGACTCTCCTTTCCCTCTAACCCAACGCTGGCCGATGAAGGTGGAAAGCCTGCCCCAGCCTCGCCGCCCCACGGCTCCGGCTTTCCTCCCTGCCCGCGGGGAGCACGAACGCCCCGATGTCAAGCAGAGAGGCAGAAAGCCAGGGGGAAACGTATTCCCCCTCCCAGCAGTGTCGTTTTAGTAGCCATTGCAACGGGCAACACAGATGTGCTTTAGGATCAGACCAAGCTGTGGCTCTGCTCTTAGCGGGTTGTCTCTGCCAGAAGATGGTTTCGTTAAGCAAAACGTCACCAGCTTGAAAAAAAAAAAAGGAAAGTGAAAGGAACAAATGCAAAATTTGTCTGTATTAGACATGCAGGGAAGAATAGGAAGTTAAGAAGATCACAGACACTTGAATTTAATTGAAAAATAAGATTAAATAAAATGAGACTTGAATATGAAGAACTAATTTGAATTAAAGAAACAAGCTGATTGCCTGAAGAAAGAAGTTAGAGGATGAAAATGATTTTATTTTGCATCTGGGTTCCAGCTCTGTTTATATCAGGATGGCTTAAAAAACCCCAAACCCAACAACCACCCCCCAAAATGGTTTTACACTTGGAATTATAATTTTTTTGGGGGATGGTCACAGTGCACAGGGAAATGGGGCTCTTGCCTGATCTCATGGGCTTAGGAGAGATTTGAACTATGTACGGTAAAATGGGAGAGCTTGATCCAAGGCTTACAGCTTCCCAGCATCACCTCACGTTTGGTAGCGAGGTCTGCAGCTCCCCCCTTACAGGGAGGGGAGAAAACCCCAAACCCCGGGGGCAAACCAGGGGGTCAGTGACAAGCGGGCCCTCGCCTCGGGAATGCCAGCGGGTGGGAATGTTTCCCGGACTGTAAAAGCCCAGTGCAAACAGCTCCAAGCAGAAGCCACGGGGACAGGCAGCGCTGGCGGCTCATGCACGCACTCAGGCTCTGCTCCTGCACCAGCTTTTGAAAGCAAAATGGGTAAGAAAGTAGTTTTAGGGAAAATGAATAGTCTGTATTCACAGCATAAACAGGAAAATTATATACAAGCAAGCAGCACAAATGGGAAAAATAAGAGCTTAATTTAAAGTATTTTTTAGAGTTAGAGGCATCTTTATTTCAAGGGTGTTCTCCCGAAGGTGGCGAAACGGTTTAGTGCATCCCCCCCCAGCTTTCTTAACTTCTGCTTGGCTGCTGCACCCTCTGCTACAGCGCATCCAGCCACCGGCGTCCTCCTCCCCACCGAACGCTCCCATCGGCCACTGTGCCGCCGCCACGGCCACGGCTCCCGGCCTCCCACGGGTGGGCAGGATCTGGCCTCGGTGGGACGAGCCCGGCCGGGACCCCGCACGATGCCACCGGCCAGGAGCAGCCAAGCGCGCTGGGTGCCTCCGCCAAGCCAGCAAAGGTCCCTTCCAAGTGACCCCGCGGCACGCCTGGCCGGCGAGAAAGCCGCGGGCACGCGAGCCGGCACGGCTCGGCACGGAGCTCGGCGGCACCCCGCGGCACCCCAGCCAAAGGGGCTATCGGAGCCCTTGTGTTGGGGATGGAGATGGGGAGGAGGGGAGCCCCGGGAGGGTGGCGAGTTTGTTGGCTCTTCTCCAGACGGTAATCTTGACGTTTTGTTGTCACTTGAAAATTTTGAAATAGGAAGAAGTGCAGCAGCAGTGCTCATTTGTACCGACTCTCGCTGCCAGACTAGGGGCTTACCTAAACGTGCTTTTAATGTGTATTTAATGTGTACACCGGTAGCTTGCCACCATCTTTAAGTGCTGCACACCTGCAGTTTTCACGTGCACGAGCCGATCACAGCGTATGTATTGCTTGCCCCTTCTCCCCCATCCCTGCCATGGCCTTCCTCCCCAGCCTCCCCTCCTCTTCTCCGGTCCCTGCCCGACTGGCATCTGGTCCATCCCTCTCCCGTCCCAGACAGGGATGTATTTTCTCCAGCGCTCTGTGCAAGAGCGCAAGCATGGTGGTGACCCTCCTGCAACCTGGTCCGGTAGCACATCCTGGAGCGGGGTGATAACCTGCTCCGCACCCCAGAGGTTAACATCTGCCCCCAAATTGTGTGACGATCTCATTTCTGAGCAAAATCCAGCTGTGATTTCATTAAAGAGGCTCTTGCTCCTTGTGCTCAATATTTAATTTAACACAAGTGCGTGTGTGGAGTTCAGGGTGTTGATTAACCATGACTCCGAGATAGAGGGAAATTACTAATATGGGAAAGTGCAGTCAGTATTTCATGGCGAAGAGTAATTGAGCTAACAGTTGACATATGGAGTTGTGTGGGCAAACTAATTAAATTTTACATCTTCCCAAGCATTTGTGAGTTTTATAAGCATTTGATTTATATATTAATTAAACCTCAGAGTGAAATAAAGAGGACATAACTATTTATACTGCAAATGTGTCCATCAAGAGGAAGGGCTCTAATGTATTTTCAAGCAGATACCAAAGTACCTCTGTGAGTCCCCAGCTCAGCTTGGTGGTGGCAGAGCAGGTCGGGACCATGTCCCAGGCCACGAGGCTGGTCCTGCATGGGCACAGGGTGCTGAGCACCCAGCTCAGCACGCTGCTGGACATCCCTTCGTCTCCTACAGTGCCTATTCCTCCTCCTCACCATCAGGAACGAGCTCTGTGCTGCCCAGCGGGTTGGTATCTCCCTGGTGGGCTGCAGAGCCCAAGTTTCCCACTGCTCTGGGTGCTTTGCAAATAACTAGTGAGACAGCTAGTACGTGATTTAAATATTTATCTGACCCATTAGCAAGGCACTAGAGGTGTCCTGGGATGACCTTGCTGAGGATTTCTGGAGTTGTCTTACTCGCCTGATTTCATCTCTAAAGGGAACTTGCATTGTGTATATTTGCAAGCTGGACAGAGCATTTATGGTGGTCAGCATTGTTTTCAGCCTGGTCGATGCTCTAATGGAAGGGAATTCCTGGAGTTATGGGATCAGTCCTGCTCCTCGGGGTTTGCACCATGGGATCTCAGGTGAGGGGCCATTTCTGCAGCTGGGAGAAGGTGGTATTTGGGTCCAGTGACAGTGACATGTCCCAAAATGCCCAGCCCTGGCCCTGATTTTTCCTTTAGGCTGCCGGTGCGCTTCCCACCGCTGACACATCTCCCTGGAGGTCAGAGTACATCTCGTGGGTCTGTTTGGGTGAGCCAGCAGCCAGTGCTGGGCTGCTGTCAGGACGGCCCTGGGAGGTGCAGGGCTGGCTGGGGGTTTCTGGCTGCTCTGGGATGAGTTGGGAGCCTTTTTGGAGCAGAAGCACTGAGTTTCGTTCCAGGGCTGAGTGCTCAGGCTGCTCCTGCCCGGGGCAGTGTGGCTTACTGCTCCAGCAAGTGTCCCTGCTGCTCGCTGGGGCTGTTCCTGCCAAGTCACCAAACTGCCCCTTACTGCCCTGTACAGTTTATTCCCAGTGGTTATGATGCCTGTGAAACCCTCTGATTCCAAAATTAAAAAAAAAAAAAGAGAAATATTTCTGTTCTGCTCTGCAGCGATGCCTCCCAGCAGCAGAGGCGATGGGGCCGTGCCATAGCACTCACATCTGTTTCTATATCCTGGCTCTGGCATCCTGATGATGCTAAAAAATGAATCTACCCTTTATGTTCCTTATTATTGATGGGTTATTTTTGCCTCTTTTGAATGGAGAAACAGGAGCTGTTTATGTCAGCAGTGACACAGGATTCAGAAGACATTACATTTTGGTAGGGGAGTGGAATTACGGCTAAGACATGGGTATTAAAAGTCCCTTAAATTTAGTAAACTATTCATAACAGGTACACAGCTGATATTCAAATCTATCAATACTATGAAATAGATGGTAGCTATATTTTAAGAGTCATTCTGTGTGCCACCTCACCATCCCACCTACACTCCGGGGACTCCATCAATCTTGTGGTGGCCAATGATTCCTGTTCGCAGTGTCAGTGATTAATATCGTGACCCACTGGAAAGAAAGGATTACAAAAGCTTAGTGTTTGTGTGCAGCGTAAGTTAGAGGTTGTGGGAGCAGGAGCTACCAGGACCAGGTTGGAATTAAACTGGGAGGGAAAAGAGGGGCTGGTGCTTAATGTCAACTGCTTTTAAGATTTGGTGCTTTGCAGAGCGTCCTTCCCAGAAACCTTGGGGGAGGCAAGATGCGTACGGCACATATGCTCCATGTCATATGGTACAGGGGGAAATCATGGTGCCTCCTGCAATATTGCATGTTGAACTGGTCCCTCAGCTCATCGTATACGCAACTGATCTCTCAAACTCTGCAAAAATGCAGTCCACTGCTGAATATTTCCTGAGGGCTCTGCCCCAGCTCTGAAGAAGAATTCACTATGTGAGAGGCAAACACCTACTGAAGCCCGTGCCCATCCACCTGGACGTGACTGAGAGGTATTCGTCGTGCAGGGACAACCTTATAGGAAATCAAAGCTACCTGGGAGCTCTCTGTGTGGGCTCCGAAACTCAGCTTTTGCTGCACGTACATGCTTGTGTTTGGAGGAGACAGGGGCTAATCCACCACCAGTGATTAAGCATCCGTAATTAAACGGTTGACAGCATCTGTAGCAGGAGTCAGGGTATTGACGATCCCTGGAAAACCTTGGGAAAAGCATGCTTTCAGTAAGGATAATGTCACCCGTGGTCAAACAGACCAGCATCACTTTACCACACGGGATCTCAAGAACATTCAGCAAGAAACGCAGCAACACCTTTTCCCCCCAGTTCACCCTGACTATTAATACACCCAGGAACAACTCACGTCTCTCTACACAGCATTACATTTCATTGGCATTTTCGTTATAACGTTAGAGTACAGTATGCCATCAATTTGTGCATTCCTCGTCTACAAATCAATGTAGCTAATACAATGCGCGGCATCTCGCGTTCGGTGGGCTCTCGCTGTTTTGCTGGTGGTGCCAATACATTAAACCTAGGAATGCAACCAGCACAATGAATTTTAATTTCATGTAATAACGGGACCTGCAGATCTCCTTTCTGCACGGTATTCAACCGGAGTGTTAGAATAGGGTGCTTTGGAAACAACCGCGCGCTGTGTGATGGAGAGGCGGAGCTGGCAGATCACCTTGAAGCAGATCTAATTTGATGCTGCTGGAGTATCAGAAATCATCCTAAATGGTCCTGTAGTCGATGGGGGCTTTTGCGTAATGTCACAGGTGGAATCAATAACGAACCTGGGGGACTAAAAAGATGAAGCAATGTAAAATCTAAGCAGCCTCTGTCCTCTGCTGCCACTGATTTTGAACGGGCATATGCAAGGCTGCTCTTGGATGTCCTCCGTAAGTGCTGTTTGTCCTGCCGGAGCAGGTACCCGGGCCGGGCTGCCGCCGGTGCCAGGGCCAGGGCTCTGCAGGAGGTGGGGATGTCCGTCCTGGGACGGCTCCGCTCCTCAGCATCCCTCAGCCCCCGGTGACGTTGCTTGCCTTTCCCTGCACAGTCCCTCTGCCCCTAGCTGGTTTCAGAGAAACGGGGACTGGAAGAGATCCATTGCTCCAAAATAACATATAAATACGAAGCGAAGGTCAAGGCTTCCTACAGAGTAATTTTGCCCACAGCAGCAGAAAACGTAAGGGACGAAAGACTCGTGTTGACGAAGCCACTGATCAGCTCCAGGTAGCGTGGCCATGGCCTCGGGCAACCTTCTGGTTTCTGTTTCCTCTGGTTTTTGCAAACCGGCCTGTCAGACCTCACTTACCGAGAAGACCCATATACAATTTTCAAGATGCCTTTAGCTGTCCCCTATTCTTCCTCCATCCTAATGCGAAATCTGTCATTGCACTCGCCTTTCCACCTGGATCGTATATGAGCTCCAGATTGCTATTGATAGGCTGGGTAGCCACAACAATCTTTAGGAAATTTGTGATCTGGTCCTGGCATATTTGACAGATAACACTCGAAATACAAATGTCAAAACGCATTTAGGTTTTTTCCCTTTTCTAACTCGCCCTGAAGAAAATGCAAACGCTTTTTGACAGAATCAGTTCAGGAGCCTCCTCTAAGCTAGGCCCTGAGTGTTAGGAGAATCTGCCTCTTAAAGCCATATAGATCCATTGCTGTTGTATAAAAAAATACTCTTTACCCTGAGGCAGAATTACTTAAGAAAATCCTGACATGACTAGACACCACTCTCTTCTGAGAAAAAAGTAAGTATACTATTAAAGAATAACTGAGATGCTGCATAAACTGGCAGTATTTAAATGACTTGATATCGCAGTTCTGAAACATCAGTTTGGCATGTGGGCACAAGGAAGGACTTGAATATTTTCTGGGTACCGCTGTGCGGCTATGCTGTAGCCTGAATACGTTCTGCTGCAAGCACTTGCAGGTGCTGCGACTTCCCTCGACCAGCTGACACAGGGTATATTTAGGCTCTGGGTTGGTAATGTTCATAAACACAGGTTTGAACAATTGATAACAATTAACAACTAAATTGATAACAATTAACAACTAAATTGATAACAATTTAAGCATGTGCTTTAGCATGCAAGAAGTCCTTTTGCCTTAAATCAGTATAATGATGTCAGTTAAATGATTATCTTACACGTAGTGCCTAAGAGCCTGGCCCCACCATTCTGTTTGATGATATACAAATTAAAAGCCAGGGTCTGCCCCCAGAAGTGCATAGGGTGAGTGTGAGCGGAATAGGTTACACACACGTCTGCACTAGTCAGCAATAAATAATTATGCATATTTAATTTTATTAAGTCAATAGATTTAAGCATAGCCTTAAACATTGAGCCCCATCAGGGCCTTAATTAAGAGTGTTACTGAACTGTAGGGCCTGCCAGGAGTGGTAAGCTGAGAATTTTTTATGTAAATATCATCAGGTTCAAACTTAAATCAGAATATTTTTGAAGTCAAGATAGTGTGTTAAATGATACTCCACGCATGTATATGATTATATATCAATAGTGTAGAACCCTTCAGACTTCAGCCCTTAACCATACCAGGCAGAAAGGCTAAGCCTATAGCAGGTGGATAACCACAGCCCTTGCTGGCTTATGTAGGTTTTGGGGGGCAGCATGAATATTTTGTATTAGATCAGATCTTGGATCCAACCAGCTTTGATAGCTCTTGGGAATACGTGTGATTAGCCAGCCCAGCCACAATATGTCACCAGCACTCCACACAAGCGGCTCTGCTACTGCCGGAGAACGGGACCTCTGTGCTGGGGAAGAGGGAAAGCATCACATCCCGTGGCCAGGAGGGGGAAAAAGAGGATCAAAGCACAGGGAAGAGACTTGATGGGAAGATGATAAGGGAGGAAATGGAGATTCCTGGAAAAATGTTCGCAGAGCAGGTGAGCTTAGTGGCAGGTCAGGCGGGAGCTGCCCCGCTTGCTCATGGAACTGTGTGGGCGTGAGGAGAGGAGCCATCCTGGTCCCCGGGGTGCCCTGGCACCCCAGCGCTGGGCTTTGCAGGCTGCAACTTAAAAGCACTCATTTCGTCATCTTTGCTTTCCATTTTAAAGGATTGTTTCCCCTCCTGATCGTATTAAGCCTCACCTGCTCAGAACTGAAACCACTCAGTACACTGGTGGATTCCCCTTCCCAGTGCTAGATCAAGCAGTGGGGATGGCAGAGTCCAGTGCACGTGCCTCCTGTATTGCAGAGCAGATGCTGCACCTGAGAATGGGCTGAGCTCCTGTGGGTCTTTTCCTCTGAGGTCCAGGGGTCCCCAATATCTATGGAAACCACCTGGCCAGGTGGCTGGATGCGGATTTAGCTGACTCCTCTCCTCTCCTCTCCTCTCCTCTCGCTGCAGGGAGGGTGGTTGAAAGCTGTGCTCAGCACCAAGCAGTAGGTATTTACCAACAGAAGTGCTTTGTCAGAAATAAAATGCATGGAAATAACGGAGCCTCGGCAGCTACACGCAAGGGTAAAGAAAACACATCCCAGTGCAATGAGCAGGGAGCCCTGACAGAGCACGACCTTTGTCGGGGGCTAGTAATCATTCCTGGCAGAGTTTACTTGTGAGGATTAGGAAAAGTGGGCAGCCCATTAACCTGCGCCATCCGGGATCCCCATGGCTGAGCATCATGAGCACAGAGCAGCTGAAACAGCCCTTATGGCTCTTGGCTGCCCGTGCCAGGTCTCGCAGCACTGATGGGGATCAGGGGATTCACTCGCGGTCCTGATGGGTTTGGAAGGGAAGGGACATGACGCAGCCCTTTCCAGCCCTATAACGTAGCTGCCTCCTTCCCTCTGCGGCGCTGGCAGAGTCACCGGGTCACGTCGCTGCTTGGCCAAGCGGCAGGGGAGTCGGTCAGTCCTTCTGCAGACGTCTAGAGCTTTGGGGAGCCCAGCTCTGCGGGTTTGCATGACCACATTGTACCTGCTGGTACCATTGGAAACACAGCTGGGATGATTAGCAGGCATTTTGGGGGATTTAAGCAAGCATAACATACTGAGAAACAGAAAAGAGGATGCATCACTTTGTGTATTTACTGTCTTGGTGCTATTGGGTTAGAGGGAGAGATCTGTAATTCCCAATTTATAGGATAATATACAGTTGACCTATAGATGTGCATCAGTTTGTTCAAAATATGCCATTTTGTGCCTTTATATGGGGAGCAAAGCTGAGGGAAGGGACGAGGAAACCTCTGCCGTTTCTGGCAGAGACTTAAAAGCTTAAATGAGCTTGCCTGGCACTATACAGATTTGGGGACGCTGAGGAAATTGAGTGTGATTTGGTGAGAGGTGTGACGTCAAAGTACAGCACTCAGCTGGTGTGATGCCAGGGGTGTCGCGCTGGGCAGTGAGGACCCTGGGAGCCCACCCCAGGAGGGCAAACCCCAAGAGACCCAGCAGCGAGCCTGTGCGTGGGCTGGGGTCTGTCTCTAGCTGGAGGTGAAGGCTTGGCCAGCCAAATTTATCATGCAAAGTAGCCCGAGATGTGTAAAGAGGTGTTCTGGCTCTATTTTTGTACAAAACTCTTTTTCTTTAATATGAGCTACTAAATAAAATTATTTACTGACTAACGAAGTGGTAAACACAGTAAATAAAAACAGAGGGGCTATTCATGCTGTCTGATTTCAGGTGCCTGAATTAAAGGCTTAGTTACTAAGTGTCTCTAGAGATGATGGAGAGAGATGTTCTCCCAGAGCACAGCAGTGATGTGGGTGCTCTGAGTTATCCTTCTTGTCCCCCTGACGCTGCAGAGACTCTGGTTGCATGTGATCCCTGGAAGGAAGAAAGTCACTTCCTTGATGCGCAGGTGGATGCCCTGGTTTTGCAGTTTCCAAACTATTTTTAGCTGTGTGCGCTCATCCTGATACCCAGCCCTCCAGGCTGCCCGCGCTGTGTCGGGCTTGGTTGGTGCGAGCATGCCGGGGCGTCTGAGACGGGCTTGGGAGGCTCCACACTGCCAGCGTAAGGACATCAGCCCAGGAGCGAAGCCGGCTTCTGATTCATGCTGCTGGAGAAGTAAAACCAGAGCTTTATGCAATGGTTTGTGCAGCATGTCTGGGCCAATTAACTTGGAAAAGGATTACTGGTGTGACACTGGGATGCAGCTGTGACACGTTCAACCTCTGATGGCCACTGCAGAAGGTAGTGCTGGTGCTAATATGCAAAGCATCCCAAGTTGTCGGTGAATTAATAAAATCAGGATGAGGAACTCTGTACCGGTGATTAAAAGATTTAAGTCAGCATTGATTTAAGGCCAACATCTCTTATGGGAAATGGGGAGAAGGAGAGGAGGATTTGGGGCCAGGGTCCCTGCGGTGGTGCTTGGGATGTGGGCTGGGAACAGCCGCGGTGCAGGAGGCATGGCTCCCCGGGGGGTTTATAAGGAGACCCTGGAGGATATTGCTGTGCTAAAGCAAAGCGCGAGATGGATTGCACAGATGAAGTACAGGCAATGACAAATTCGAAGCGCTTTGTTTCTCTTTTTGTATCTGTGTCGAGGGCAGGTTGTGCAGCTTGGCTTCTGCTGCAGAGCTGTTGCTCCAAGGGAGCTTCACGTGGCTCTGCGTACAGGCCGAGTGACGTGCGACCGGTGCCACTGACAGCCTTCGGACACGTCACGGTCTCCTGAGCAGCGATACAGGGGCTTTGCTTTCTTAAAACAACGTTCAAGTCCAGGAGAAGTTCTCCAGTGCCGGCTCGACGGCGGGATTTTGTCTTTCTCTGGCACCTTGCAACCACCGCTGTTGATTTGTGCTTACCCGTCCCCAGCTCCCTCCGGTCTGCAGCAGCCTTTTGTGTGCCCTGTGCCCCTCAGTCACTTCGCTGACAACCAGTGGGCCAGGAGGCCAAAATACGGAGGCTTTGGACCATACAACCTCCTTTCCTTTCCTCCTCAGGGTCCTCCTGTCGGCTGAGTCCCAGCTCTGTCTCCTGTGTCTGCCTGGCCGTGGGGCTGAGCTCACGAAACTAAAGTGGCCAGTGAAGTGTCCTGTCACTGCAGCAGCATTTTTTTTTTTTTCTAATTATTTTATCTCAACCTCTTATTTTTTTATTGTTGCAAGAGATTTGCAAAGAGAGTGGCTATCTAAATGATCAGGAACTTAAACCTTCAGATATTTCTTTTAAAATACTGCCTTGGAAATAAATACTCTCAAGTTTGGGGGGGTGTGGTGGGTTGACCCTGGGTGGACCCCAGGTGCCCACCAAAGCCGTATCTATCCTCAGCTGGACAGGGGAGAGAAAATATAACAAAGGGCTTGTGGGTGGAGATAAGGACAGGAGAGATCACTCACCAATTACTGTCATGGGCAAAACAGACTCAACTTGGGGAAAATTAACTCAATTTATTACCAATCAACCAGAGTGGAGTAATGAGAAATAAAACCAAATCTCAGAACACCTTCCCTCCACCCCTCCCTTCTTCCCGGGCACAACTTCACTCCTGGATTCTCTAGCTCCTCCCCACCAGCAGCGCAGGGGGACGGGGAATGGGGTTTACGGTCAGTTCATCACACGTTATTTCTGCTGCTTCATCCTCCTCAGGGGCAGGACTCCTCACACTCTTCCCCTGCTCCAGCGTGGGGTCCCTCCCACGGGAGACAGTCCTCCATGAACTTCTCCAACGTGGGTCCTTCCCCCGGGCTGCAGTTCTTCACGAACTGCTCCAGCGTGGGTCCCTCCACTGGGCTGCAGTCCTTCAGGCACAGACTGCTCCAGCGTGGGTCCCCCATGGGGTCACAAGTCCTGCCAGCAAACCTGCTCCAGCGTGGGCTCCTCTCTCCACAGATCCGCAGGTCCTGCCAGGAACCTGCTCCAGCACGGGGTTCCCACGGGGTCACAGCCTCCTTTGGGCATCCCCCTGCTCCGGCATGGGGTCCTCTCTCCCCGGGCTGCAGGTGGAGATCTGCTCCACCGTGGACCTCCCCGGGCTGCAGGGGGACAGCCTGCCTCACCATGGTCTTCCCCACGGGCTGCAGGGGAATCTCTGCTCCGGCGCCTGGAGCACCTCCTCCCCTCCTTCTGCACTGACCTGGGGGTCTGCAGGGCTGGTTCTCTTACGTGTTCTCACTCCTTTCTCCGGCTGCACTTTCCGTCCATCCCAGCAACTTTTTTTCCTTCTTAAATATGTTATCACAGAGGCGTTACCACTAGCACTGATGGGCTCAGCCTTGGCCGGCAGCTGGTCCGGCTGGTATTGGTTCTGTTGGACACAGGGGAAGCTTCCATCAGCTTCTTACAGAATCCACCCCTGTAACACCCCCCCCGCTACCAAAAACCTTGCCACACAAAGCCAATACAGGGGGTTTTTAATTTTTTCCCATTTCTCCATCATTAGGTAGGGTGATTGATTAAAGCTCTTTCTCCCTTTGATGCTGAGAGGCCTAAACCAAGATTTGTCAAGCACGTACATCACCCTGCCTGCAGAACTGTAACTGGATTTCACCCATCATACCTTTGCCACCCCAAACCCACAAGCAATACACATGGAAGAACTAAACACTGAGGTTTTGCCCCTTCATATTACAGTACCTACCAGTGGGACCACAGCACAGCCCGGTAGCCAGGATGCTCACGGAGCGGGAGCCGGATAACCCAACAGCAGCAAATTGCAGCAGGGCGCAAAGCAGAGCCTGGAGGTTGGAAGGAGCCAAAGGCACCGGTTACAGCCCTCTGGGAGCTGCCGCTGGCAGCGCGGTGATGTCCTGCGCTTTGTTATTCTTCTGGCTGTGCTGAATTGCTCCTCATTTGTGCCCTCCGGTGCGATTACAGCTGCTGGTGCAAGCCCTGCTGCCGCTGTGCTTAGGTGCTGCGTTGATACTTTTTCCCCTCGAGTTCCTTGGGAAACTCCACACTGAGTCGGGAGAGGGGTTTGGCTTGTTATTTTTGGGAGACGGCTTCATCAGTACTGGCACCGGGAGCCCCGGCAGGCGGAGGCAGGACACGTGCCTTGCCGTGGAGGCTGAAGTGGGCTAGATAATTCATGCATGGGTGAATAAGAGAATACGAAGGTACAATATATATTCATACAATATACATGCATATACAATAGGAATGTGAGGAGGGGTCAGGGAGTCAGGTCCTGCCAGGTGCTGTAAAGCCTTTATCCAAAGTGCCACCTGCCTGTCCCCTCGCTGGAGTCACTGAGTGACGGGATTTGGTGTTTGCAGGGTCACGGCCCCTGCCTTAACCGGGGCAGGCCCCCTGCCTTGGCTTTACGTGTCCTGTAAAACACTGCCTAAGTCTGAAACTGTGTATACTGAATAACAAGGACGGTACTGAAACCAGCCAAGAGGTCTCCATGGACCCCACCGGGCTGTCAGCAAACGAGCAAGACATCAGATGAACCTGGGAGCAAAGCAGCTGGGACAAGATGGACTTGACATGAGGCTCTGATCCCCATCCTTGAAATAGCTGAACTTCATTTTTACACCGTGTACTACACAACCCCTCTGACAGGTCAATGAGGAAAGCCCACTATATCCTTTCAGCACCTTTCTTCTACATATTTTGCTGTTAATGGGGGTGGGAATTGAGGTGGGATTTCGTGGTGGCTCTGCAGGGCTCAGCGATGGTGCTTCTGCAGCAAGAAGCCCCCTCCGTCCCTGCGCAGGGCTGTACCACCGCGCCAGCTGCGATGTGCAAGCCATTAAAACTGCTCAGGAACGCAGACGGATTGCTTATTACATTTTCCACCCTCTTCTTTTCCATTTTTATAACTGTTAAGCAGGCAAACGCAGCTTTTGCAGAAGCCCTAGCTGGGAGTTTGTAAAAGCTATCCTGCCCACCCATCTGTCTAAATGTGTTTGTAGTGAAATGCCGGCAGTGTTGGCAAACTCGGAGGATGGGAATCCTCCAGGCATCTCCCCTAAATGACAATTTCAAAGGCAGACCTACATATGTACCACATCAGATACCGTTTAGAGAGCATGCGTAAGATCCTGGTTAAAAGAATCACATTTGCTAATATTTTCCCTCTATTTATTCTGGGTCGATGTGCGTTATAGCAGAGGCAGAGATGACCGTGCTGCACAGTTTGATGAGATAACAGCAAAGGGAAAACAGATGAGTTCAGAGAGACAGGAGATGCTGAAGCGGTTTTGTAGCACAAGGTAGGATTTGCAGGGCATCATTCAAAACAATTGTGAAAAGTATAACTGAAATGATGGAAGCAGAACAAATCTGAAGATCCTTTTTTTGTGGCAAAACATTACTTTCAGCTAACATTGATTTGATTTGAAAGAGAGTTTCGGTGAAGTGAAGAATAAATGAAATATGAACATTGTTTCAGATTTCTCTGTGCTACAGAATGATGTAGAAATTAGTCCTTATCCTGTTATAAGTAATGCAGACTGTGATGTCTGCAGTTAAGATTTCTAAACAATTTTCATGATAAGATTATGGTTTTCATTTGATTATAACTTTATCAAACATTAGCTCTTTTCACAGAAGTTTTTCAGCTTGTGGCTGGTACATACACATGGTCATATTATATTTGCTTGTATGTAGCAATGCAAATTTTCAGCTAACAGAATGCAGTTATTCTTGGGAATAAATTTAGAGAAAAGCAGGTGATTTATCTATATTATAGAAATGGCTACGGACTTTTTGCCTAGAAGAAACTCCATGCTTTGGAGTGGAAACTCCAAGTTTGACAGCAGAGATGCTTTCCAGGCTGTATCACCCCTTTTTAAAATCCCAGCCTGGGTGAAGTGATAAGCCTGAAAAAATCTCAGTTCGCATGTGCATAGCAGAGAGACGGGGGGCCCAGAAGCTCCTTTCCCGAGGGATTCTGCCAGCGTCCAGCACAGCCCCGGAGGGAGATGGGAGAGACCTTTACTGCCCAGGCTTTCCCCCTCCCTGCCCATCCCACTGGGATGCCAGGCACAGCCTGGGGACTGTCTCCCGGAGCTCTCTGTGCTCCCGGGGTGGATGCGGGAGGGATGGACCGTGGTGGGATGCTGCCGTAGGGAGGTGTGTGGAGCGGAGGGGTGAAAGCGTTCAATGGGAGCTGGGGGTTGGATTTGGTGTAGGGGACAGACCTCAGTGGATTTGGACACAGTGGGGAGAGGTGTGGAGCCTGAAGAGCTGGGATGGGAATTGGGGTATGAGAGAACCGAGGTGGAGGTGGAGCAGAGGATGGAGAAGGGAGGACAGGAGTGAGACGCAGCTCAGGTGGGGAAAATGGCACCAGATGGGGGGCAACAACAACGAAAGCAGAAGCGGTGCTGGAGAGGGTGGAGGAGATGGTCCAAAAGCCTGGTAGAGAATGCTCCTCCAAAATCTGGGGCTGACCCTGATTTTCTTTGGCTGGAGAGAGCAGGGAAACCCGCTGAGAAAGCCTGGGTCCGTGCCTCTCTCTAGGGCTGGTTCTCCGGCAGGATGCGCCGCATTCTGCTCACCATCACCCAGTGTGGCAAAATCTGGGCTCTGAGGCCCAAATTCCCCCTCCTGCTGGCTGCCCCCACCCTGGACTCTCCCCTGCCCCATGGAGCGAGGACAGTTCCTCATCAGGGAGCTTTAAAAATCCTTTGCTTTTCAAAATCAGAGGAAAAGACACAGTGTTTCACTTCAAACTCATTTCTAGTGACAAGATCTCCAAAGGCAAGTCCGGGCACTCTCTGCCCAACGTCATTTGATTTCCTCCTGCATTCGCGTTCCACGCTGGGCTTTGGGAATGCTGACTTACAAGTTTCTTTTACAAGACGTCAGGCTCTGCCGGTGCTGTTTTGCCTGGATTTGGGATGTGGGCTGGGAAGCTGGAGGTGCTGGGTTCCCCGGTTCCCCTCTGCCAGCTCTGTGACGGTGACTTTGGGGAGAAGTTGAAGCAGATGAGCGGGGTGATGGTGTCGGAAGCCACTGGAGCAAGATTTGCTGGAGCTCATTTGTTGTCACCTCCCCAGCTAATAATTAAGTCCCCAGTTGATAACCCCAGCTGACCTCAGGGGGCTATTTTAAGGTTGCATTGGTTAGTGTCCGTAAGAAATTAAGATGATACAGCTGTGGGAAAGTAGAGGATGAAATTTGTGCAGGATTCAGATGCACCGAGTAGGATATGTTGACTGATGAAGAACAGAAGCCTGTTTTCCAGTGGATCTGTGTGGTTTTTTCCCCTCCATCCACATCCTCCCTCGGTACTACAAATGCCACCCTGTGTGTGACACTCCTGGTGACTGGCTGAAAGTGTCCTCCCTGGCTGGCCAGGCTTGCCAGAGATGGTGTAACCCCTGGGGATAGTCTGTCTCTTCTCACCAGAGCATCAATTGATGCCTCTCTGATTTTCATGACACTTGTAGGAACACAATTTTTTGAGGGACATATTGTCACAGTTTGGTTGAAACTGTGGATATGGGGTAAGCACTGATGGACAGACAGCATGGTTACTCAAGTGTCATCTATTCATTAGTAACCTGGCTAAAGATCCTCCTCGCCACCAAGGAGTAAGCACCATCCTGTCCTGGAGGCCCCAGGGAAACCCTGTTGTCCTCAGGAGTCCAGCATCCTACTGCTTGCACACAGGCAAGGATGAAAGTGTTACTTTGACATATATTTCATGTAACTTATACAACAAGGGTAAGCAGGATACAGACCAAATTTTTTTAACATTCTTTGTTACTGATGCTTTTTTCTTCACACTCTTTTGCTCATTACTAGCATCATTTTGGGGTCAACTGATATCACAGTGCTGGTACCCATTCAACAGAATCATGTAGATGATTTTGGCTTGGGCCCAGTGACTTCAAAGAATTTTACTCCTGATGTAAACAAGAGCAGAATGTATCTGTGGAAGTCTATAAATAGCAAGAGCTAGGTTCTGACTATATCTATAGCATTTTTTCTGGCATTCACCTTGCATAAATTAAGACTTTTCCATAAATAAAGAGAAAACTTAATAAGCCTCAGAAAGGTTAGACTGTTTCCACTGGACTTTATGTCTGTTGCATAAATCCTCCCAAGTAATTCCATACTTTGTGCGGAGATAATTTTTTTACAGTATAAATTCCATTAACACTCTCATGCCATTTGTGCCATATATTAAAGTGAGCAGCCTTCTGCGCTCCCACTAAATCACTGGCATCCGTGCCTGCTTCCCAATTCCATCACCACGGATCCGCTGGGGCAGCATCATGGTGGGAGGTCCTGCGTAGAGCCTCGGGGCTGTGTTCAGCTGCAAAACCAGCCTGCCTGGGCTTCATCCTTGGCTGTAGCACAGTCCCTCCGTGATAAAAGATGATATACTTACTGTGATGCCATGATGAAGATGCTGGACTTACTGCATTGGCTTTTCCTTCTCCTCTTCTCTTCTCTTCTCTTCTCTTCTCTTCTCTTCTCTTCTCTTCTCTTCTCTTCTCTTCTCTTCTCTTCTCTTCTCTTCTCTTTTCTCTTCTCTCTTCTCTTCTCTTCTCTTCTCTTCTCAGTTTGTCCCACAGAGAAGCATAATGGTTTTAAAGTTATTTATGGAAGTGTGTGCTTCATGTGCCACGACGGTCTGGCTGGAGGGGAGGTTTTAGAGCTGTGGATGTGACAGCAAAGTTGAGCAAGGCACTGTGGGGCCACCCACACTGGGCAGTTTCTGGGCTGATGACCTCCACCTCTTCTCTGGAGCTGGGTTTTGCCAGCTGCTGAAGCAGTGAGCTCCATCTTCAGGTAAGCTGGGGTCCACCTCAGCAAGGTCCCCACCAAAACGAGCAGAGGGCCTTCAACGGCAGCCTTTAAAGGCGTGATTTAATAGAGCCGTGAGGCAGATGGAGAGTGAGCTGCATTGCACGGGCACCTGCTATGCCAAACCAGAACAGACCCCCATTCCCTGCTGGTACCAGCCAGGGCTGATGGCAGGCTCATCAACACTTCATCTCAGACAGCTGCTGCATGGGAGAAGGCAAGATGGATGGGTAAAATAAGTGTTTCCAATTTGGGCTTTTTGGCATTCTGGCCTCTAAACACCTAGAAGCTCGGCAAATGTGCGTGGTCGAGCAACAGATCGTGTCTGTCTACTGTAGGGAAAGGTTTGCATGTCCAGCCATTTCTGTGGCACCAGGGTCCCAGGTCATCCATGTCATGCCAGGTGCCTCAGCCATTCCCCATTCATGGAGCATTTTCTGTGGAAATGTTGAAGTTTACACTAATAACCCGGTGTGCAAAGGATTGCTTCAGTTTCCAGATGTTCTGAATATCCTGAGAATTGGTAAAAGAAAATGATCCTCTTTATCCTAATCGAAAGTAATTAAAAGCACACTTAAATAGAGCACAAAACTGTAATTAATTCCAAATGCTTTGCACGTATAAGCAACATTAGTTGTTACTAACTCTTTGGTTCCAGAAGGCAACAGCAGAGCCCACGTTTTGCTGTCACAGGTGCTCTGCAAATATACAGTCAGAGACTATCTGGCTGGAATACTTTAGCTTGATAATGGTCTTCCCTGTGTCTGTGAAGATCAAAACTCCATAAAATAAGATCAAGTTTCATTGCTCGCCACAACCAGTGCCATGATTTAGCACTTATTTAAAATTGGTTTACTTTGCATAGCAGGAGCAGTACAAAATGCCACGTTTTCAATTACTGTGCCTTGCAGACTTGGAGTTGATGCCTTTTACTCATTCACTTCACATAACTATATCCTTGCCATTTTTCCTTCCTTTGGACAGAGCTCTTGGCTTTCAGACAATTCCTGCAGACCCTGCAGCAGTTGTGTCACCATAAGATGTGTCACTCATACTGGAAGCAGTCAGGTTTGAAAACTGAAGAACTGCCTGACTTGCATCCTAGGTGGAGCAGACAGTGAGTGAGCAGACAGTGAGGGGGATGCAGACAGATGATGTCTTTTAGCCTTAAGCAAGGCTTAATGCAGTTAATATCAAGACTTAGATATGGCTCTTGATGATGCCAGTAATAACTACTTGTTTGGGACTCCTCGAAAAGAAGTGGTCGTCTCGTTTTGTGATAAAACAGGTTTGCAGAATGAATACTCTCCTTTTCCTGGATGTTTCAATGTGAAGTCTGATAAAGAAGGACCTGGTATTTTCTTTTGGGGAAAAAATTAAGATTAATTAGATTGTGAATTTCTTGGTGCAGGATCCATCTTTTGCTTCTGAGTTTGCATAGCACTTTGCACAAGAGGGTGCCAATGCATAACAGGCTTCCTGGCAGCTACCAAAACATGCAATACTCATATAGTAAAGGGATAAATAATAGCCAGCACACTTTTCTTTTTGTCAGGAGTTGGTTGTGTCACACCAATATTATTTCCTTCTTTGTGTGTGTAGCAAAGCAGTAGGTACCATATATCTCGACTTTTAAAAAGCTTTTAACACTCTTACACATGATATTCTTGTAAGGGAACTAGGAAGTTCCTAACATTGCAGGAACATCCAAAACATTGTAGGATGGCTATAAAACTGAGCTGAAAAGAGAAGGTATCAGCTGGTCATTGCCAAAAGGGAAGGTGGGACTCTCTAGGGGGCTGGTACTATTTATATCGCTAGTAAAGACACCGATGGTGGGACAGGGACTACTTACAAGCAGGTGGTGACAGCTGGCAGGCTGAAGGAGAGGCTGAGAAGTCCAAATAATAGTGGCAAATCAAAGATTTCATGGGAAGGAGACGAGAATGTCATTCAGCAGAGACAACTGGGAGGTGACGCATTCAGGGATGTACAGGGTGGTGAGTGCTCTTTGGAGAAGGATTAGTGGGTGACGGGGATCACAACCTGGATACGAGTCAACAATGATGTGCTGTTATGAAATAGATGAATAGGAAGGTTTGGCCAAAGACTCCTGTGCCCAGTCTTGAGCACTGCACATCAAAAAACCTGTGGACCATGGGAGAAAGTCCAGGGGGAGCAGTAGGAATGACCAGAGCTCTAGAAAAAAAAAGAGTGATGAAGAAAGGTGGAATGGACTGAGCTTCTAAAGGACAGACTGGCCAGGGAAGCAAGGTAGCAATTGTTAAGCGTGTGAAAGGCTACCACCGAAAGGGAGGGAATCACCTGCTTGCTCTGCCCGTGATGGATAAGACAAGGAATTAGAGGCTTAAACTGCAGTGCAGAAATTAAGATCAGATCCTGGAAAATGTTTTTGTGAATGGTAGACATTATGAAGCATTGCAACAGGTTTCTTGGGTAGGTTATGAAGTTTCCATCCCTGGAGAGATTTCCATGTGTTAGACATCGATTATGCCCAAAGGCAGAGACAGCCGTGCAATACCCACCTTCCAGAGATGCCACTGACCTTCTGCTACTGTGAATTACAAGAGGCTGGCCTTGCAATCAAGGCAGTGGCAAAAAACTTCGATTCAGGTTTAGATCTCGGGTGTAGCAGATTCCTTTTGTGAACCTTCCCAGACAGAGAGCAGTGTCTCAGAAGCCACCTGAACCTAGGAGTCTGCCTCCAAGGAGCCCCGTTTCTCTCTTCTAGGACTTCTTGGCTTCTCAGAGAAACAGTGTCTGTTGTCACAGTCACTGGCACATTGAGGACCCGTTCCCAGAACAGGATTTAGGGTGTCACTTGAAATCAGATCCATAATAGTAACCTTTGTATTGATGAAAATATGTGGCCAGATATCTGTGGTGTTACCTTTTCGGTCTAGCCTGAACTAAACTAGATGGATTTAATATTTACTTCATCTACAGCTTTGCCTACAGACCATAGCTACAAGAGTCAGCGGGCCGCAGACCTACCACATAGGGTGGACACTTCTGGCTCGCAGAAGTCCATTAACTCACACCAGGCTTTTCTTCCACACCACGTAAAGCGTGGAGAATGGCTTGCAACCCTGCTGCCCTTGGAGGAAGGTGACCAGCCGTTCCTTCTGTCATTGCCTCTCCTTCTTCTGCGTCCCTGTGGTCTGCAATTGGCCCCGCTCGCTTAGCGAGAGATGGCTGGAGGTGAGCACTTCGGGAGGGCTCTCCTCCTCCTTCCACCTGTTTTTCATTCCTTGACTCACTGGCTTTAAGCTGTAAGCAGTGACGTGACAGCTGAGTCATGGACGCACCACCTGGATGCTGTCAGCATCAATCTCTCTTATAAGGATCATAGAAGAACAAAATAGAGAAGACTGTTAGGGCTTCTCATTCGTCTTCCTGCCAGCGGGGCACCGAGCCCTGCAGTGCGGTCTCTGGCATTGCCCAACCTTGCTCTCAAAATCCCAAGCAATGGGCTTCCACTGCTTTCCCCCAGGAACCGTTCTGTGATTTAATAAACATCATTACCAAGGAGAGCGCTGCTTTTCTGTGATTATTATTTAGCCTAACTTCTCCTTATGTGAGCAAATAACTTCTTACTAATATCCACACTAGAGGGTTTTTGGGTTTTTTTGTGAAGAAATTCAGTAAAGTTGCAAAGTTGGAGATTAAATGTTTCATTTGTGTTTTATTTAACAGTTTTAAGAGTCTCCCTGCTGCATGCATTGTTTGTACACAGCAGATGAAAAAAAAAAGATGCAGTCCTATGCCCTGAAGAGCTTACACTTTTCATTTAAACAAGATACAGTGACTGAGAATGACAAGTAACGAGAAGGCAGGACAAGAGTCATACGAGAAAGGTCAGGATGTTTCTAAATAAAGCCCATTGTCATGCTTTTAATTTGGGTTTATATTGAAGAGTCATCATAGCTGGCTATATATTTTGGGACAATTTCACCACGTTTAAATCAAACATTTTTTTAAAAATCTCACAAATCCATCTTGCCTACTTTGGTTTGGTGTTTATTTAAGCTTCATTTTTACAGAAATCCATGTTTTTCTCTCACAGTTACTCTTTCTCTCAGCTTAACCAGGCTTTTTCAAAAACAGTTGTCACAGTCTGGTTACTAATTCCCTGAGTATCCCAGAGGTACAGGAGCTTGTCCGGCTGATCCGTGCCATTGCGCCAGGACTGATTCTCCTTGACCTTTGTCTCCAGCTCTCTCTCTCCTCTCTAGCAACACCCCAAATCACCCTTACTCCAGAAACGGCAGTCAAACTTCTTCATCTGGGGCTGTTTGTCTGAATGCAACAAAGCAACTTGTCTCCGCACAAAACTTACAGCTGCCTCCGCTCAGCAGAATGACTCCTCTCCATTGGGCACCAGTAAACCAGAGCAAAGCATCACGGAGCCGGACCATCTGCCCCACCTCGTCCATATGCCTTCCTCCGGCTTTTACACCCTGCTCCCTGCGTGTTTCCTACACCCGATGGAGGCGTAAGGCCAATTCCTGACATCCCTAGCTTTGGGTCTCCAATCCTCACATCTTCCTTTTCATGCTACGTGACTAACAGAGGAACACATGTAATTCTGGGGGACGTAGGGTAAAAGTTTATCATGGTAACTGAATGTTATTCCAACAGATGTCCATACAATGCCATCTGTCACACCTGTGGGTTTGGCTATTATTTCTTACTAATTTTATTCTCGTCTTTGCCTTCAGGGGACAAATTCTCTCTGGTACCTGACTGCAGGTTCAGTAAACTCCCGGAGGGAAGCCCAAATGCACTTCAAAAGCATTTTTAATGTGTGTCTTTCATCCTGGTGAAACCAGCTGTCCATGCACATCAACTCCCTGCAGCAATTTTTCCCTTCACAGAATAGAAATAATCAGCCTCATGGTCGGGTGTGGAGATTTTGCTAAATTAAGACAAGGGATCTGCATAAATGGACTGATTTTAGTGCTCTGACCTTCCAGCTTCCCCCTTCCCTCTTCTGAAGTCATGAAGGCTTGAGAGTTGAGTCCTGCTGGGCATTTCAGAGGGTTCAGGAGGGAAATGGGTGACTTTCAGCTAGAGAGCCTGCCAGGGATTTGGTTTTATACACACACACACGTTGTTTTGCAGCTTGGCCAAGTGCATATGTGTTATATTCAGAAGGCAAGGGGAAGATCTCTTTTTCCTGCTAGACCTCCAAATTCAGGTTACTCTTGTGTTTACCATAAATGTGCTTAATTATTATTTCATTATTTGTATTTTGTACGGAAGGCCCTAGCTCAATTAAAAAAGCAGATGCTTGGTTGTATAGATAGTGCAGAGTTATTACAGCAGTCACACTGGAAAAGCATTAGTTATCTAAGGAGACAAATTGAACAAGACAAATCTAGGGCCAACCTGTTTCTCCTCAAGCAGTTTGTAAACACATACTGAGAAGCAGAGAATTAGGAAAGGAGAGTTGAATTTGCTCTCGCTGTGACCCAAATTCCAGCGTTGAGCTGGTTAAGGGCAAGCAAACTTGGCGGCTCGCTTCATTTTAATCTACTGTTTTTAAGCAAGACGTCATTCAAACCTGATAGTTTGATAGGTGATGTTGCTCAGATCCTGCCTTTTGTTAAGGACAGTTTTGTTTCTTTCTAAACCTACTGTAGCTTCAGCTGAAGACCTGCTCCGGGAATGGGGAGCTCCCAAGCAGCCTGGAGCTCCTCAGCATTTCCTCCATCACCCCAGCTGCCGGGGCCAGGTAGCAGCTGCTGCTCCCATACAGTTCCTAACGGTTTCTTGGGGACATGAGCAGCCACGTACGTTTGGACCAAGCATCTTCAGCACCAGCTTCAGGTTTTTCTGTTCCCACAGACTTTATCTAAGCTTTGATGAATTAACTCCAGGGTAGGTATGACCCTGCTCTGAGAGAAAGCAAGGGCAAAAGTCCCACTGGGTCAAAAGTGGGAAGCAAGGTTCAGTCGCTCTGATTGATCTCTTCCAGAAAATATAGGTTGAGCTCTCCTGAGTTTGAACAGCACCTCTTTGGGGGATGTGAAGGCATTTGGCTTTCACTGATTCTCTCCACACCATTTGGTATTTCTCTAAGCAGCACCCTGAAGGCAGATCTGGGGCTTGTGAGCTGCTCTCGCTTGTAAACAGCTAAACATATTTGCCCAAACACGCCCCTTGCAAAGAGAGAGCCAGCAGATTTTGTCTTCCATGTACAGCAAGTAGATATGGTAAAGCGCAAATAGCAGCAGTTCACAGTGATCAGTACATACAACGAAGCCTGTTCAGCTGCAATGTCTGTTTGGATTGTGCTCCTACTTCTCCTTGTGCAGGATCTGTAATGGATACTGTGTCAGTACAGGGTGCTTGATTCTGGCTATATGGACCGAATTTTATGTATTGCTACAGCAGCACAAGCTTCTGTGGGCTATTGCAACTCTGCCTTACAGACAGTAAGACAAGAGCCAGCTCCTGTCCTTGTTCTATGTAATAAAATGCTTTTTTCTGCTGTGCAGGACCCCATGTACCCACTGGGTCCATCAAGGGGGAGTAAATTCAACATTGTGCTCTTAAGACAAGTACTGTTGGAAATCCCAGCTTAGGTTAAAAAGAAGTGCACGCTATTTGTGGAGAATGATGGCAGTTAATACAATAAGCCTAACCATTTCTAAACTTTTCCCTCCATTAAGCAAAAATAATCAGTATCATTATCTTTTATATTTTGTGAATGGAAATAATAATATACGCATTCTGAACGTTAACAGATTCAAATTTGCTTTCAGCAAGAAATGTGAACATTTTAGCGTAAGGACTATATATATTATGTTTTACTAGCTGTTGAGTACACGGAGTTCCAGATAGTTAATTCTGGCAATGAGAAATATCTGTGAGTCTTGTGATGTGAGAAAGGCAATGAATGAAGCACTTCAGAGGATCAGAGGGTAATGTTATCTATAACTTCCATCAATCATGACAAAAGAGAGCCAAACAAAGCTACTCACTGGGATGGGTGAGGGTACTGACCCAAGGTCTGTGCCTTTACTCACAGTAATCTTGATTTCAGCTTCTTAAAAGTATTTTACTCTGGCTCAGGAAGTCCTTAAGCCATGGATTGCTGAAGGTTGAGAGAAAATACCAGGGAAGTATCACCATAGACTTACTTTGATCTTCACATTTTTGCTAAATAAGAGGCCTTGGCTGGTACAGCTCTTCTTACTTTTTCAAGTTAAGGGCCAAATTAAAAAAAAGGAACCGAAAGAGATTAAAGCAGAATTTAAGCACATAAATCCAGCACTGAAATAAAAAGATTGTCTCAGCTCCTGTCCAAACCTAGAGGCACCTAACTCAGGAGGTACCTACTTTCGATCTCCAAGAACCTCAAACGCAGAACAGTCAACCTGCGCACGTGCCCAGACCGCCCACCACCTCGGTGGGTCCGAGTCCTGCTGGGTCCTGCCAGGGTTACGGATTTGGCCAGGGGATGGCCCACGTTTTGTTGCCTGTGGAGAAAACCACATGCTTCACTTCGTGAGCTAAGTTTGTGCTGAGGATGTGTAGCTGAGAAGGGGGAAAAAAAAGCAAACCTTCTGACAGAAAAGAAAATGAGGGAGTGCAGAAGTGTCTTTAGCTCAGCAGTTCGGATGGACCTTCAGGAAGGGGAATTGGTTGTGCCAGAGCCACCCGCTCTCCTTCACATTGCATTTGTGCCTCACCTTCCTGGCTGGAATTCAAAAACAGCTCTTGGAGGAAAGACTGAAACTCCAGATCAGGTAGGTGCTCTCACCACTAAACTAGAAATTATATTCACCTTTGGTCTTCCTCTCCTTCTAGCTCAATGAATCTTTAATTCTTTTTATGCAAAGAGGAACAGATTCAACATAAGGGCATGCGGTGCTCTCTTCCCTGCTCTCCCCGTCTCGCCTGGGTAGCTTGCACCCTGGAAGGTAACTGATGGAAATTCATGCGCTCCTGGAATTTTGGAGCTTCAATGAGAAGTGTCTGGGTTCTTGGCTGTCTAAATTTGGGAATTGTGCCTGACCTGTCAAACGCTTCCCTGAGCAGTCAGGTTCCCGAGTCCTTACAACCGCCTCTGAAAACGGAGTTTTGAGGTAGATGCACGCAAACTTTTCGGTGCTTAATTATTGCTTTGGCTAACAACAGCAACCACCAAGGCTCCTGCTCAGCCATCATCCAACGCCAAGGTCCAGACACCCTTTGTGTTTCACCAGAGATGCTCTGTGGGTGCCTTTATCTCTCTCTTTGGGCACACCCGGAGGCGCTTGAGTCTTGCCAGCCCTGAGTGACCTGCAACAGAGCACCAGCCTGACACACTTTTGAAAGACGCGAAGTGCCTAACTCTAAGAGGGGCTTTGGTACTTGTCACCTCAAATGAAGCAAGGTACCTGGCAATTTCCTGCTCCTTGTACTGCTGTGGAGCATCCCGTTGCATACAGAAAGCAGGCACCTAACAGCATAGCAGCCGCCTGTATCAGAATTGTAAGCTGAGTGTTGCCATGTACCTTTTTGCGACTATATTCCTAAATACTTGCTAGCATAGGATCAGTGGGCGGTACCAGCTGCCTCATCGATCACGGTGCTACTTCTCGGGGCACAAGATGCATTACATTGGTCAGCTCCAGGTGTCCAGGAACGTAGATCCTACTGGAGTTATACATTAAAGTCGCGCTGTGTTTACCTTAAAGCAATCTGATGGAGGGATTAACTAGGTGATCAGTCCATCTCACCGCATCACAGAGGAGCAATTAAACTATTCCCAAACAAATTGCTAGAATTTGACACCTAACCTAACTGCTGATATCTCTGGAATCTTCTCTGCCTGCTCGTTCAAGTGCTCAACTGTCCTTATTAAGAACTGTGCCAATTTTGTCCGGCTGAAAGTTGGAATATGTTTCTTCTTCTTCGTCTGTCGTTGTTGATCAGTGGGAATAACAGATCCCGTCACAGAAAATTACTCTGGCTTTGCAGAAGGGGCTGGTGAGCCCCCATTTGGAATATAGTTCCCAGCAACGGTCACCTTGTTATAAAAGAGAGTTACTGCAAATAGGGAAGTTGGAAAAGAGCCCAAATGATACAAGAACTTAATTATTCAGAAAAGGGTTAGAAAAGCTACAGTGTGGCTGCTGCCTTTGGGAAACAGGCGATTAAAAGCCACATTAGGGGGGGTATGAAGAGCTCTGGGGGAATAGCAAGGATTCGCATACACGGGGAGAGCCGAGCTAGTGACAAATACCAGAACAAAAGGGAAATTAACAGAAGGTTAAGCAGGGATGATCGGCAAAGCAGTGTAATCTATTTGTGAATTTATTTGTATTTAGCGCAGTTAATATATGGAAAATTATACTAGGGCTGTAGCAGAAACAACTATTAGAAATCATTTTACAAGGCTTTAGACAAGTGTGGGGGCTTATAACACTGTGGGATGCAACTGGTAATTCAGAGGAGAGGAAAGGACTTACATCTTTGTCACAATCTCATCTCTTAAAACATTTAGATGCATTGTGCTAAGTAATAGACATGGTTACTCTAAACCGACTATCTACAGTTCTCAGGGAAAGGTTTTCCTTTACAAGATTAATTTCACTTCCAGCTTCAAATACATAGATGTGGAAAAAAAAAATCAGAGAGGCTTGGAGGGGCAGGGATGAATCCTGATCTCAGCAGCAGCAGAACAAAGCCTGAATAACTCCAGGAAAAAATGCTGGACGCACACAGGGATGTAACCGAGATGAGATCTGGTCCTGAAGTGCACGCGTTCCATCTGGGAAAGCCTTGATGTCCCCTCCTTAAATTTCAAGGAAAGCTAACAAAAGAGTCCCAAGTCCTTTTAGGGCGTTTCTGCAGTTCTTGGAAGAAGCCTGTATGTCACTATTTGCATACGATGCCTCCAGGCCATCAGCTTCAACAAGCGTTGGATCAGGCTGAGCGGCTCGCTTCCTTCGACCTGCAGCTTCGCCCGTTTGTTAAGACAAAACAGGCTGCCTTCAGCTCTGGTGAACCTGCTGGAAATTCCCCCTTGCTCTGCACCAGGGGAGCGGGGGGGGCACCGAGATGTTGCCCTTAGGAGATCTGTGCGATCACCGTACCACGCTCTTTCCAGGACGGGTGCTTAACCCACGGCTGTGAGATGCGTGGGTAAGATCTCAACTTACTCTCCGGAGGGGAGATCCCTGTAGGCAGTTACCGACGCAAGAGCTCCCGCTGCACTAGCACCGTTTACTCAGCAAATCAAAGGCAATCAATCGCAATTTCTCCACTGGGGAAAAAACCCCACTTGATTTGGACCCAGCATTACGCAGGGAAACCGACAAAATCCTGTGCTGTAACCCACCCTAAACTCTGCTAAAGGTATTTTTTCCCAGGGCTCCCCTTCCACCTGGCAAGCCCCGCCTGCCTTCGGGAAATGGGGACGGGTGGAACGAACTTTAATTACACTTGGCTGTGCCGAGGAGCAAGACCCACCCGCGGTGTCGTCCCGCCGGTCTTTGGGCCGCCGCGGCTGGACGGGGGGAGGCTGAGGAAGCCACGGGGAACACGCCGGGGCGACCTTGTTGCCCTCGCGGGGCTTTCCCGGCCCCCCCTCCCGCAGAAAGCGGTGCGGCTCGGCGGCGGCAGGGAGCTCGCCCCGGCGGGACCGGGCCGTCGCGCAGGTGCCGTCCCGCCGCGGGCAGGGGGGGACGGAGGGATATAGGGACGGCCGGGATGGATGGCGGGAGGAAGCGGTTTCGGGCGGCAGGCGAAGGCGGCAATGCGATGCGTCCCCGACCGTCCCGGTTTCAGCGGGGCGCAGTCGGGGCCGTAGCCGCAGGGATTCCGCCGGTACCGGCCACCGGGACGCCCCGCCGCCTCTCCCCTCCCCTCCGCCCCGCCGCGGCGGGCGGCCCGCTGGCGGCAGACGACGGTCGCGCCGCGGGCGGCAGCGGAGCCCCGAGACCCCCCCGCGGCCCAGGCGGCTCCACGCCGGCCCCCCGCCCGGCCCGGCAGGTGGGTCCGCCCGCCCCGGCCCGCCCCGTCCCGCCCCGCTCGGCTCCGCGCCCCCCACGTCGGGGCGGCGACGGGGGCGGGCGAGCCCGGCGTGTCCCCCCCCCCCCCCGCCGGCGCGGGGGGCGAGGGGCAGAGCCGGGCGCCCGCTCGGCGCGGCGACGCCCCCGCGCCGGCCCAGCCCCGCCGGGCGGACGGGGCCCCGCGTCCCCTCGGAGCGGAGCGGCGCGGAGCGGAGCGGAGCGGCGGCATGGCGGGGCGAGCGGCCGGGCGGCGGGCGGGCTGAGGCGGGGGCCGGGCGGGGAGGCGCCGGCGGCGGGGGGCTCACCGCCTTTTCTTTGCCGTCCCCCGCAGGGAGCGGCCGCCCCCCCCCCGCGCCACCATTGCCTCGCACGGCAAGGAGGACCTGCTCGCCGTCGCCGCCCGGCTCTGGCAGCGGAGGAGGCGGCTGCTGGCCGCCGCCGGGCTCGCCCTGGCCATGGCCGTCGCCCTGCTCGTCGCCGTGCCCCTGCTGCTGCTGCAGGCGCCCGCCGAGAGCGGCGCCCACTACGAGATGATGGGCACCTGCCGCATGATCTGCGACCCGTACAGCGGCGGGCGGCCGCCCGGCCCCGGCAGCACGGCCGCCGTGGAGGCCCTGCAGGACCTGGGCGCCAACCCCCCGCCGCCCTTCGTCCAGGGACCCAAGGGGGAGCCGGGCCGGCCGGGCAAGCCGGGCCCCCGCGGACCCCCCGGGGAGCCGGGCCCGCCGGGGCCGCGGGGCCCGCCGGGGGAGCGGGGCGACGCGGGGAAGCCGGGGCTGCCCGGGCTGGCGCTGGCGGGCGCGGGCGGCGGCGGGAGCGGCGGCGGGGCGGCGGCGGGCGGCGAGGCGGCGGGCGGGCTGAGCGCCGCCTTCAGCGGGCCGCGCATCGCCTTCTACGTGGGGCTGAAGAGCCCGCACGAAGGCTACGAGGTCCTCAAGTTCGACGACGTGGTGACCAACCTGGGCAACCACTACGACCCGGCCAGCGGCAAGTTCACCTGCCAGGTGCGCGGCATCTACTTCTTCACCTACCACATCCTCATGCGCGGCGGCGACGGCACCAGCATGTGGGCCGACCTCTGCAAGAACGGGCAGGTGGGTCCCCGCCGCTCCCCGCCTCGTCCTCCGGGCCCCGCGTCCGTCCCGTCCCGTCCCGTCCCGTCCCGTCCCGTCCCGTCCCGTCCCGTCTCCCCCCCCCGCGGCGCCCGCGGGCACCGGCGGAAAGCAGCAGCCGGAGCATCCTCCCCGCCGTCGGGGCGGGGGTGCAGCACCGCGGGGAGCAGCCTTAGAGCCGCCACAGACTCCGGACTCCTCCCGGCTTGCAAACTTTCCCGCCGGGATGGGGGGAAGGAGAAGCGAGGAGGGAGGGCGCGGGGGTAGTGGGAGGACTGGGGAAGAGGGGCTCGGGGGGCTGGTGGAGGGGCTGGGGAAGAGGGGCTCGGCGGGCTGATGGAGGGGCTGGGGAAGAGGGGCTCGGCGGGCTGGTGGAGGGGCTGGGGAAGAGGGGCTCGGGGGGCTGACGCGCCCCGCGGCTGCCTTGGCAGGTGCGGGCCAGTGCCATCGCCCAGGACGCGGACCAGAACTACGACTACGCCAGCAACAGCGTGGTGCTGCACCTGGACTCCGGCGACGAGGTGTACGTCAAGCTGGACGGAGGCAAAGCGCACGGAGGCAACAACAATAAGTACAGCACTTTCTCTGGCTTTCTTTTATACCCCGATTAACGCAAAACGAGCGACGCGACACAACTGGCCCCGCCACTGATACCCGTGGGGTCGGTTGGCGTTTCTGTACCCCGTCGTGCCGATGTTCCTGCTGGTGTCCGCTGTCTCCGCAGGTCACTTCAGCTTCATTATCAGTTTGTATGGTCGGTTTTTTTTTTTTACACCTGTGGAAACGAATTAGAAGTGAAACAAAGCGATCCCCTTCCTTACTCTCCCCCATTTCCTCTGAACCCCCTCTCCCTTTGTCAGCCTCAGTGTTTTGTGTGTCACATGAGGAACTTGGCATCTTGAAACTCTCGAGTGGTTCCCGGGGGGTGTAAGAGAGCCCAGAGTTCAGACTGTGCCGCACACAGTATTTGAACCGGTCGCATTTTTTCGTCAATGAGTATTGATGATGATGATGAATTTTCAGATCGACTATTCGCGAAGTGGGACTGGACCGTAACTGGTTTTTCCTCTGCTGCTTTGTTTGTATGGGGTCAAGTGCAAACTTTTCTTTTCTGTGCAATGCAATGCTCGTGTGAATGATGGTGTCATTAACGTCAAACCTGTTCCTGTCTGCAAAAGTATTCAGTCATTGACCACAATCACCAAAATATCACATTAAATTATGTTTTTAGACAATGCCTTCTTGCTGTCTGTCTCTTCCAGTGCTGCGAAGGAGCGCTGTGGTGGTGCCAGGGGAGGGCGGGAGGTAAAGGAGGGGGTCACTTCAGTCCCTTAGGTTTGCAGCAAAATTTAAAGTTAGTATGGGGGCACCTTGCCTAGGTCTTGATTGTGATTCAAAGGGGCTGGGAAGAAGCGGAGGGAGAGGGAAAAACCTTTATGCAGTTTTGTAAAAAGGCGGCACACGGTCACAAAGAAGTGAAAGTGGGGGTGTGGAGCGGATCTCCTAAACAGCTTTTACTGGGTCTGAGCCTGATCCAGAGGTTAGTGAAGTATAGGAAAAGCGGTTTAATCTGCAGTTACGGAAAGCTGTGTTCCTGTAAAATGCTTGACAAATGTAAGAAGGCAGCGGGGGAGACAGTCTGTCTAGACCCCTGCACTTGCAGTGCGTATATGGGTTGGAAACCACACCTGACTGTAGGTGGGTCTGCACAGTCCCTGAGATGGGCTGGGAGAGAAAGCTCACCAAAGATGGACAGATTCAGACCATTTGGGAAGGTTTTCTCCTGCTGGTCCTTGGTAAATCCCAGCCACCCTGTGTACTTCTAGAAGTGCACAGGTGTGTAACTAGCGCGTGCGGTCCTGAGCCTTTGGTGGAGGAGGTGAATCTTTCATCAACACCCCAGTAGGTAACCTCCTCAGTTTGGGTAAATTGGGGTTGCTCTGCTGAAGCTAAACGAGCTAAGCTGATTTACAACAGCGCTTACTTTCATTTTATTGTCTTATCATTTCATTTTTCCCTCCTGAAGCTCTTACCTCCCTATCAGCTCACTGCCCTTTGCAGCGTTAGTGCAGTTTCACAGGTAAGAGGGACAGGAGCTGGACTGCAACGGCTCTGCCAAGGCTGGGGCTTTGCCCCTGCCCTGACATTGCAGAAGGAAAGGGAACCACAGCCGGGGTGGACTTATTCCAGCCCCATTTTGGGGCAGCCCAGTGATGACTGAGTTCTTATAGTCTCTTCTGTCTCCTACCTAGTCCTCGGTGGGTATTGTCGTCTTGTTGGCTGGAAGAGGAGGGTCAGAGAGAGAAAGCAATTCCTCCCTTCATCCCGTCCTCAAACATCCCCCAGCTGAGGGAAGCAGAGTTCATAACCAGGTACATGTGTTAGACACTTATCAATCTCTAATGTCTTGTCGATTTGTACTATTTAGAATATGATTAAAACCAGTGTCTGGGACCCAAATGAAGTATAATTGCTATGGATCCTCAATTCCCCCCAGATCCGTAATCCTTTTTGACTATTCCTCCCCTCCCCTCCGACGAAATGGAGCTTAGACACAAAGCCCTCGGTTTAAATTTCAAAAAATTAAAATTGACATGCAGCAGCATTAGCGGGAGCCAGGAGGAATTCTAAGGAGGTGCCTGGGCTCTGCTTTATCCTTTGCATTAAGAAGCAATTTGTACTTCTAACAAAGACCCAACTGTTCCCCCTTGGCAAAAGGGCAATGAAGATGCCTTGCAAGGGAATTGCTGTTCACAATACTTAAATAAATTTGAATCTTAGATTTTTAAATCTGTATTCCCTGGTGGAGCCTGCTCCTCGCAATTCAAATGCAGGGCTAGCGGTGTGTGCCTGCCAAGGTGTCAGTAGCTAAGCGGATGATGGATTGATGAGGCAATGGGAAGACACAGGCTCACAGTGGCGGTTTGCCCCGACAGTGATCTATGTATCTGCACATTATCAATGTCATGAGGAGGCTTGAACCACCCTCGCTAGATGTCTCATTTTCCACTTATCTCTTATGTACTAATTATCAGGCTGGATTATTCCCCAGGATAGAAACAAAAAAAAATGCTCGTTGCCACTCCACTGACAGTTTACACAATCGATAGAACGAACGTCTCCCTCGGCTGCTCGCAGGCTTTTTTGTTTCCTGTTCTCATCGCAGGGTCCTCCGAGATTACCTCTGTGGGTGGTTGATGGCTTTCACCCAGCATCTGCGGCGGTGGTGCTTGGGCAGGCTCCTCCATCCCAGTCATCTTGGTAGTAGCTCGATGTGTGGGTTGGGTTTTTTTTCTGAAGTAACACAGGGAAAAGCAACTGAGAGATGAAAAACTTCAGTGCTTGGTGGTGCAGCTGGCCAGAAAAGCAGAGGCAGCACTGCGGATGGGGTTGGCAGTCCCTGTGCTGCGGGTGGCTGGGGGTGAGACCAGGGTCGTGGGCAGCCCGGCAAGCAGCCTGGGGTGGGCTCCTAACCCTCGGGGCTTCGGCTGCGTCCTCCTCCGCTTAGGTGTGTGCCATGGGTTATATATGTTTCGTGGCACAAAGAGAAGGGGCTGTTTGTAGCAGGGATACCCTGGTCCCCTGGTTTGGATCGAAGGAGGAGAATTAGTGTGTACTCAGAGGCTGGCTTCAGTGTTCTCTGGGACCAGCTTTCCCAAGTGATGCTGGCATCTCAAACAACCATTAGCCAGTGTCTGCTCCGGAGGTCTGACCCCTCAGAGGTGTTATTTTACTTGATGAGTAAAGCAAATGCTTTTAAAAATTGAGAGGTGGTTAGATGTGATGCAAAAAGGGAAACCTCCCTGAAAGGAGTAGAAGGTTGGAGTTTTAGACAAAGGGTACTTCTGTTTTGTGCTCAAGTTAAAGTAATAATAAAAAAGGTAAGATAAAAAAATAGACAGGTATTCATGTTCTCAAAGCAACTTAGATACTGCAGCAATAAAGCCCTGATCTTTGTGCTACTGATGTGAATCCTTGACCCTTGTACCGTGCCTGGGCAGCACCGGCTGTGGAAAGGATCCCTGGAAACGAGGGGAGCAGGGAGATATCCAAGCACACAGAACACCGTGGAAGGGGAAACGGCGATGCTGCTGAGAGCCCCGAGAGGGGTGCCAGCCACCCCTCGTCTGCGGCCATTCCTGGAGGAAGGCGTTTGGGTTACTCTGCTCCCCTGCAAGCCAGCGGGCTCGTGGCTGGGCGCTTGTTTTCTTCCGTTTTGACCTTCATTGGCTTGGGGAGCTCCTGGCAAGTCTCTAGCGAGATGGGTGAGGAAATCCTGCTTTGGCTAGAGTGAAGCACGTTAGCTGCTGGGGCTAAGTTTTCACCAGCCGGTGTACAGAAAGAGTTTTCTGAGGATGCCTGTGCTGCAAGGGCAGCTGGGTGTCTGATATCCCCTGCAACGTCTGGTGCCTCTGTATTTTTCAGGATCTGGGCTCGCAGATTTTCTCCTTGATGCTCATCCCTTTGTGGAGTGATGCCGGGGTTGATGGGGCCACAGTGGCCCGCAGCGGGGCAGGAGAGCCCCACGTCTGGGTTCTCCTCTTTCCCTTCTGCTGTTAGAAAAGTAAAGTGCTGCTTCTTGTGCCTCATGGCTTTACACATGTGCGTTGAGCCACACTTTGGTCTTGAGCTTACTGCTTTTGAAACGCACTCTGGGCGTTTTTCTCAGAGATTTAATGCTTGCCTATCTCCTTGCTTGGCTCCTTCAGCGGCTTACGGTGCCTGGATGGGTTTAATCTGTGAACTCATAAAGTAGGGGGGAAGGGTTTGGTGGATGCTCATGTGATCTTTTTGTGTTTATGCCACAGATTAATTATATTAAAGGGGTATGTGGCAGATAGAGGCAAAATGGCATAGAAATCTCTTTTAAATCTAATATGTTTGTGTCAAATACCTTTTTTTTGTAACATGCCATTTTTTTTTTCCTTATTGTGATTGGACTGAACTCTGGGAAAAATTCCCGCTAAGATCCTGTGCCTTAGTATTGTCTCTGGGATAAAGGAGCCTGTCAGAATAAAATAAAGACTAACTGAATCTTCACTGACTTTGAGACTACAAGGAGTTTGGTCCTTTTTACTGTGAATGTCTGCATCGTGCAGAGACTTGGAAGATTAATTACACACAAGAGAGATGAACTGTTATCGTGTGGACACCCTGGCACTTACGGGTGAGAGCCTGCTCTAGGCTGGTTTCACGTCTAATGGCAGAAAGAGGTTCAGCTTCGTTGTAAGCCATGGCTAACATGCAAATGGGGTCCCGTTTCTCTAGACCGTGCCAGTTTAGAAGTTAAACCCTTGGTCACGTAGTAGGTGCCACAGCAGAAGTGGGGCAGATGCTTGAGTATTTCTTGAGCCCACTACTCGCCCTTGAGCTAGCTTCGTTTTTGAAGGCTGCGTGGGGATTAAAGCAGGGAGCTGAGCTCCTTCCTATTCCTCTTGATCTAGAACCAGATTGTTTTTTACCGGCCTTAACGATGAATTACGAAGAGGCCAGTAGAGGGCAATGCTGGTTCCCTGGAATAGCCTGGGGGACAGCGGTATTACCTGCTGGGCAGGCGAGATGTTGAGACTGCGGTATGATTTGATGTGCTAGGCTTGAACATACATCGAAATTCCCCTTCTTTGCCCCGATGTTTCAGGCTGAAGCGCTGACAGCCGGTTGTTTCAGGTCACAGCCTGAAAGGTGCTGAGGCACTGCTGCGTCCTGGCCCCCGCTGCAGAGTGCTCTGCAGGGTCTCGCTGTCGAGGTTTTGCAGAGCGTAATTCTGAAGGAGCTGGGAGTTATGGCCCTGCTTCCTTGTAGAGAAAGCCATAAACACCCATCTTCTTTGGGTTCTTCCAATTACAAAATAGCCTGAATTAACCATTACCCTGTGTGGCACAGCTCTCTACGCTAATAAATGGGAGTAGATTTTCTTCACAAGGGGCTGGTGGCATATTCCTCTCTCTGTTGCATTTGCTCCTGGTTTGGTTTTTGGCATGAGCTAGGATAGAAAGAGAAAAGGCCTGTTTGATCCCTGTGATCTGCTGCCCTATTAATGCAGGATTATTTCCTCCAGTGCGCTGTGAGCGCGGTGACATGGGGAGCATGGCTTGCCTGCAGCCTTTGGCTGTGCTCCTCCCAGCGAGGAGACATTCACATGATCCTGGCTCTTCTTTTCGCTTGCAGCTGCCAGATCATGTCTAGAAAAACAAACAAACAAAAATATCCAACCCCAGTCCTGAATGCAGCTGAAATGTTTTCTTGGTGCCATTTCTCTTTGTCAACAAATTGCTTATTGCTTAAGTGTTATGATGTGATCCCCATCCTAAAGAGGAGAGATCTGCTGCTGAGAATGGGGGGGAAACATGCCCAGGAGAATAACTTGTTTGAAGATGTGAGCAGAGGCTTTATGAACAATGATTCTTTGTCCGATCTGAGTTTTAAGATGCAATTTTGATGGTATGATAATGCAGAAAATGTTTTAACTCCTTGGGGAGGAAGCTGCTTTTCAGGTAGCGTCTTGCTTTTCCCTCATTATTGTAATGCTGTTCCTGAAACTTCGCGTCAGCCGTGCTGTGCTGCAGCATGTGAATGCATGAGGTGATGGAGATCAGATCCAGGTGGGTTTCTCTCTGTTTTGTTTTGGTATACAGCTGAATTCTTGACGTTTGCTTCTCCTTCTCCTGGCACCTCATTTTTCACGGAGCTGTCCTTCCTGGAAGCTGGGAGCCCAAGGGCCAAAGTCTGCTTCCAGGTACACTGATCTAATTCTTCTCAAACTTAGTTTTTCTCAGCATCCGTGGAGTCAGAATCAATCCTTAAGTACATTACATGTAGCTACCCTCGGACTGCCAGTGTGGCAACTGGTTGCTGTTATGTAGTGTTCGGGGACATATTATAATGAATCTCAGTCTTTGTACCCTAGAAATGGAAATGGTCCAGCTCCATTGTGTGTCCGGCCTAGTAAATGTCACTATATAAATACCTTTCAAGGAAAACACCATTAGCATCTGCAGAGAGGGTGGAGCAGCTCCTTTTGCCAGCATCTAGCAACCTGCCTAGGAAAGAGAGGTGTCAAGTATCTCCGAAGCTCAACTCCTCCAGACCCTGCTGAGTGCATTGCTGCAGCTGAGAGAGCTTGGATCGTAAACTTTAGCATCCCCTCTCAAAAGGCAAAGCATCCTCGAGGAGTAACACTGTGCTGCTATTTATCAATTTGTGTGAGAGTGAAGCTTGAGCGTTATTAGAGCTGAAACACTAATTAAGCCAATAAATTCCTTTGTCTTTTTGGGTGTGTTTGCAATTAATATGCAAAATCCCATTGATTCCAGCAACTCCATAATTCATGATGCATAGTGTTATTACATATTGACGGTGTACACGGTGAAGTCTCCAAAAGACACTGCTGTGCATAGTAAGAATACTGCTGTGATCCCAGTTAAACCGTTACAGGCTGAGTGAGTCACGGTGCTGCATCAGGTTCTACCAAAGCCTTGGCTGTCAGTGGGGGGTAGGAAGACCACACAGAAATGTGTCTCTGTTGGGCATACTCTGCATCTCAGTGGCTATTTGCACTTTATATTGCTTTCAGAATTGCGGTGGAAGAGAGGAAAGTTGTTCCAGCTGATCCTAAAAAAAAGGCTCAAACTGATGCGAAGAGAAACAGATTATAAAGGAAATATGTATTTGGATCAAAGCAAGGCAGGTCTTTAAAACAGCCTTAGCTTCAATGCTCTTCTGATTGGGCGGTCTAAATGATCTTTCCTCAAAGTTTGTTCAAAGCTATGAGAAGGGAGATGGGACAGGAAGGCTGCTCAGAGACGTAATGTTTTCTCTCTTCCAGGGGAGCGTTTTTTTGGCAACCTAAGACAGGACAAGAGTCCATGACCACTGAACCCTGTGGTGGCTCTCTGCCTAAAAGTGTCTTTTGCAGGATCAAAATAAGTTCTGCTCAAATCTTTTCCAACATCTTCCCCTAAGGCAGCAAAATCAGTGGGACATTATAAGGAATAATTGGCTCTTAGTCTCAAAATACTTAATTGAGAAGACCCCCTACATGAGATTTTGTTGCCTGCTTTTCTTTACGTTTGGACTCGTTACCCTGCCCAGGTCTGTAACAGCCCTGCTTTGTAGGTGGAAGGGCTCAAAAAAAGGCACGTGCCTGGTGGACTAGATGTTGTCTATGGGGTTGGCCTGATCACCACAGAAGCTGGTGGGCAGGTGCTCAGTGGCTTTAGTGGGGCAGGATCAAGGTTAGGTTTAATCTTTGGTTGGGATTTTGTGGTGGTGGTCTTTTTTGTTACTGTTCTCAGTTCTCATGAAGTTATTTGATTTGGTCTTGGCATAATCGATACGCCTCTGTATTGATATGTACAGTCTTTGAAGCCTGTGGAGCAGAGCATGGGATGGATGTCCTTTTACTTCAGAACAGCACAAATAAATACATAGCTGTTGAATTAATTTGTGGTTGGTGTTTTCCGAGAACTACAGTTCAGATTTCCTCTTCCATTTCCTGCTACCATCCTTCCAAAGAAAAAAACCAAAGCCAGGGAGGTAAAACTGAAACAATTGCAGACTAGCGTGATCCCCAGGTATGTATGCAGAGGCTGTATGATGGTTTTCGAGAATGGAAGATGAACAATATACAAGATGCTATCTCTGACTTCAGAGATAGCATCTTTGACTTCAGGCACAAAAATGAAGCAGAATTCTCGATAGCTTGTCCAAGCTAATTTTCTTTTGAGTTAGTGCACCAACTACCTACCTACAACTAACCACAAGCTGTCCTCTTACTTTTTCTCTTCTATTAGTGGACTAATATGACTGCCAAGTTTTACTTTCTTAGATGGGTCTTAAATGGGAAGCAGTTTGTTTCATGGAAGCAAGATGCCTGGAGAATGAATTTATGCTAGCTTGTAGCCACTGGAAACCTCTGTATTCCAGCAGACTTTAAATTGAAAAATGGAGCTTGTTTCTCATACTGGATTTCTCAAACTACTTTCTCTAAGCGATAGAAAAGCAAACCTGTCAGGTAGGCAGGGATTCATTGCAATAACTAAATTTTGAGGTATCTGTAAGTGTTTATCACTTGATTTGCTTCTGGAAATCTCCAAGAGAAATACAAGAGCCTGGATTGCTAAAGAAGGTCAAACAAGGTGAATATAGCAGTCCCCTCTGGCCTGAAAAATCCATGAACTGTGCTGTCAAATGGAAGTATGGGCAACGTTTTTAAAAAATTTGTCTTAGCTGTCACAGACTGGTGGTGGGAGGGAGTGGAGTGGGAGGAGTAAGGCTCGTGGTTCACAGAGGGTTTTGGGGTAAGACTGAGCAATTGTCCCTATCTGCAAACAGAGGTCAGTCACTGCCCTCGGACATTTTAAACTCGCCCTATCTACAAGGCACAAACACAAGTCTTCCAGGGGCGGAGTGGCCTGGTGGTTTCCCATGTGTTTCCCTGCGAGCTGATCTCTTCTGTGTCAGTGGCAATTCCTCAGGCAGGCATCAGAGTCGGCATCAGGTATTGAAGAGAAAACCATGGATTTAACAGATGTGAAGCTGTCTTCTTCCTTTCTCTCTTCTTGCTGATGAATAAGAAAGTGATCTGCAACTGTAGCAAATTACATTCAAAACAGCTGTGGGAATATTACAAATATTGGCCATATGACTTAGATGAATCTCCTACACAGTGATTTCAAAGCCCGTTGGGTAATGTGCCATGAGACCAGTTACGGATGGTGCACTGCCAGGAGAATCAGTGTTGTGTGGGATGATGCCAGAGTGTGTCCTGGGCTCTGCTCTTACTTAGTGCCATCATTACTGCTGGGACTGATTAAGTAGATGACCTATCTGTTAAATCTGCAGATGACATGAAGGCAGACAAGAGGATTAAATTCAAAATGACCTTGACAAAACAGAGGAAAGGGATGTAAAAAAAAAAAGGAGAGAATTCAAGAGGTGCAAGTTACCTCTACCTGGAGGCGGTCCAGCGGTCCATGGCGTGGACGTGTGCCGGGAAACCAGAGGAGCAGAGCGGGTGGTTGGGAACGGTAGTCAGGGAGCTGCTTCTCAGAGAGGATAGAGAGGACCACTGACTAAACGTGAGGTGACTGTGTATGCTGTGGAAAAGGCCAGCGTACATATTGAAACGTGCACCTATTGAGCTGTGCTGGAGCTGGAGCTGGAGCAGAGCCTCCAAGGGACGTGAAGTAATCCCACTCTCCTGGGCTCTGGGAAGATCTCGCCTGGAGGAATCTCTGCTTGTGGGGACCATGCAATCAGAAAGCTGTGAGATGGCTGGGGATGGTTCAGGAGGCGATTGGATTTCCAGCCTGGCAACCTGGAAAATGCAACCTGAGAGGAAAGAGGGATGGATTGGGCTGCTCAGCCTGAAGAAGGGGCTGTGAGAAGCACAAGGGGATGGTCCTTAATGACAAGAGAGGAAGGGAAATGTGGTCCCTGTGCTCATTTTGGATAGGAAGGAGGAGGGCCTTGAGATGCAGTAGCAAGGTCAAACAGAAAGAGAAGCTTTCGGATGATGAGGTGTGGGAGCAGGTTGCCTGGGACGGCTGTGGCTCTCCAGCACAGAAGGACTCTAAGAGTGCATTAGACATCCATCAGATTTGGCTGGAGCATAGCTGTGCCGGGGTGGGGAGCCAAGCCAGATGACTCCTCAAGATCATATGCACTATTGATTTTCCATCACCCTTTCTTTCTCCGTGTATCTGCAGAGATACAGACACCCATCTGCCCACCTGTAATATAGCCCTCTAAAAATGAAGTTTGGTGTGTTTCCATGCCCCAAGTGACGCTCTCTCTGCGCACTGGCGTGCCTGCATCTCTGTTAGGTCCATTTTGGAAGGGTTAGATTTTCCCGTTAGGGTCCTCCCAGCTTGCCTTCCCCCCCTGCTTCCCAGACAGGAGTCCGTTGCTGGCAATGCATCGGGGCTGGGGCTGGCCTTGAGGGTCGCTCCCCAAAACAAGGCGTGCGATGGCCAGGAATGGCAGGGCTGGCACCGCCGGAGCCGGGACCAGGACCAGGACCGGGACTGGGACCAGGACCAGGACTGGGACCGGGACCGGGACCGGGACAGGGGTGGGGGGTTAGCTGGAGGGCAGGGAGCGTCCCCGCTGGTGCTCTGCTTTGCTTGGCTGCCTGCTTCGGTGTCAGGGCAGGGAAAGCCGGTGGCAAGTAGCTTTCCGTATAGGCTCTGAGGTGCGGGGCTTTTGGGGTGCGGAGGAGATGGAGGTGCGCGGGGTGATGGGGTGTGGGCAGGGTGGTGCTGGTGGAAGGGCTCTTGCAGGGAGGGAGTCCCCAGAGCTAAGCCCTGCATCATCCCTGTTTTCATAGCTCCAGGCTGCCGCAGCCTGTGCTGCCCAGGACCCCCCCAAGTCCTACTGGGTGACCGTGCAAAGGCACGATCACCACACTGGATGCTCTTTTGGCATTACCTTTACAGATCTGCCTGAGCACATTATTTTTGCATCTATGGTAAGAAGATGGAAACCTGGACCTGCTGTTCAGGTTTCCAAAGGCAGCTAGGACTCAGATCCCTTTCAAGTTCACGGGTATGACAAACTTAGATACCTCGGAGCTCCAGGGGCCCTGCATGTATTTGCCTGGTGTACCAGAGCGCAGCACCGTGGAGCTGAGCCCGAGGGGGGCTGAACACTCACTGCTTTCACCATAGTCCCCCCCCCCAAAGTGAGGATGCCTCAGAACTTTTTACTGTGTTTTTTTATCTGTGTAATCTGCAGGTTATCTGTCAAAAAAGAACTAACATAACCCCAAGCCTTTTCCCCCTGTAATTTACCATTAGTGGCTGTGTGTGAGTGATGCAGAGGTTCGTCTCAAAGCTCTATCTCCCTGGATCCCTGTCACTTAATTTCCTTGTTCCTGTAGCCCCTTTGCTCAGTACCTCTGGTTTTGGGCAGGCTTTCTGAGGTCTCCTCTTCAAGTCCTAGTGCTCTTCCTGGTATGCCAGCTCTACACATAGAAAATGTAGCGTTCATTGAAAGAAAAGCTTTGAAATGTAAAAAGAAATGGGAGAACATGGCATAGTTTGGGTACCCTGCTTGTGGATTTTTTGTTTTTCCCTCCTATCGGCTGAGATCACAAAAGGGAAAAATGAGAATTTTGTTCAAAAGAAAAAAATCCCGCCGTAAAAATGTTCACGCTTTTCAAGTCTCAGCTTGAGTTTGCTTTTCCTTCATTCACAACAGACTGGTTATCCTTGTTTCCACCCTGGGCCGGCGTTTCTATATTTAAGCCTCCGCAGGACACAGTTTACAGTGGCGGTGCTGACTCACACTTCATTAAGAGTCACAAACAGTGACTCCTGCGATGCATCAGCCGCCGCCAGGACCCACGCTCCTCGCAGCCGAACCGGGCAGAGCCCAGCGCCTCGCAGGGCTGAGCCCATCGGAGGAGGATGTAGTGCTATCAGCCACCGCTGGCTTGACATTCGGCTGAGCCGGCGTCACCGGCTTCACGCGGTGGGGTGGCGGTGGGATATGTGGCAGTGACTCAAATGAGATCGTTGGGAAGTGAAATCAGATTCAATTGCATTAGAAATTCATGTCAGATAAAGCTGGCAGAGGTACTGCAGAACTAGACCATTACCGGGCTCACTATACAATCGGTTAATATATTTATTACATATCTCTCCCAGACTGACTCTGGGCTTAAATTAAAAAAAAAGTTTCTTTTTGCTCTTCTTGGTTCCTCATCTGGTGGTTTCGTAATATTTGGCTCTTCCCTGGTGTTTGATTGGATTTGTGAACTTACTAGTTGTGTCAGTAAAGTGATCAACAGAGAGATGGAGTTAGGCTTGGCACAGGGAAATAGTGTATCAGATTTTCCTGCTTCTCCTGCACACCTCAGGTCTGGTGTCACTTGTGGTGACCAACAGCGGGCGGTACTGACCCACTGGCAGCTAAGTCCGTATGGCCCGATAGTAACACTGATTAAAATTCAGCATTAGCTGTGTAGCTCGGATAATACTTCAAGGCTGATTGACTTGCAATACGCTAGCAGAGTGCAGGTATAAAGGCAGTCTCCGGCGGTGCCTGCCTTTTCTGCCCGCCGGAGGGTTTCTCCTCCAGCCTCCCCTGGAAGCCCCTCGCTGGGGTGTTGCCTCCTGCCCTGCTCCTGGCTGGCAGGGACTTCATTTATTTTGGTGATAACGGCACGCATTGCTGTAGAGCGATTCATAACTTACAGAGCTATTTGGACTTTCCACCTCTATAACTGAAATAAAACAGGATCCATATGTGTTTCTAGGAAGAAGAATCACCCTTTCTTTGGCTAGGTCACTCATCTCACCTCCTTCACCATATACTGTCTTCATCCTCTGTGCCCTGGTGTCCATGAAAATGTGGCTGGAGTGGGGGTGCCCAGCTCACTGCCATCACCCTGACCACAGGCTGCGTTCCCATGCTCCTTGGTCTCTGTCTCCATCCCGTGCCGTTTGTCCTCTGCTCACACCAGGCAGGGACGATTTTGTGTTTGCTGCCTGCGTGGCGTGTGGTGGGGCCACGGTCCAGGGTTAACATACAGAAATTGTAGAAGTTGGACTGGGTTGTACTGCTAGCGTGTCTCGGACAGCAGGGTTTGGGTCTCTGACGCTCACAACAAAGTGAGTTATACTTCTGGGAGCCTCAGAGAGTGAGCGTGCCTTTGGGATACCTTCCCAAACCTTCTCCCAGCCTGCTGGGACCTGGCTCACACTTTCTGAGCCTGAGGTTTGGTGACTTTGTATTGCTTCCTCCATGAGTTCATCTGCTTCCCAAACCACTTGTGGTGTTGGTGTCCACACCATCATCCTGCAGTGATGAGTTCCCCAGAATTGATATCTGCTGTGCACAGCAATTCCTCTTTCTCTTAATTCAAACTGCTGCCGCATTGCTACATTAGCTGCTCCCCCCTTCCATGTGGTAGGACACAGCCACCTACTTCTGGGCTTTCCCAGCTTTCTCATGCTCTCCTCCTTTTAATCCCATGGAGAAAAGGGGGTCTGTAAGCATGGACCCAGAAAGTAAAGCAAATCACTTCGCTTTGTGTTGAGGGATCCCTCTGCTGCACCCCATGCTTTGGTGCAAGCAGCCGAGACCTGCCTTTACAAATACTACAGCTCCTATAAAAAAGCATGTCTGGAATACAGAAGAGAAAGCATCTTCAGCCCCAAATAACCACACTGCAAATTTGCATTGTTTGGTGCAGTCTCAGCTGTCCGGGAGCAGCCGCGGGGGTGTGATCTCCACGGGACGGTTTTATTTTAGCCCGTGCGGGACGTGGGAGTCCCTGTAGCCAGAGGGTGAGGAGGTGAGGCTGTGCTTCGAACAGAGTGGGTGAAACCCTGGCAGAACTCCCGCCTACTTCAAAAGGGGTCCGTATGGTCTGTTGATTAAAATTATTTTAATTCAAACCAACGTTAGCCTGTTCCTCATTGCATGGAGCAAGGAAGGAGAGAAAAGACAAGGATTTGACACTGTGCTTTTAGCCTTGTGATTCTCAAACTTTGGCGCAGGGTGGGGAAATGTCTGCTAATAGCAATCCTCGGGGTAACGCTTTGTTTAAATATTCCCAATAGGGTTTTGGGCCACTAAACAGAAAAAAAAAACCCCACCCCTGTATTCAGTGCTTATACTTTATGGTGGGTATATCAGGTGTAATTACATCCTTGATCTCACCCCAAAATTAGAGGGATAACAAACATGTCAAGATTGAGGCAAACCAGTGTGATCTGGAGAGATTAGAGCAGTGAGGTCTGTGACCTGCAAAAAATCGGAGTCTAAAGCATATAATACTCTGTGCATAAGGAGTGCTGAAGAGCACGGATGGACATGGGGAAGAAGGGTGCATCAAGCATTACACGCTAATGCAGACAGCCACCGGCCTTGCTCGTGGTGTGGTTTGTGCACACCCTGACTGGGCTCAATGGTTTCGCCCCCAGCTGCTGTTTCAGAGGAAATCTGGACGCTGCCTCTGCGGAAGCTTTGCGGACAAAAACTTGGGGAAGGATGATGCATGGTCAGTGTGAGAGTGAAGAGTGTTATATTATCTTCTACCTCTTGTACTACCTACACCTGAATGTTAATTTTTGCTTTCTCTTCAAGGGAGGCTGCTAAATGCAAATTACCTCTCCGACACCAGAGGAGCTGGTAAGGTGATGGTAAAAAATACACAGAATAAATGATGCTAAGCAACGCATTTTGCTAGAGAGAGGAAGGGGAGGTGGACGGCACTGTAAATATCCTTTATGTACCTCCCTATGTAATCCCAGTGGTGTAGAGCAGGAGAGGGCATAGAGCCTTGGGGTTCGCCCAGGCACTTATATAAAATAAGATGCAGCAACAGCAGCAGTGTGTGCTAGAGTTAAGCCATAATTAAACACCTCCAGGTAGTTTAAACGAGACGTGCACATTTAGAAGATAGTTTTTAGTGGTTCATGTCATCATCTGACTAGCAGGGAAAACAAACAGATGTGGCACATACTAAAAAAAGATACGGAGGGAGAACGAAGTAGCTTCACAAATTAATCCTTGGTCCTGCTCTGGCGGGGAAGGGAGAGAGACTGCCAGTGTCTCCAGCACCCAGCAAAGCCTTGGCAGGGGTGGGTGGGTGCAACTGGGTTCGTTCATGGATTAACACTAAATTCCTGTCTAATGCTTCCACTTCCCAGCACTGTCGTTCTCACGACGACCGTGGAGGGTGCATCGGCTGTGGGTCCACATGTGCGTCATGTCTGTGCAAGGATGTCAGCGTGTTTCAAGCCGATGCTTTCCGCCCTCCTTCCCTGTCCTGGTGGGTGTAACTCACCCCCTTGCTCTCCCTCCATCAGAGCAGGGTGACAGAGGACAGCGGGGGCTGTGGTCCTGAGCGCCTTCACTCGCCAGCCACGTTTCTCCCCTGATGAAGGTCGGTGCTTGGCGAAGAGCAGGGCAAAGGCTGAAACACGAAGGTGCTGTTGCTGAGCCCGTCATGGCACGGATGCTGGAGCTGATGGCTGAGGTGTAACCGCCTGATGGAGGTCGGGGCACGGCCCCGTGACTGCGAGCGACTGAACCAGGGTGGTCTAGGAAGCAACTGTCCCTTCAACTGGGAGGTCTTCCCTCACGGCCAGGGTTATTGAATTGAGAAGGCAAATGTGTTAGCCTGAACCTCCAGGAAGGTGGGTTCCTCAAGGCCTAAGCCATTGAAGCCCATTGGAGCCAGACTGTTTGAACTTTTACAGCAATGACAGGATTTGCACATGGTTACCACCCGTCAGGTGTGAAGAGGAAACTTTCAGTTGAAGGGGCAGCTGCCCTCAAACCCAGCCTGGAAAGCTGTTAAATTGCTTCAGCTCAATCATGGGGATCTGCCTGAGCATTTCCAAGGAGAGTATCTGGTGGGAATGTGCACAAGGCTCTGGAATTCAATCTCAAGCCAAAAACAAGGAGAGAAAATTGAGCTCCAGCGCCGTAAGCTCCCGGTGAGACTCAAAATGGCTAAATACCTTGTGGGAGTGCTGGCAGCTGGCTCCAAACATACTGAAGCCTCCCCATTGACTCCAGCAAGATGTTGGTGACCACCCCCTGTGCGCTACTGGCGTGCTGCCTTGGTGCCAACCTGCTGGGACCTCGCCAAATCCAGCGCTCCATCACTATTTGGGACAACAGGCGTTGGCAGGGTTATGCTCATTATTTTTAAATCCTTGAAGGAATGAGCAATTCCTCCATAGGATCGAGCATTTCCCCCCATCCTATCTTCTGCAGAGCCCCTGCGGTAGAAACCTGCAAAATAAGAGGCCAGGTGTCACCAGGGGATGTCGCTTGGCTTCTTGTTTTGGAGGTTTCTATCGCAGGGGCTCTGCAGAAGATAGGATAGGGGAAACCGCAGATGGGGGAAACTGCAGAGTCCGGCCGGCAGTCAGCCGCTTGACGTGGCAGCGGTACCCTTGGTGCTGGGGGAGCATCGTCCTTGCCTGCGGAGACAGGAGGGAAAAAAGCCGCTGCTCCCGACGGCTGTGCTGGAGATGCCGGCCGGAGTTAGGACTGGCTTGACGGCTCCTGACGGTAGCAGGAGGGGAGCCTGGCGGCGATTTAACTGTGCCTTTGCCATCGCCTTTGCTGGGGTGGTTTCTGTGTGTTCCCGGTCATGCTGTGAATTAAGGGATGCTGTGTTATGATGCCAGGTGGGGTGGTCTGGTGAGCGGGAGCTCACTGCATCCCAGCCCTGTGACTGCAGGGGATGTGCTTGGCCTCCCTGCCTTGGAGCTTTGCTTCAATATTTACATAAACATTGACACATGTTTAAAAAGCTTCAGCTGGAACGAGTGAGACCAAACACCGCTGTGGGAATGTCACCGTGTCCTTTTTTAGAGACGGCGTGGGGGGCTGGCTGTTGGGCGCAGAGCTCTTTTGGGAGGACAGCGGTGTGAAGTGAAACCAAGTCTGTAGCAATTGATGAGCTTTTACACGGGACAAAGGTGGGAGACATAGAAGAAAAAGGGACCCTTGGATCTGTGGTGCTAGCTTGAAACCTGAAGCTGAGACCCAGCTTGGCAGGCTTTGAGAGAGATGTCCCAAGGAAAGCAAAGACCAGTTTGGGATGGAAACCAAACTGGCTTCAGGTCTATCAAGGAGCCTTTAGAGATACAGCAGGGCACCCTAACTGGGAGCAGCCCCGTTCTGCCAATGGGGATTATCCAAGGGGACCCTCGGAGCCACCTTGCATTAACTCCTTGGGCAAGCGCTTCGTCCTAGCATAAGAGTTGCCGTGATTATCCTGCACTGGGAAAGCTTGATTTTCCTAGGCATTACACAGACAGCTGAGTAAAGGGTGGTGTCTACTAAAGACTTCCAAACCCCATTATGGATATTTTAATGGTGCTGTGGACTTGGTTTCCAGCTTTCTCTGAAAAATAGTTTGGGGTAAATATACACGCACGTGTGTTGAGTTTAGTGGCTCTCCAGGGAGGGAAAGGGGCTAGAGCATCGCTCTGCTATTCATTTCCAAAGGCAGGATGTACAAACAATATCAATATTTATTAAGCAGCTTTGTTTATCCCAGGATTGTAACAAAGAAAGTGACTTAGATTGTGGTGTTTGTCCTCTTTGCAGTGTCCTATTCCTCATTTGTGATTGCGGGTCTTTCTTAATGCATATTTTATTTCCCTTTTCTGCAGAACTGTAACCAGAATAGCTTAAAAAAGGAAAGTGGCACTTAGTTGATGGCTGGCTCAGTGGTTATATCATTTCTGCTTTTAAGAGCTCCCCTCTGTGATAAAGACAGCAGCACTCACCACCCAGGCTTCCGCCAGCCGCTTTCTTGCCAGGTTTTGCCCTTCCACCCTTCCTTCCTTCCCCTCAGCTGCTTTAAATAAACAGGGAAATTTTAAGTTACAACGAGACCAGTAAATTTACTAAATCTCCACCTATGAATGGCTTATTTTGTTCACTTCAGCTTAAATCTGATTTCAAGTGACATCAAGAAGAAGAAAAATATCCCCAAATCCCCAAACCTCACTTAGAGCATCCCGTAAGTGCCCAGCCAGCAGTTCCTGCAGGAGCAGCTTTGCTGGAGGCTTTTTGCTGTGCCCCTTGCTGACTGGCCTAGCAGAGGGGGCACAGGGGGATTTCTAGGCATCTCTTGAACTACAGAGGTGAGAATTTAGGTGTTTACTCTTTATTAAAGGTGCAAAAAGTCAGTCCCATGCACAGGGACTCTCTGCCACTGCTTGTTGCATCCTTATGCAACATGGAAACACTCTGTAAGGCACGGCGCTGCTGTTTCTGAAAGCGCAGGACTGTTACCAGCTGCTCCCTTTAAATTAATTTCCCCAAAGTCAGTCACAACATGAGCGGAGCGACGATCCTGTGACAATTCCCAAACAATTAGTACCGGGAGCGAGCGGCACCAGAGGACTCACGCCATGTTCTGAGCTGCGTGTCTCTGGTATAAATAGCCTGGCTGGAGGATCTTTTGCCCAGAATGACGATGGGAGGGTGACTTTATGTTAATTCAACGTGTCAGCTTTTCTGCGAGCTGTGTTTGAAACCAGGGACCCCAGAGCTCTCCCCTCTGCCTCGATCAGGAGCACTAAGCTGATTAAACTGAACATCGGGCAACACGAGGGTTGTGCGTAGCTGGCTGGTGGGCATGAAGGCTCTTGGTATGGACAGCGTTGGGCAGGTAGCTCCTAGGTAATTCACAAACTGCTTGCTGTGTCCTCTTGCATGAGGAGAGGCCGTGCTCTGCAAGGTGGGGACACAGCCAGGACAAGGAACCCTCCTTTGGAACCATGAGGGCAGTGACCTTCTGATGAAGTACCAAATGAGGCCACGGAGATGTCCCATCAGGAAAGGTCCAGGATGACCTACTGGCTCGGGGGGTTTGAAAGTGCTCAGAGACAGCCTGACTCCAGCTACAAGTGCTGACAAACCCAGCTCCTGCCTGTGGTTTGCCGAGCTTGATCCCCAGGTGCTTTGCAGACCGGGTTGGCAGCTGCAGCAACCTGCTGCTGGTCCGAGAGGAGCCGCTTCTGCGAGAGGACACTTGGCCAGCACAGGTCCCATGCCTGCACCGCCTTCCCCAGCAGAAGTCAGTGGAGGGGATGTAAAGCCCTTGGGATGGAAAACGCTATTCACAGTGCCAGGAGTTTGCTGGGTCCTTGGCAGAGGTACAGTCCTTGCTATATAAGGATTAGCATCCAGCTGAAATGATGAAGACTAAAAGTCCTTCAGAAAGTCCCTTAGTGGATTGTTTTCTTCTCCTTCCCCTTCTGTGTTTTGACCAGCTGTGAGCAAGTGGAAGGCGAAATGAGAAAGTGAGTAAACCAGGGGGAACACCACCATGCTCGAGGCAATGTGCTTACCAGTACTTCAAAGGGGTGTTGAGAAAAGTGTGGGAAAAGTCGCATGGGCAGAGACCTGCAGTGATTTGTGTTAATTAGCTAATGAGCAGCCTGTTGGAGGGAGACCAACTTACAGACCCCTCAGCCTTCGCCACATAGAAAGACCAGTTGTAGTGTTGAGCTCGTGAGTCAGGGACCACCCCGAGCCGTGGTAGCACACGAAGTACTTGGGGAAAGCTCCCGAAGACCGATAAAGACTGAAAGCAAACGCTGGTGGAAAGGCAGCCCTCGCCTGCTTGCAAGGCCCCCGGGGTTTTTACTTGAGTCATTCTGGTGGGTAGAACATGTATGAATGTGGACATTAGCTGTGGCATGTTGGAACTCAACTCTTCCCATCAACGGGGGCTCCTGGCTCATGCTCTTCAGGCATCTGGTCCCTCCAGCTCATCTTTTCAACAACTTTAATATGAGATGTACGTGTGCTTCCCCTTCCCCCCAATACGTTACATTTTCAGATCAATTTAAAAAGTAACCTCTTTAATATTGAATTATTCCTGATCTCTATTGTCACTTCTAGCTGATTAGTTTAAGGACTGTGCTTGGTTTGTTTAATAACCTCTTGACACTAAACAAACAATCTTGAAAAGGGAACAATTTGCAAAACAGAAGGAAAACAAATAACCTACAAGGGCACCCTCTTCAAAATAGAAAGACTGATTACATTAAAATGGCAAAATAATTCCAGACATTAAAAGAAAGTATATAGATATGGGCTTATCTATATTCAAGGAAGATTTAAAAAACACCACAAAGTTAAAGTTTTCATTAGCAATACAGTGAAATCTCTCAATTAGAATTCCTGGAGCATATTAAATGGTATTTAGTTTCTAAGTCAATGCATCATTTTCTGTTAAATAATTGATCGTGGTGCAGAGATTGTGTTTGTGTAGTTTAAGAAAGCGATTAGACCAAAGAACATTTGGTAGGAAAGTTGCATCAATAACTCCAGCACCACTCCAGCATGTTGTGGAGGTGCTCCTGCAGCAAGGCTGGCCACCGAGGTGGGCAGGCATTGGGGCTGAAGTGACCTGGGGCAATGAAAGCTGTGCTGGACCACAGGGAGCTCATCTTGAACACATTGAGTTGAGCCTGATGCCTTCAGAGACCCAAACTAGCCAGGAACGAGGTGCAGCTGGGAGGAGGTAGAACCCCTCACCCCCAAAAATCACACCAATTAAGTGAACATAGCAGAGGCGAAAAGGCTGAAACTCTGGAGATGCTGAAGAAAGACCCAGTGAGGAGCCCATAGGAGTCCTGGCAAAGGCCACGTGGGATGGCGTTAGCCTGGAAGGGGATGAAACCATCGGGCATTTCGCTAGGCTTTTGCACCTCTGTGACCAGTGCCTGAACCCCAATGCTGTTATTTTTCTACGTGACATTAATTTACACTCTACTCACCTGGTGCCTGCAGTAGGGGAATACAGTGATGTTACACCTCCCTGTTGCCACAGTGCAAAAGACTCTGTCTTCAGATGTGTGTACTTAATTAGGATTTAAAATGCTTATTTCAGCCTATCACTCAGCCGTGTTTGGATGAGGAAGGCTTTAAGCTTCCTTCGTGACTCTGCCATGGCTGGAGCGGTGCAATCGTGACCGCGTGGAAGGCACTGGTGGAATTCCCACTCGTCTGAGGTTAAAGCCAAGGTTTCTTTTATGCCTTTTAAGCGGACAGGTCTCTGGAAACTTCCTGCCTAGGTGAGCAAAGCCTTCTTCTAGGTTGCCCGAACACCACCCAGATCTTCAGGGCTTCACTCCATTTTATGAGGTATTTAGGCTGATTGAATGGCACAACACAAAGCCCATAATGTTTAACCACCAAGATTTTGGGTAGCACTTCTCTCCCCACCCCTCAAGTTTTTAATTTTGATTTGCTTATATTCTTTAATGAGATGCAATTACAGTTTCAGTGTAATAGGTAGGAGGCTTTATATTTGTACTGCTTTGTAGTAAAGACATAATTACTGCGTTTATGAATCAAATCCCTTTATGTATCATAAATACTTATTAAAACAGCCACTGGCAATTTTACCTCAACGTGTTTCTTCATGAAGTAGGATTTATTGCCTATATAAAAATGCCAGTCTTTCCTGGATCTCCCTCCCCTACAATTGCTTGGATTGCAGAATCCCCGTAGCTGGTTTGGAGCGGTTCAGAAGGTGAGACATTTTATAACGCACTTAAATAGCTCTGTGTGTGCCTATACAGCTCATGTGCCCTGGAGACATCTTCATGATTATTGTTTGTGCTCCAGTGATACCTCTTGTCTGTCTTTTGCTCAGGACGGTATGAGCAGACAGTAGCAGATGTCATCTTTTTCTCAGCCAAGTTTGGGGCTGACTTGGCCGTAGCTTCTGCTGTACCACTTGGGCCGTAGCAGAGGTGTTTGCCCAGTGTATGCTGTGCACTGAGCAGGGACAGGTTGCTTGATGCTCCAGTGGGAAGGTCTTCATAAGTCTTCAAACTTTCCAGTTTTCTGCAGGAAAGTAGGTTTCGTGCAACTGGAGAAAGTTTCCCTTCAAATACAATTTTTTTGAAAGGCAGGTGTTATTTCCCTGTCTCTTCCTCTTATCCTCAGACTCGGTGAGTGTCTTCCCCGTCTTTAGGGGGAGGACAAGGCTGGGGTGGGAGGTGGCACCACACAGGGTAGAGAGCTGGGAAAGACTTGAACATGGCAAGTTGTGTGACACTTTAGAGGCTGCTGCCAGAGGGAAAATTTGATCCACAGACTACTGAAACAGGAGGAAACACAGCTTTGGTTTCTGTAGACAAAGGATCAGAGTCCCAAACAGTTTAAAAGGAAGGTTGACACGGCAAAATCCTGCAAGGTGCTGCCAGAAAGTTCGTGCCAGATTAACCTGACTTCTTTCTCCTTGGCTAAGCTAACAAACACCCTCAACACAAGGGCAGTAAATCTCCTCCCTGGAAATGTACTCTTGAGAACGTACTTTACAAGAAGTCCTTGGTAAAACTAGAAAAGTTGGTTCTCAACTGATGAATGAATAAGGTTGATAGGGAATTCGTTTACAGGCAAACAACAGCAAGCAAGGAGCTTAATAAAGACTTTTCTCAAAGGTAGGTCACGGGACAGATTTTTTTTAATGACATTTCCTTAATGGCCTTAAAAGCCAAAATTGTATTTACTGCATTAGCCCCCGAGACACATTCAGGAGATCTGGTCAGTGGAGAGCAGAATCACAGTATTTTTTTTTCAAGAACCAGCAGAAACGGAATGAAATCTTGTGAGAAGTACGAAGTCCCGCATTTGTGCGCTCAAGACAGTGCCGAGAGCTTGTGGTACATGCTGGGGCCTGGGAGCTACCGAGGGCAACCATCGCCTTTTCTCCAGGTATCAAACGCAACTGTAACCTTAGGATGGGATGGACTTTCCCCAGATACAGAAAAGTAAGATATCATTACCAGCACACAAGGTCTATACAAGTCCTTGCCTGGAATACTGCATATTTGGGTCACACATCCTCAAGAAAGATGAATTCATCCTGGAATGGCTACAGAGAAAGACTGACAGAAACAGAGCGGAGGGGAGAGCTTATCCTACCGAGGAGGCTGGGAGCGCTTGGTGAGCAGGGACAGGAGTGCTTGTCTTCGAGTGCTCTCTCTGACAAAGACATGGGGGTGGAGAAGGAACAGTTTGAGTTAGAGGACAATGCTGGGTAAGGAAAAAGATGGATATAACTTCATATAACTATAACCATGAAGAATGAGGGGGTCAAAATTTTCTACCTACCAGGAAAAAAGCTTCTGGGATGGCTCCTGAGAGGACATGAGAAAGGACACAGAGACCTCCTGGCTTACCAACGGAGTGTGTAACTCAGACACATGTAATAGCAGGGGACAGTAATCCTGGGTGTCCCTTTCTGTCATCAAGCCACTCTTAATGAGTGTCTTCATGCTCAGTCCTTCACAAGACAACACATGCAATTTCAGAGCACTGTGAAGGTCCTAACGTGCCTGTCCTAATTTATCCGACGGCTGTTATTCCTTTTTCATCAATAAGGAATAATGACACAATGAGGCCCTGTAGTTGGATCGTTAATTAGGACAGTTTTCACCTTTCAATTAAAAAAAGGAAAACAAATGCCTCCTGAATCCTTTTGCTGCAGTCCCGGGGGAAGAGGGATGTAATCACCCTGCACAGGTAGGGCAACTGGGGAGTTTCATCGAGCAACGTGAGGTGCTGTCTCCGGAGCTGATTGATTGGCCCAGGAAGCTCGTTTAACCCAATATCATCTATCTTCAAGACTAATCAGATGTGATGAATAAAAAAGAAGAGAGGCAAGCACGTTAGTAAGAGTAGGCTGGTGGCTGATAAACAGATAATTACACAAAGCGAAGCCGTCACAACGATGAATGTGTTTTAGCAAGAAGTGACTTCGCAGTGTGGGAAGCACAGAGTTTAAATCTCATCGTCATCCAGGGACAAGGGGGATGAAGGTGGATTTGCCACATGGTGAATGGTGCTGGGATTTGTCACCGGGGGTATGTAGAGGCTCTGGACACTCCTTCAGCAAGCGCTGGTGCTGCTGGTAGGTGGCTGTTTCTTAGGAATTTGATCTGCAGTTTGGTTTTTCAGATGCATCACGGGTCCTGCCAGCCTCTGGAGTCACCGGAGGAACCCGTCCCGGGGCAGTGGCAAAGGGAAACGTGGGGTGCTCCTACCCTGGGGAGCTGCTGGGACGCCGTGCTTCACCCTGCGCTCTTCCTCCGCTTTCTGAGGAACCTCGGCGGGCGTATTCCTATAACCACATCTCCTCCGGGACACGGTCTGAACCAGGGGATGCAGAGCGGCGGAGCCGGAGGGCGAGCACGTTTCGGTGGGAGCAGCCGCGTGTCGGAACCGTGCTCTCCTGCGGCACCAGCAATGGGGAGGGGGGAAGAGACCTGGCGTGGAGGACCTCGACCCTCCCGTGATGGAGGCCTGCTGGCATTTCGGTGCCGCTCAGGGCTCCGGCGGTGGAGGTCCCGAGGAGGTGGCAGTGCCAGGCGGTGCGGAGAGCCTTCCCCAGCCGAGCTCACCGCTCCCCTTCTCTCTCCACAGGGTGGCAATGCCTGCCTTCAGCTACGGCAGCCCGGTCCTGCCGCTGCGGCGGCACACAGCCTCCCCGGGAGCAGACGGAGCCCCCCAGGCCGGGGGGTCCCTGGGCACCCCAGGGCTGCCGGGGAGCTCGGGGACGGGGACAGGGACACGGGGCACCGCGGGCGGGAGGTGCCGCTGGCCGGGCTTGGCACCTCTTCGACGTCGCGGGGCGTTTCTGGCCGACGCTGCGCTTTGGGGTGGCTCTTGGTGACGCCTCCGGCCACGCTCCCGTGTCTCAGCGCCCACCCTGCTGCCCCTCGTTATTTCCCCGGGGGAGCCGCTGCGGCCGCTGCCGTGCCGCCGAGGCACGTCGGCCGGGCTCGGTGGGAATTCTGCTTCGTTGCGATGTCTCTGGGACAAGAGTGAGACCTGCTGCTCGCTTAGGTTAACCCGTGCAAAACCCCCGTCACACACTCGGCGGGCAGCGAGCTACGGGAAGGTGTTTAATTGGGCCTTGTATATATGTGTGGGGCTCTAATTTCGGATCCTCTCCTGCAGAAGCTGCCAAGCGATGCATCAGTGGCAAGAGAAGTAGCTGCTGAATAGCAGACATTAAATAGACAAACGTTAAACTTGTAATGTAAAAGCAAGCACTGAAAAGGCAGATGCTAAAGAGAGGAGCAGCTCGGGGGGAGAATTGAAATGAATTCCTCCGAAGCAGCTGAGACCATTTGTTTATTAAAAAACATATCTCCGCACGCACGAGAGGGTGTTTTGGCCAAGCACGAGCTCACACCACTCCCATGGCCGAAGGTTAAGCCGTAAGACAGTCAGAAGCCCTTGCGAGCCGAGCGGCAGCACTCTCCCCTGCTGAACCAGCTGGAGCCCACACGGGTGGGAGAGGAGCTGGGACCCCGCACTGCTCCTGTCCTCAGGACTCGGGAGCGGCTGCGCCCTGGGAAGGGGTCCCCCAGGGTGTCCCTTTTTATAACCGAATATTTACAATATACCAAGCCAGAGAGCAGAGGCAGGTGTTGCATTTTAAGGCAGGCAGGAGGCTAAGTTGTGTGTATAATTGTTCTCAGGACCGAAGTAAAAATTTAACCCCGTCTCCATTTCTGCCACGACAGGAGAGCCCAGACGCATGTCCTCTAACGATGTCATGTGTCAGAATTTCTTAATGACGCTTTCGCCTCTGATTTCTGTTTAATTTGCCCCCTCTCCTTCTGAAGATTACTCCCTCTTTACATCCCTCTGAATAAAGAGCATTTAGTTAGCGGGGAAGAAAAGATCGCCATTGAAGAACTAAGAAAAGCACTGGATTAATTCTCTGCCTGCAGCTAAACTGAGAGTTCATCTCCTAATAGGCCATTTCAAAGCAGTTAGATTTACTCTTTTAGACTAACCATACTGTCTGAACAATATTTTATGCCTGTGCTAAAATATAATAGGCTAGAGAGACAACTCAGATGTCAAGAGTAGATAGTGCTGTCAAAGTAATTTGTCTTGGGTAATAGATAGAGTGACATGACTTTGAAATATTCTGAGAAAGAAATCATTCCACATTTGAATGGTTTGTTTCCTTCCCTTTAAAAAGCCAAGACTGTATTATTTAAATTGTGTCTGTCAGAAAGTCTTTATTTTCTGTGAAAATAACATTGGTATTGCCAGTGATGGGGACATGGCGCAATGGGACTTCGCAGTGCTTGATAGGGGAATTAGGCAACACCAGCACGGTGCTCCCAGAGCATCCTCAGACCACCCATCATAGCACCTCGGTGCTGCCACTACTCAGGGTAGTTTGGGAATGGATTGAAGAAGTTAACCCAGTGCTCTGGGAAGCGGCAACTGGGCAACTGAGCTCAGGAGAGATGCTCTTCAGCCAAGGTGTTTCGAAGTCCCCTAAGGAGTGTGACACTGGCAATTGTGCTTCTCCAGCATTTACCATCTAGATCAAAAATGCTACTAAATCTCAGGGGCAATTACCAAAGAAATGTAAGTAACCTTCTCAACACAATGTTTGTCACCAGCCTCCCCACAGCAGAAATTTTATTGTTACTGTTCATAGCTTCTTAAAGCTTTTATCAGCTTCCTCATAGATAGTCAGCAAATACATATATACTTGAGGGATATGGACGACCTGTTATCCGGTCTTGTCACTTGTCCAAATGTTCTGGTTTTTTTTGCGAAGAAAGTATATGCGAGGACTTAGAAAAAGTCAGAAAAGTCTTAAGAGAATTCGTTGTCTTGTGTTAAAAAGATAAAAAGGAAGTTGGTAGGGTCTTATTTTGCAGAATACAGAGCAGGTAAGATTTTTAGTGTTTACTTAGTCCCTTCACGCCACCGTGCTGGGTAAAAGAACAGTTGAGGAAGGAGCCAGGAACATTTATGTTCCCTTTAAAGCCCGTTTCCACTGCAGGTGTAAATAGCACCAGCTAGCACAGCTGGTAATCACCACGTTTGGCATCTTCCCCAGTGCTGCACTGTGCTCTCCTGGGCCCATGCTGAGCTGCCTCAAGGCTGGGGGGGTTCTGCCGGGGCACGGGTAGGGTCAGGGTATTATCCATCCGTGGGGATGGAGATTGGTCCTGCCCCAGGCTCAGAGTCTGGGACCATCTCAGTCATGCCCTTGATGAGAAACGTCTTTAAAGGCACAAAAAGGCCTACAAGTCGAAACAAAATAAGGACATGACATGTGTAAATACTTCCTTCACCAGGAAAACAACCGTCTCATTTGGAAATGGGTCCGTGCAAACTCCGTGTCAAAATGCTATTAGAAAAACAGTCATTGACTCGAGTCTGCCTGATGGCAGCATGGTGTTCGGATGGGGACCAGCTTCCCCAGGCATAGGGGTGCTCTGCAGGGCTGAGCCCCCGTGCCTTGCTGCCTACCCCTTGGCAAAGTGTCTGCAAAACTATCCAACACTAACAGCATATTTTATTCCCCTCCCCCCCCCCCCCCCCCCCCCCCCCCCCCCCATGCACGGGTATAAATGACCACCAAAAAACGTGGGGCTGTAGCAATAAATTGCCTCGTTTGGAGGTTTCCCAGGAACTTTCCATAGGAAGGTAGATAACCAGCGTTGACATCCCTGTTTTACGGGTGAGTACATTGAATGGTGGAAAGAGACTTGCCCTGCTGGGGTTAGAGGCAGTGCTGGGAATAGGGTGTAGGTGTCAAGCTAGGGAGTCTCATGTTTTAGTGACAGAACTGACACTTGTGGGTAAAATGTCCCTTTTCTGTTGCTACTCTACTGCCACTTGCAGCCATTTCTATTCAAGGCATGTTATTATCAAATCTTGTGGGGAGACCCTTGAGATTTGCAGCTGATAACTAAAAGAAACTCCTTTATGTTCATAATGATAAAACAAAGCATCGAGTCACTTGAGTTGATTTTACCCAAGACATTTCCTGAATTATTGCTCTCTCGCAGCTGTCATGGGCTTGAAGCTTTCAGAAGCCCATTTTGTTTCTGCTCGTAGCTCTTTCATTGTCAAAGACTGGTGCCGTACCCCTGGGTTTGCTCGTGCAGCTCAAAGAAGAGCGAGCGACACAGCTCCTCAAAGTTAAACAAAAAATCCTCACTGTTAATGAACTTGTCTAATTTTATGCAGAAAATGCTACCACCTTTCCTTTTAAAACTCACTCCAGATTCCAGGTTGGTACCAATGGGGATAGTTTCAAAAGCACCTCAGACTTGGATGCAACTCCCTTTGACTTTCAGCCAGACCTATACGCTCCTATATACTTTTCGGAGGGAGATTTTCAGTTGTCAAAGCCTTTTAGGCAGCATCACAAACCCACCTGGCTTCTCTTAAGCGCTGTGGCCAGCCACCAAAAATCAATGCCTCTCTACTTAGCTGTGCAAATCCCATTTTCTGTAATTACCTACGTAGGAAAATGATACGGCTCTACTTTAAGGATCTCCAGAGTTGCTTTATGATCTTCCTGCAGTATTTCATGCACGTTGTTGTATTTTTTTCCTCACATCTTGAGCAGAGAATGTGAAAATAAAAAAAAACCCAAACAACCCATATACAAAAAGACAAATAATGTCCCTAAAATGATTAAATTCCTACGCAGGTGAGTGGGCAGATATGCTCTTGCCTACTCTGAAATCAAGTTGACCTAAATTATACAATATAGATTATTGCATTTGGAATAATAATGGTGTGCTGGATATAGTGGAGTGATTTTAAACCAAGGACGTACAACCTTTGCTGAGATCCAGCCGGGTTTCTTAATCTGATTTATGATGCAAAATTTAGGTCAGGTGGATTGATTCCTAATAGAGATATAATGAATCAAAATTCCTAGAATGGCTTTATTTTGTACGGAGGTGTCAACAAGCTGTACTTCTCTATTTGTGCATCTGGCGTGTAATGATTCTCTTGCAAAAATCATAATCCATCAAGTCCTCCATTCAAGAATATCAATCAGTGCCAGGAACAAGACTATTTTAGCCAGGAGTTCTCAGTCATTTTGTTTTCCTCTTCATGAACACATAAGGTGCTGTGACATTTAAATTGTGCTTTGACATGTAATCATTAAATGTTTGAAAATGTCTCATTCAGCTTCTGTTGCCTCATCCATTTGCTTACACTGGCTTCTTGTTTTGCCATTGTTCCTGGGGGTTTTAGCATATGATACCCATACTGTTGCTTTTAATAGTTGGAGGCAAAATTATCTCAATTTCCTGACAAGAAACTTGTTTTTAGTATTAGAAAGCTAAAATTAAAGCTAATGAGATGTCTCTTCCTGCTTTAATGGAAATTAAAACAAGTTCAAAATTAAAAAACCCCAGACCTTTCTCTTAACGTACCTATCTTTGACATAACAAGCCAACTTTGAGATGATTGTCATAAAACTTGTGATATAGGCATCAACATAGATCTATGGGATCTTCTTGCTAAGATTTATGGCCTATGTGTTTTCCTGTGTTATGCAAGATTTTTTTGCCAAGGTGAAAGTGAAGTTACATGATCGGGCCACCGTGATTCCCAGCCTTCTGACAGTGTCATCTGTTGGGCAGCTTTCTGGCTATACGTGAGGAACTGATACAAGGGTTTTGGCTGGAAATGCAACAAATCCCTCATACTCAGTAGCAGTTCTGGGCAGGGCTGGGTGCGATGAGGTATAGTTATACTCTAAGAAGATGTACAGGCACGGCTTAATTTGTTTTGCCTGGTATTAATTATTATAAATGTTGTGGTTTAACCCCAGCCAGCAACTAAACACCATGCAGCTGCTTGCTCACTCTCCCACCACCCAGTGGGGTGAGGGAGAGAATCGGTAAAAAAAAGTAAAACTCAGGTTGAGATACAAACAGTTTAATAGGACAGAAAGGAAGAAAATAATAATGATAATAATAATAAGAAAAGAATTGGAATATACAAAACAAGTGATGCACAATGCAATTGCTCACCACTCGCTGACCGATGCCCAGTTAGTTCCTGAATAGCGATTCCCCCCCAGGCAAGCTCCCCCCAGTTTATATACTGGACATGACATTACATGGTCTGGAATACCCCTTTGGCCAGTTTGGGTCAGCTGCCCTGGCTGTGTCCCCTCCCAACTTCTTGTGCCCCTCCAGCCTTCTTGCTGGCTGGGCATCAGAAGCTGAAAAATCCTTGACTTAGTCTAAACACTACTTAGCAACAACTGAAAACATCAGTGTGTTATCTACATTCTTCTCATACTGAATCCAAGACATAACACTGTATCAGCTACCAGAAAAAAAAAAAACCAACTCTATTCCAGCTGAAACCAGGACAATAAACAATAATAGTGACTTCTTTGTGTTCTTGCTGATGTGCAAATGTCTAAGTCAAGACAACAGCCTGGTGCTGCAAGGTGCTATGGAGATATCCATGGAGAAGCAATGCCTTCCCTAGAGAGCAGAGCTAAGTGACACCATTATTTTTTAATTTGGTCATTGAGTTATAAAAATCAATTTAAAATAGGCTTAAGGTGGAGACCTCTATAAAGCATGTTGAACTAGCGTCTGGAAATGGCATTAATACTCACTGTGCTCCTGATAGTGTGCTGCTGTTAAAAAAAGCCACTAATGGTATGACAAAGGTTGTTCACTGTGCTAGTTTCAGCCAAAATTCAGCTCCGTGGTGTGATCACTAATGTCCTGCTTCAGCCTCCACTGGCTACTGCCATCAGCCTCTTCCCTGAAGCATCCTCTGGCATTACACAGATGGTTGGGGACTGAGTGAGGGCTGGAGGTGATCTTCGTAACTCTTTCCCCTGGATGAGAAAATTGCTGTTTGCAGAATAATTAGAGACCCTGGGTTACAGGAGAGCCCTGTCCCCATTTCCCTGTGCAGAAGCACCCACAGAGGTGCAGCTTTTCCCTCCGTACCTGTCTCCCATTTAAACAGGTGGAAAACAAGGGGGCTGCTCTATTAAGTGCTATTTGCCATGCTGGATACAGGCAGCTATCGGTGGCTTGTAAAACGGTTGCATCTTTATTGCCAGCCCGCACAACACACACAAGTCCAACCGCCGAGCCTCGCGAAGATGCTCAGAGCTATCCCTCTCCAGCACACGGGAGGCTGAGATGCTGCTTGCCCCCAGCCTTCCTACAGATCATTGGGTTTTTTTCCCCTCTCTCGTAATTCTGGTGTGTGACTGAGAAAATCATACCTCATTTCTTCCTTGGTGTAAATTGATGCAGCTGCCTTGGAGTTGGCGGGGCTGTGCCAGATTGTACCAGCCGCAAGCCTGGCTGGGAGCCAGCGCTTGGCACAAACTTGCTGAAAGCTGTGTACAAACAAGGCTTGTCACTATGTTTGTTATTGCCCTTTTGTTTAGGATATAAATATGTCCCATACATGCTAGCAGGCCTCTCGTTTGCTATTTCAATGGAGAATCCTGTAAAACAGCTGTCATGCTGTCTCCCATCAAATCAGTTACAGATGCATGTGTCCTTCCCCATAATAAACAGGTATGAAATTGTCTTTATGCAATGCGCCAGCCCTTGTTACCGGGAATGCAAACGAGGGAAGCTCGGAAAAAAAGCACCCTGAAAGCTGGTGCTCTGATGGAGCACTGTGAAAGCTACTCGGACCTCTGCAAAGAGACTTACAACCAGAATGTTTCGGGGCATGAAGTAATGAACTGACAGCGATGGGTATAGAAAAGTGAGGTGAACTCCTAGCTTGTCCATAAGGTCGCCTTCTTACACTAGCTGCAGGTGAATGGTGGCAAAGCACCCCTTGTCCTGGCCAGGGTGAGAGCAGGGTGCTGGGGAACACTCCTTCCTGCATCCAGCAAGATGGGTGCATGCTTGGAGGTGATGGCTTTGAGAATAGGGTGTCTGTGTAAGAAAGTATAGAGTGGGAGGAAAGGAGATGGGCAGGATTTCAGGAGTGTTATGCCTTTTCTGACTTCTGGACCCATTACATACCTTGTTATTACCAAGGGTGGGTGCTAATTTTGACTGGGTTTTGTCACTGGGTGACTTTGGGTGAGAGCAGGCCACCAGATGTCCTGCTCTCAGGGACCTCCAAGCACGTACCTGTCCAAGGGACCCAAAATGTCTTGTGACCCTTGGTGGAAAACGATGCCCTACCCTATGCTCACCGCAGGCCAGCATCAGCTTGGGAAGATCTGAGCGAGCACAGGTCGTGTGCCTGAGTGCCCAGCTTTTCCCTCACCTGAGATGGATAAAAAACCCAACATGAGGTGCCAAAAGCCACTCAAGCACAGACTTGCTCTTATACTAAGTGCTACCCAAGGGAAAATCGGTCTTCAAGATGGGTGGGAAGTTAATCTTAATACTTTATCATTCCTGGGCCCTTTTGCCTCTACAATTAACTCCCACCTTGTACACCAAATGTTTTATGGTACACCTCCTGTTTTCAATGAAGTGCTTCTTTCCCAGTGGCTGACATTGGTCCTTCAAGTGAATTAAGTGTCAGATTGTGACAATCTCCCTCACGCCAATGGAGTTAATGAGGCAGATTTGGAGAGATGAGGATCTGGCCCATACATTTTATTCGTATTTTCTTAGGCCACATCTCTGAGGTGGGTAATTATGAACCTAACAGCACCAAATAAATTGCCTATTAGTTATTAGTGTTTTGTTTCATACAGTAACAGTCAAATCTGCTTACATCTGACAGCAGCATGCAGAGGTTTGGGAAGTTTTGGGGATCCATCAGGGATAATTTTTAACAAAGACTCAGTAGTTCAACAACAAGTAGTTGGGGTCACGCACCGACAGTGGGGTGATGAGCCTCGCAAGACAAGGCTTGAACGCTGACGTAGTTCTCCATACCGAGCGTGGAAAGAGCAATGTCTTATGGCTTGGAAAGTCTCTGCAGCTGATGAATTGCCCATCTCCTCCCCACTTCAGCAATGTGCTGTGAATCTCATAAAACTCTTCTGGTTGCACCTGAGCCAATGATGTTGAAACTGCAGTGTACTACCAGGTCTGTGGTTGATACAGCAATTAGTGAAGTGCTCCTGGGCACAGCACACCACACGCAAGTCAAACCTCTTAGACGGGATTTTAAAAAGGAGTGCTGAAAATAGAAGTCCAGTGAGAAATCAGACTGAGAAGACCCATTCTAGAGAGCATTTCTAAGAAGCATTACAGGAAAATATAAGTTTAAAGAGGTTGCATTTGCATCACTGAGGACTGAAATGTTACAGGGAAGGACAAGAGATGTTTTGTTCTGGACTCCAGGAATGATGGTATTAGGGAAATTGTTACAACTCTTTGCTTATGTGTATGGTGAGTTAGATGTGAGGAACTGGCCTCACAAAATTAGCAAGTATTAATTTATCAGTGTGGTTGACCCGAAGGGTGCTGGTCGATGAAAAGACCAGAGGCTCAGCGGTGTAGGGAGGAGAAACTATCGCCCCTGGCTGCTCTCCTTCCTGCTAGCAGTGGGCAGAGACGTGTCCCACTTCAGCCACCGCAGCTTGGGTGATGGGATGCCTCTCCTCACCAGCTTCACGTTGGCCGGCACGCTCACAAGAGACAAACCCTGCTGCTTGGGCATACTCTGGTTATTGCTGCCCGCTTCAGACACACCTTTGGCAAAGGCACACGGTTGTTGTTGGTAATATCCTACTCTGCTGCAGCTAGCTCTGCCCTCTTAATTTTACTCCTATGAGATCACTTTACCAGTAGTTATTACAGCCGGCCAAGGCATCATGCCCATCAAACTCACTTCTACTAGGCAGGCCAAACTCGATCTAATAGCTGTGAGTTGAAGGTGTTTGCATGATATATTCATGTTGACACGCCATGCTAATCCATGCAACTCAGTGCAGGAGGTTGGGGAGAGCATTGTCAAAATGACATAGTTCTTGCTGAGGAAGGCTGCAAGCTCTGAAATCCCCAAATTATACCCAGGAAGTATGCAGGGAGACCTGCTGACATTTTGTACAACTGCAGACAAAAATAGCTGTCCTGCTAGAAGAAGACGTGGGAGTCGGTAGGGACTTGCAGCTGGAGGGAAAAGGCAGCAAAAATAAAACACAAAACCTTTAGACGAGGGAGCTGCCACCCTTCTGTTGGATGCTTTGCATGTTGGTCATGGAAGAAACAGGGTGTCGCAACATTTTTCCCCATCGTTGTGTGAGGACAGACATCTGTTAGGGACAGCCGGTGAAGGACCATGTCTCCTGATGCCAGGAAAAACTCGTATTACTGCGTCTTCTGCAAGGACGTGGCTGGGACAAGGGCTGCCTGGCAGGTCCACGCTGCACCATCCCACCCCTTCTTGATCCTCCTAGCTCAGGGGATCGCTGGCCTCCATGCCAGCTCAGCGCACGTCGCGGCACAGAGATGTCCTGGCACCCACTGCTGAGCAGAGCGCCCTGCTGCTGGAGCACCACAGGCAAGACCGGAGCACTGGCCAGTATGCTGTTGGCAATATTGAAACAAATCAAATTAAACTGATTTAATTGCTGCTCCCAGGGTATCGCTCGCTGCTTTGCTTTTGCCTGGAGGTTGCTGTGGGCTTCGGGGTTTGGAGGGGGAACGGTTTGCTCTCACCTGACTCACGTCCAAGCCGATGCGTGGGGCCAGCTGCCTTTTTGCAAGGACTGCAGTGGGGCAAAGCCCCTGAGCGCAGCAGTTGATGCAGCAGTTGGGTTTAAAATGATGCTCTGGGTACGTAAAGTCCCAGGCGGTGCTAGCACGTCTCTGAAGGGAACATGATTGCCACAACTGTAATAATGTGCCTGAGCTTATTGGACTAACTCTAAGATTTAATCTGTCTGTAAGCCTCAAGCTCAGAGTCCTTTTATGACTTTCCCTGAGGATCTTTCCCTTTCTCTGCAAAATTGCAATGGGTGGGCTAAGGTCCAAGCAGGTCAGCTGAGCTCTTCCAGGCCTTGTCAAGGGCCGAATGCCCAGTGTCCCCACAGCCCTGGCTCTTCTCCCGCCTGGGCCCCACTGGCAGGGCAGATCCGCCTGCTCCTCCCAACTCTTTACCAGGGAAGGACACTGTTCCCCGAGGAGCGGAGGTGAAGGGGTGGTGGCACACCAGGCTGTGAGCATCACCTCTGGACTCTCCTTGCTGTCTTTCCATCTTTATGTTAGAGCTCCACATGGCTTTGTCCTTGGGCCCCTTCTCTTCTCCCTCTACTTCTCTTCAGGTTTTCTCATCTGCAAACTTCAATTCAGCCAACACTGGTGACTCACAGACCAACGTTGCTCTCCCAAACCACAGTCCCGGCTTGCATTTTTGACGTATCCTAGCGGATGTCTGGTCACCACCTCAAGCCCTTTGCATCCAGGCTATGCCTTTGTCCTGCACGCTATTTCTGTACAGCACCTCCAAGCTACCACCTATCCGTCACCCTCCAGAGTTACATCTTTCCTCCAGTCTTCCCTGCACCCACCTTTCCTCCTCGCCTGACAAATGCAGCTTGATGGGCTTGTGGAGAGCCACCACGAAGTTCCCTCTTTGGGTTGTCGGTGGTCAACTCTTCCTCTCTGTAAAACTCCCTGTACCTTCGTGCTCTTCAGCAGTTCCTTCTTCAGATAGTCCCACTCCAAAATAATCACTTGTTGGTGCCCCGAGGTCCACAGAGTGGTGGGTGCTTAAGCCCTTGCTCTTGCCCTGGTTGTATGTAGCTGTCTCTGGTCTTGAGCTGGAAATGTTGGTTTTAGTCTGTGCATGCTAAGGGTCTGGCACAGGAGGCTCCTCATTTCTGAGCAAAACCTAACACTTTAAACTACAGCTTTGATTACAAATGCAAAACTGTCCTTCCTCTGCCCTAAGAGCAAAGGATTGGTCTGCATGTTTCCCAAAAGGTGAAAAGGGGGTAAAATAGTCTTTATTTACTCTGGTGCAATTCAGAGCGCATGAGTGCAGAAGAGAAACCACTGTGCACCAGTACGGCCCTCCCAACAGCTGCCAGGGTTGCTCTGAGACTTGGGAAGTTCCACCGTGGCAGGTCTGTGCCTGCGTCTCACCCCCCAGCATGAACAGAGGGGATTTAATCCATCACCGGCGGGGCTAAGTAAAGACGAGAAATTCAGGGAAGGACTCAGAGGGCAAAACAGCTTCCAAAATACGTTTTGGAAATCTGCAGGAGTTCGATGCTCATTTAAAATTATTTTCATTTTGTGCAGACAGAAGAACTGCTAGGACAGGATAATTAGCTAATGAGCTAAACATAATGTCTAAGTCTTTTTTTTTCATCTTTATGCCAACTTTATTTTTAAACTCCCTCCCCTCTAGCCAAAAATCCAGCTGTTTCTCAAAATCATCTTGTGATTAATCTTGGTCCTCATTGTAATCAAGAACAAAAATTCCCTTCATTATACTGTGGCCATGGTTTCTGCTAAGAGGATTTTGGTCAATGTTTTTTCAAATTGCACATTTAAATAAACATGATTTTTTAGTTAAAAAAGCAATTTGGGCAAAAAGTAATCCTACTTAAAATATTATTTCTGTAGATGTACCATTTACAAAATCTTTTGTGGAAGGATCATTCCTGATTTTAAAAAAATCATTCTTGATTTAAACAAAAAGTCTGGAGAGAAAATGGAATTATATTGCAAATGTTCTGTATAAAAATAAGGACTTGCCCTTACCGAATGCTTCCAAATTTAAACAAAGCAAGCTTGAAAATCAGCACAAAAATAGGTTTTCACTCCTGTTTGTTTTGACTTTCCTTCTGGTTGATTTATTACCCTTGGCACCCTGCAGCACTGTCTGAGCAGTCTTTCATTACTCTGCTCTTTTCTTTCGGACATGATGAAACTTTCTGGCTCCTTGCTGTCCTCCCAGCAGTGATGAACGCGGAGCAGGCTCCCAGCTCATCCCAGTCACTAGCCCCAGCGCTGCTGCCAACCACCCACCTTCAACGCTGGTGTTTGCTCTCATCTTGCTTCTGGCGGCAATTTGGATTGCACCGGTACGTGCCTGGGAGCATGGGAGATGGCCAGGGGAAAAAAAAAAATAATGGAAGGCAATTAATTAAATAAATTAATCAATTTAAAGCCAAACCCATGCCCCAAACCTTTCCTCCTGTTTACACAGCAATTTTTTAAAAAAATTCAGGGTGATTCTAGGTGCAGTGGCCACTGAAGCATGGGAGATGCAAGGGTACCAGGACAGGCGGGCAGCCAGGGCGGGCCGGGCGAGCCCAGCCTGCTTTTAATCATGTACGTATTTTGTATACACCCCAGCTTGTGTTTTCCACCTTCGTTTTGCACCTCTCGCCAAGGAATTGCAAACTCCGAGCAACGAGGCCAGGGGATTTACTAGTCCATGGTGTTGTTTTGAAACACCTAACCCTGTGATTTTTTTTTTTTTTTTTTAGGCCAGCTTCATGATGATTGCTTTGTCCCAGCTTGTCAGTTTGGAGCTGCTGGAGCTGGCACCAAGGCGATCTGCTGCGAGAGCAGAGGTGTGCCGATGCGGGCCAGGCTGCGCTTGCTGGCGAAGCGGGGAGCGAGTGAATCCTTGGGGATGAGCACTGGATGGGGGACGGCTGGGGGTGACATCACCTACTGGCAGTTATCACACCCGTCAAAAAAGTAAAAATACACGCGCAGGCTTATTTGTATGCGCACACTCAAGACATCTGGACTGGTTCTTCATGAGACCTACCATAGATGCTCGAGCCTGGCAGTGGTACAGGTCGTGAAATCCGTGGCCTTTCCCAGTTTTTCCACTGTGGCAGCCTAGTTTTGCCAGTGGCTCAGTACACTCAGTTCTCCCATTAATGAGGCTGTAATTAGGCAGAGCTAGTTGGGAAATGTTTTTTCCACTCCATCAAAGATACTGAGATCTTGAGCATTGCCCCATTTGGCAGTGGCATAAACAGGGGAGGTTGGTTACAAAATTGGTTTCATTTGCATTTTGGGGGTGGTTTTTTTTTTTAATTTTGTGGTGGAAATCCCACCTCAGACACCACCAAATGCCCACTGCCATGCTGTCCACCTGTGTGTGCCGTGGGAGACTGTGTGCAAGGCAGAGGTGGACACCGGGGAAGCGGCAGGAGGGAAGATGCTGCAGCAAAACCCCCATCGTAGTTTGAGTCACCATGGGGTACTGAGACACTGGCAAAGAGAGCGGCTAATCCAACAAACCTGGAAATGTGAGCTCAGCAGACCTCACTGGTTCAGAAATCACAGATTAAAAAAATCCCTCCCAGAAGAAAATTCCCCCTGTACATGTTTTCTGGAGGCAGGATGGTGACTAACATGATTTTTGAATGCTCTGTTTTGGCAATATGAGGTCTCATTTCTGCTCATTAGCAGATGTATACAGCCAACACTTGAATATGTAAATTACAGGGTATAAATTAAATAAATATTGTGAAGTTCAAAGGCACGTATTGGCTATTGCATCATCTAATACTGAGATCTTGCTAGCTGCCGAGTGATCCAGATAACCAAGTCCTTGCAAAGGCTGTGCTTTTGTAGCTTGTGCACTGGTGATCCAACCAACACTTTTTCTCGTCCAACCCAGTGTCACCGAAATGATGTGTGTGTGTGTGACCTTTGAAGAAATTAAAACCCACACACGAAACCAACAAATTCTTAACTACAAGCTCAACTTCAAGCTTGCACTAATTCCAGGGAAGCCAACAGCATTATTCATCTATCAGGAGAGATACAGAGAAGGGTAAGAGGGATGATCAAGGGCATGCAAGAGTTTCCATATGCCAAACACTAAACAGACTGAGACTTTTCCGCTTGGAAAAGAAATGACTGCAAGGGAGATGAGCTAGAAATTCTGATATCTTGAAGGTGATGGATGGAGTGACCAGAGGATTATTCACCACGCTGTTGAACACAAGTTCCAAGGCCACCAGTGAATTTTTTGAGCAGCAGGTTCAAAGTAAACATGAGAAAATATTACCTCACCTGACACCCAATTATGCCAAGCCCCCGTCTGCCTCCATGGAAACTTCTGTGTCTCAAGTGGTCAGCCAAGTCCTTTTTTTTGTTGTTTTCAGAGCAAATAGAAAGAGCTGCACCATCTATAACAAGAAAGGTGTTGGGTCGACAGGAACACATCACATAAGAGATACTTTAAAATATTTAATCCACCGAAAAGTTCATCTTCTCGCCGTAGCACTGACTAATTTGTTAGCCCAAGAGGAAGTTGAGCAGCTCTAGCACGCCATAAAGCAGCAGCACCTGGTACCTTGCACAGTGTCACTTGCCAGTCTGGAGCAATCAGTCAACTGCTTAATAAGCAAAACACTTGAAACCTTTCGTGGTATTTTTCTTTGTTAATGTGAAGAGGTGACACACACGTCTAAGCAGCACTGACTTGCATTGTGCTACTTTATATGAATGTACATAACCACCTGCGACCTGCCAGCCCCTCATTTGTCAATGGGGAGCAATCATTCAGCCACTTAACAATTGCCAGGAGAAATGCTCCAAAGCTTTCCAACTGGAAATTAAAGCACAGCACTTTGGTGAGTGATTGCAATTCCCTGACAAAGCATCCTGGAGTCTTAAAAATAGCCATGCATTTTTGTATGTATCTGTAAACAGTTGACAGTTGATTTCTTACTTCCATTTCTAAGCAGGCTGGGTAAATTCTGTAATTAATGGTCATTAGGGATTTAGAAGACAAATGAGTCATTCATTAGCTCGGTGTCCAAACTAATGAGCAATAAATGCTTATGAAAGACATGATTTATTTAGTATTTAGCATCCACGTCATTATGTGATACCTGATGAAGATGCCAAGAAACAAAGATGACCCATGCCTTGGAGCCACGAGGGACAGCCATCTGCTCTGTGGGACCACACGGGTGCCAAGTCGGGGGGAGTCCTGGGAAGTCAGCAGCCTTCCCATGACTAACAAGGGTTAGCTTAGCCAGCCAAGACCAAGTTTTCTCCTAGTGTTCAGTGTTTTCCTAGAGGCCGGGTCCAGGAGGATCATTCCTGGCTATTTTGGGCTGTCTATCTGAGGTCTTCAATACACACAGGGCACCACCACGGGCTGCACGTCCTTGTCCCAAAGCCATTGGGGGACTTTCATACTGTCCAGATGAGCAGCCCAACTGCTGCAGGAGAAGAGCCTGGCTATGCTGCTGCCCCCGTTACCATTCAGTTTTGTCTGTGATCTTTCAAGAAGGCTTTCCATCTACCCAGCCTTTCTTTCCCACAGTTGAGAGCTGGAGATGTAATAGTCCAGAACAAAGCTAATATGCCAAAATGTCAGAAGTAATGAAAAAAGAAAAATCACAGAAGCAGTGTTAGTTACAGCTGGTCCTGAGAAAAATTTACTCTGCATCCTGTTTAAGCAAGCCAGGAAAGACAAACTGGGGTGGCTGCTTCACATGCGATGGGGACACAGAGTTGTAACACTAGCGGGTACTTAACGCAGGTAAAACTGGGATTGCAGATGGCATTCATCACCAGTCCAGGCTTATAAAACCTGCTGGTGCTAGGGGGAAGGTGGCTTTCACCCTAGCAGAGGAGGATTTGTGGTCAGGGAGGAAGACATGTAATGGGTGCTTACTTTGGAAAAGAAGTTCCTCCACTACTTGGTCTGTGTTGGTGCTTATTCCAAGCTCTTGGAGTCGCTCTGTCATGGCTCGGGCTCTTCTGGTCCCATGAATCTCTTCCAGCCCTAACACTCAGCCCTTTTTCTCCGCACTGATTTTGCTGCTGTTTGTATTGGGCTATTGGAAGAGAAAAGTGCCCCTTGGGGTAGCTAGGATCAGGTACCTCAGACGGGTCCTGCAAGCCACGGCTTTCATGGAGTCATGGGAGCGATTGGTGGCTTTTCGGAGGACAAATAGCTCCTCCAGAAATGTGGTTTCCAGTTGAGCAGACAGCAGGTCCAGGTCCCTGCAGGGATCCCCACTCGTGGCTCCACACACGGTGCGCTGGGGGATTGGTCCTGAGCGAGATCAGTGCTCGCTGTGCTCATTTTGGGAGCTCCATCAAACAGAGAGGACAGGTTTACAGAGCAGAGACAGTCATTTGTTTTCTTTCTTTCTCCTTACAGGGCAGTCAGTCTTCACACAGACCTCTGATCCTGTCACCTGGTATTCATGGTACATTATTCAGTCCCTGCAGCAAGTAAAAAAGCAGGAAACAAACACACTCAGTAATGTTTTCCAGGCACAGAATTGGCATGGGTTTTAATCACACATACTTCATATACGCTATTTCTGCATTGCGCTAGAGCTACATTACTAAATGTTGTAGATAGCAGGAATTCCAAAATTGGTACAAGCAGAGATTTTGAGGACCAGACGATTCAACCCCTTTTCTTAAAAAGAGAAGATCATCAAACCCCCTGCTGCCTGGTGGGGTAAGAGTCTGTACATCTGCCCCGTGACACTTTCACTGCTATCTTTCAAAGTTCTGAAAATCTGGTATTTAATTAAGTCATTTTTAAAAGATAGATGTCACTGAAATGTGCTGAAGGAGACAATTAAAAAATCTGAAAATTAATTCAAAATAAAAGGATCTCTTCAGATGTGTGATTTTTGGCACAGGGGTCCTCCGGGCCACAACTAATTACTGCGGAGACCAGAGGCAAGACCGAGGTGAGTTCATTTTGCTCCTAAACGAGCTCCACCACGTCCCTGCCGAGAGCGAGGAGTCCACCGGCACGTGGTGTGCATCACCGGCGCTGCCCGGGGTTGCGGAAGGAAGACGAGAAAGCACGTCGCCTTGGCTTTGCAGCACTCGCACGCCTGCGAGAGGTTTGGAGCTGTTGCCAGCAGGAGCCAGGTAGACTGATGACATCCGTGTCACCTCCACGAGGTTGCCTGCAGCCCCCGAGCAGGGTCTGGGAGATCTGGATGGTCTGGGGCTGGCGGGGAGACGTGGCTGCCCACCTTGCCTTGCTTCGGTTGGGCACAGCAAGCATGTGGTGGCTTCTCCAAACCTCGGGGTCTCGAGGGGGATCCTTGAAGGGACCAAAGGTTCTTCTGGCTTGACCATGTCAAAGCTCAGCCTCTGGAGACTCAGATCACTGGGCTATAAATGGTAAAGTAAGGCACGTGTGCGATAGAGTGACTTTCCCCTGCGGATATCCTTTAACTGGCCAGACGAGCTGTACTGGGCACTCTGAGCTGGCCCTTCCCACTTCAGAGCTGTTGAGTCAATCTTGTCCGTCGTGGCAAGTGGCACGGATCTCATCCAGGAGCAAACAACCTGACACTTAAATAAGCTAAGCAATTTGTGGCTTCGTGAAACATCAGCACAGCTCAATTTATGCCATCTAAGAAAGGCATTTATTGTTTCCTTGCATAAGCAGCAGCAGCAAAGGTAGTCCGTTCTCCCTTGTTGTTTTTTGAAGGAGGTTGTAGCCCTTTTTAATGTGTGACCTTCAAGCTCTACAGAAAACTTACAAATGAAAAGCTCCTGTGAGTAATCCCATTTGTAGTCAATATAGTTGCATTCTGCAGAGGTTTGGTATAAGTCTCTCACCTCAGAATAGCAGGTGATAAACTAAGGGTGGGTTTTTTTATTTTTAATAAATGGATTATTTGGCATTCAGAAATCCTCCCTTAAGCCCCAGGCTCTGAATTACACTATTGCAAGAAATGTTTTTAATTTAATTGAAGAGTGGTTCTTAAAGACTTGCAGCTCTGGCCATGGTGGGCACCTTTTGTCACAAAGCCAGTCCTTGGAGATGCTGCCTACCTGTGGGGTTATGTGGGAGTGGGAAACCCGGTGTGCAGCGCGGGCTGGATCGCCTGTGTCCTTTGCAAATGCTTCTCATTAATTTAGTGATGAATGAGAAAGTGGGGGGAGAAGGGGCATTGTTCTTGTCTTCCTGCTGTCTTAGCCGATTCTCTGTGTAAGAAAATCTCTTTCTTGGCGGCTTGTAGAAGTTCATAACAAATAAGTGACAGAAAAGTAAGATTTTTGGCAGGGGCTGAAGCTGCTCAGTCTTGGCAGGTGACTTCCGAGGGCACCTGGGACCGGGGTTCAACAGGGCGTTTGGCCCCCCCCAGCCCTGGCTGAGCGCTCAGACAAGGCGAGGCTGCTGGGGGGTTCAGCCTGGATAATTAAAGAGGTGTCCAGGTCTCTTGGTGATTAAAGAGGCTTTCTGTATTTGCCATCCAGAGCATTGATTTAAAAACTTGGCCTCTCTCTGGACAAAAGCATTAGCTGATCTCTTGCTTTTTCATTTATTTTTTTATATGGGTGGGGGTGACATAGCTGGGGGAGAGCATGTGAGGGATTGCGAGCTGACCTGGTCTGCTCAGTCTGCAATATGAGAGTGCAAAAATTATATTTTTCCTGTAGCAAGCAGTCGTTGCAACTTTATTTTTAACATCTGCGCAGACAAAGCAGCTGGGGGTAGGCAAATGAATCCTGGCAGGGGAATGGGTCTCCTTGATGAGTGCAGCCGGGCGCTCCCGTGAAAACTGGGACTGATTTGGCTGAGTTATGAGCCTTGGAGAGCTACAATTTATTCATGCGATGAGTATGACTGTACATCCATCCGGAGGAGAGGCCGGCTGCCCCATGCCCACGCTGGCGCTGAGGGAGGCTCCTACAGGGACGTGACTCATCAGTCACAGAGTTTCCTAAATCTCTGTGTCAGTCAAGCAGTGGTTGCAGCCTGATGCGCAGAGCTGCTTGTAAAGGGTTGCAGCAAATTCAGCCTTCCCTCCCTTCAGGGGAGACCAGGCTTCAATTGCAAGGAAATGACTTCTTCCCATTAAACCACAGACCTAAACAATTTTCATCCTTCTCTTTACCTGTATGTATTAGGGGTGCTCCTCATCTCTCATCTGAGCACTAGAAGACCAGCTCTCCCTGGTCATAAAATGCGAGCAAATCCCAAGTCCTTGGCAGATAATGGGAGTGCCGGGACAGCTGGAGCCGTAAAACAGCTCCTAAAGGGTGAGGCTGCCTCATTTGTGTTCAGCATTTAAGGCTAAGCTGCAGAACACTTGGAAGGATGATTTTAAAGATGTTTTCTGGGGGCTCTGGAGCATGGAGAGCAAAATGTACTTCTGCAAAGTGGTCCAGAGTGAGGTCTTTGTATACTGCATATTTCTTGGGCCAGGGCTGATTTCAGACTCCTTGAATGCTTGATCTAGTTTAGTGGTTAGGAGGCAGGAGGATAGGACATAGGCCAAGACTACGTTGGGTTACTGTTCTGTGATGGGTAAGATGTTTTTTGATCTATTCTTAAAAACAGCCCAACAACCCGATGAATCAAACAAAAGCAAACTCGCAAAATGGTGCCCATCAGCAGTAGCTAAGCCAGCAGGCTGGCTGCTGGGAGTCAGGGCACGCCGTAGTGCTTTTTCACCAATAAGCTCCTCTGTGCAACTTCTGTTCATAGTTAGGTTTAGGCAAATAATTTTTTTTTCTTGTCTGTTGAGCAAGCCAAGAGGAAGTTTGGCTTCAATCAAATTGAAATTGGCATTTTTTCTTTTACAAAAGGAAAAACAAAGAGATCAGAGTATTTGAAATGTTTTCAGAATGTTTGGTTTGATTAAAATCACATTGCAGTTGGGATTGTTTCACCTGTCCTATAAAAGTGAGGTCAACTTCGAAATGAAAAGCATCGCTTCTGAGTGCAAAGTCATCCCATTTTGAAATGGGAGTTGAGAACAGAAAATGAGCAGAGTGATGCTTCAGTGCACTGAAATCTTTTAATAGCTTAAATTTAAACAAACACATGCTTTAGTATTTCTATAGTTGAAGGTATAGACCCCTATGTACATATGTTTGGAATTTCCAGGACAAAAAAAAGCTCATTATCCAAAAATTAATTTTCCCTGAAGCTGCCATTACTGTCAGCATTTTCCACCCTGCCAACAAACAAACAAGCATTCTCCCCTCTAGGCGAGGACAATAAGATGCCTCAAACGTTTTTTATTAAAACTTTGAATCAAAGTAATTTTAAAAGTTGCAGAAGGTCTTTTATTTATGGAAAACTCAATTCAAGAGAAAACGCAGATTTTTGGAGGATGAGAAAAATTACGGCGATTTGGAAAGAGATCTTTCAATTTTCAAAAGTGGTCACTTCTTAATAAACACCAGTAAAAGAGCCACTGAAAAAAAAAATCCAGGGAAAGGGCTTTATTTCAAGGCCTGCCGAGGCAGATGCAGCTTCAAGGCTTTGCCTTTGCTTCCTGAAGGCTTTTCCTACCTGCTCTGGTTTTCACAGAAGATGCTTCCACCAGCTTTGGCCAGCCTGAAGGACGATTTCTGGAGGAAGATCAGGCTTAGGTGCTTACAGCCCCACCATGGCCTCCAAATCGCCTCCCTGCTTGAAATGGGACCAGCTGGGAGGTCCCAGCTGTGGGTGAGTTTCAAGCCTCATGCTGCTTTTTTTGGAAAGATTCACGTGAAAGCCAGTTCCCCACTTAAAGCATCTGTTTAACTGTGGGAATGCAGGCTTCCTCCCGTCTCAGACAGGTGAATAGCTGACTTTAATTTTGCTTATATCTAATAGTGTTGCCAAATTAAATGTGCCATGGATGGGCCAGAAGTGATAAAAGCAGCGCTTTCAGAGGATGAATCAAGACCATGTTCCCGTTCCAAGAGGAGCACCCTGGCAACAGGGACATGTTCACCCGTGTCACGTGCGTCCAGGGACAGTAGCAAAGCATGGGGCAGGTCTTTGCTCTTATTGGGGTGAAACAGCCCAACTTCCATCTGTGGGATCGGTGGGGTGCTCAAGGTGCTGAATACCCCGGGTTGCAGCTGCAATGGCACCAGGAGGATGCCACTGCTAAATAAATCTGATGCCTTTCAAAGAAACCAAGGATTTCGGTCTTTACGCTGGGTTTCTCCTGCAGTGAAATGAGGCACATGGCTCCCAAGGGAAGGAGAGAATGTCAGAAAGTCCCAGCTTTGCAGGCAGAAGGATTTGGCCGCACAGGTTTGGCCGTAGGCTCTTTGGAGGTGGTGACAAGGCTCATTAATGTCCGTGGTGCTGGATCAGGGTGCCCTGGGGCACCCTCCCACTGAGGGCACCGAGGACCTCTCGGAGCAGCAGCACTTGCAGTCCTCAGTGGAGGTTGAGGTCTTCTCCGCGTCAGGCAGTCAGGCCAGATGTAGGCTCACGTTTGGCCAAAGTTTTGTCAAAATATTCTTGGTAAGGTCAAAATTTAACTAAAAATAAATTTTAAAATCGCCTACTTAAAACTTGCAGGAGGCAAAACCCCTGGTCAATATTAATCAATGGGTAGGCATTAATTAATGTCTTGTTTCTCAAGCCAAACACAATCAAGCTGGTAAACCACTTTTAACCTCACTTCCAGGTAAATTAGGTTTAGTTGCCCTTTCATCCGCCACGCTTTGTATACAAATGAGCAGCAGCTCCCGGTGGACTCCACCGAAAGGTTAGCAGCCGCGCACAGCATCCGGGATGAACGTTCGAGATCTTCTCAATACAGACAAGCGTTGTAGCAAAGAACACTTGGGTTTGATTAATTGGGACAAATTTTACTTTGATGGGAGTCCAGAAGGTACAGTGGCAAAAGCGGCTGTTTATCACTGTGCCTGCAGCTCAGTGTTGTGTACTCTGGTGTCAGAACTATTGTTATGACATCAAAATGCATCTCCAGGATGGATGATGCGTAATCTGTGTGATGTTGAAAGATACACAGGAAAAAGTGGGAGAGTAACGAGGGACCAGACCCTCATTTACAATCTTTCCAGGCAGTGGATTGTCAAAATATCTCGGAAGGATTTTGGCAGCTTTGTCACTTCCCCTCCCCTGGTGCTCAGCTCTTATTTAATTATTAATGCGCGTGGCTCAGGGTTGTCTCGACAGGTGGAAGAAAAGTCTCTGTTGAAAGTGATGGGAGTAGACTTGAAAATCTCAGTTGCATGGTCGTCATGTAGGGCCTTTTGGAGTGGTACCAGAGGATAAAATGTCATGAAAAGCCGGATCCAAAGTCCATCGAAGTCGGTGAAGTATTTCCATCACTTCAGTTAGCTTCAGGCTAATCCCCGGGAGACCTGACGAAAAGAGGAGAGCAGAGAGGGACGGGAACGATCCCAGCCAGCCACCACATCTGTGGATCACTCTTCTCGCCTAGCATTACCCTACTAATTGCAGATTTGGCTGGTTAATGAGGCTTCATGCTTTTCCCCCTGCTCTGGGGGATTTGCCGGTGCCTACGTCTGCCTCAGCAGTGACACAGACCCCTTCCCGAGTGGCAGCCCCCAGCCAAAGCCTAACCCATGCCGGAGACTTCTCCTGCTGCAATAAAGCCTCTTGGGGTGTGATTTTTAATGACGTGTTGATGCTAGCAGGAGCGGCAATATATGGATTTACAACAGCCAAAGAGCGTGTCTTCCTTCAGTGAGGGAACGGGAAAGGCTTTTGCCAGCAGAAGATACATCTGCCTTCAAAAGTGCCAGCAAACTCTTATTAGTGCAGACAAGATCTGGGGAGAGGTTCCCTCCCTGGATGACATTTTTGGCAGTTTTCTGAGTATTTTCCCCTTCTGCAATGAACATGGCCTTGGAGGTGTTTTGACCATCAGTGTTTTAAACAGAAATCGCTCTTACTGGATTGAGACACTGAAAATCTTCTCATCTGTGAAACATTTTTCCCTTTAATTTAGGAAGCAAAATGACTGAAGTAATTAAGTTCCCCACTTAGATTTTCTGCGCAGTTTCTGCACGCTTTCCTTTTTATCTTAGTCCCAGCAGAAATCGTGCTGGATTCCAACAAATAAGGCAGAATGAGCTCGTTAGATTTGTTTCTGAATTGGGCAATTGATTGTTAGAAAAAGCAGTTTATACTTCCAAGGATAATAGAGATGCATCTGTGGCATTTAGCAGCAGCGGATACATGCAACTCACATGCAGTAATGGTGGCAATCAAGCAGTAACGGAGGAGGAGCAGACCCCAGGGGAGATTCCCCAAAATGGTAGATTTATGCCTTGTAATTAGTCTTCTGACTTGCCAGCTTTTTTTTCTACTGGTGTGGCAAGGAAAAAAAATCCTCAGGAGAACACTGTGAAATTTCCTGCTCTTCCCTTAATTTCAAAACAATATTCTCATTGTGTTTACATCTGTCCTCAGTAAAATATATCGCCAGTTTTCCAGTATTCCCTGCCAGTCTGTTACTAATCCCCCTTCTCGTGTTTTCCCAATGACAGATGGTCCCCATCGACAAAGTTTCTAGAAAGTAGTTGGGATGCTCAGAAGTCTTTACAGGCAGTGTGGGTAATAGGGACACTAGGCTTAAATCAGTGTTAATGTGGCACAGACAAACACTGGACTGGGTGGGCTGACCTCCTCTTTTTGGCCACTTTTTCCTGGGGTACATAAGGCTGCTTTCCTCGCTGTTGGGACCACCTCTAAATTGCTGTGGCTTGACTTAAACGATATGCAAACTTGGTAAAATCTTTAACACTCACTTTCCCTAAAAACAGAAATATTTTTGCTTTTAGTTTTGGCAAGAAAACAGAGAAATTTGCGTTTTGGCTCAATCTCAAGGCTTGTTTTTGATTTTCTTTAGCTTGCCATAGAACAAAAAGAGCCTCTTATTGCTCCAGTTCTCATACCTGCAGTGCCAAGACTTTTTAGGCTTGGTGTGAGCTTTCTTTTTTTTCTCAAATTTGACTCGATTGTGGTACAATTACTTCTGAAACCCAGAGCCTATTTTTGACCCCAGAAGCCCTGAAAATGTTGCTTTGGTTTCATAATAATGGACGAATTTGATGGTCTGTTGGAGGTTCTCTACATTTCTACTCTTTCTTATGGAGTAAGTTTGGATCTTCTTCTCCTCTGCCCATTTTGAAAGTTGGACGTTCGCCTCATCTTTGAACTTCTCAACTTTTCCATCCAGGTACTGGTCATATCACCTGCCAGTTAACTCTCCCAGCTACCCTCAAAGTGACAGATGGGATGCTTCAGCCCGAGTATTTACATACTTGACTTACCCCAGTCTACCTGAAATGTTGCTCCCAGGATGAACACTCTCCTACTGCGTCAAACGTCCTGCACACAAAGAAAGAAATGGTTTTGAGCTCCTTTCTAATCTGTGCTTTTAATGGTGGAGAACTTGCATTCTTTGATTTATAGCCGTTTTTCCCGTGAAAGTTACCGACAGCCTGCAATAACTTGGGTGGTCTTCTCTCAGACTGCTAATTCCTCTTGATTTTAGTGAGAATCGTAGTGCTCCAGCTTGCTGAAAATTACTTCATAAGGGATTTTACATGTTCACCTCATTCAGGAAAAATAACTGTGGCTGTAAACCATTTTGACCTCAACAGAGCTGAGTTTATTTACACCAGCTGAGGACCTGCCTGAACCTATGCAAACCTGACATTGATCTCTTCCTTTCTCAGCTGTGATTAAAATATTTTCTGTCTTAACTAACCTTAAGCGCCTGCTCTCTACTCCATACCTTAATGTGTCGGCTGGGGCTAGCTTTGTCTTTTCTCATGCAAGACAGATAAGGTGTTTTTTTAAAATTCAGCAAGACTTTTGCTGATTAGCAGTATCAGTGTTTTCAAATACTGCCAGCTACCATGATCTCACTTGAAAGAGATTGAATATTTGGAAACTAAAGGTCAGAAATATCAATAGAGCAGTGCATACAGCTCTGAAAACAAAGATTAAGAGTTACAGCCTTAGAAACACTACATGAGTTTGCCTCCTTAAAGTGAAAATGATGGCTATCATCTGGTTTACAAATTCATATCATATGAACATCTTGGAACAGTTTACAGCTAAAGAGCAGAAGATGTACAAATGAATACGAGGAAAAAAACCCTAAAGATAGGGGAAAGGATCCACAAATACTTTGTTATATAGGCTTAGCTGTGGTACTTGATGTTAGCTGGAAAATAAGACCTTCTACACTGGAGTAGGAGTTTCTCCTGTCCAAATGTGTCTTTTTTAAGAAATTTGGATGAAATCTTTATGCAAGTCTCTTCTATGCTTATGCTTTGACAAAACTTAAGCAGTTTTCTAACTTTGTGTCCCCGTTGCCATGTTCTGGGTCAGAACCATTTTCATCACTAGGAGTGTTGATACTGAGTGAAGGACCAGGGTCCTTGATCACTGGATGGCACAGAGTCGAAGGATAGCTCAGGACTGCATCCATCGTAATGGGGTGAACAGATAAATGGCAATAATCAGGGTTAAACCGCAGAAGTATCAAGGTAGGAGAAAGCTGGAACTAGAGACGTTGATGAAGTGTTGTTCATGGCAGTTTTATAACGCCTTTGTGCCATGAGACTGAAAATTACCACGCTTTCTAATAATCAGTGCAGCTCAATTTAAAATGCCTTGTTTAAATAACCATTTTGGGAGAGTCCCTACTGTTTTCTGCATTAGAAAGCTGGTGGGTGAGTCTGCTTGTGGGTGGGTCACATGTGCTGCCCGGCAGCCTGAGAGGAAAGCGAGAGACCCAACTCCCAGGTTTGTGCACAGCAGGAACAGCGAGTCCCTCCTCAAATGCCTGGGCAACCAGCAAAAACATGCCCAAGGTTGTGAATCCTGATTCCTGAAGCATCCCACGCCCCGTTAGTTAATCCATCTGCCCTGAAGCTTTCTCAGTCCTGAGTTAAGTCCTCTCTGCTCTCAGTAGTACCATCTGCTTTCCAGATGATGACATTATTTCTCGCACCTTTTATTCACTCCTGTCTCACCCTGAATTTTCTCCCTCCGGATTTAAGGAGCAACTGGTTGGGGAGTTGAGATCTGATTTCAGATGGGGCTATGTGGGGAGCGGGTGGGGAAATGGGGACGAGGTGGGCTTTTTCATGAGTCCCGCACTGGGAAACTGTGCCCACCAAAGGGTTATGACTGGCTGGGAAAAGGAGATAGCGAAGGATTTATAAATGTCACCCAGACTCCAGAAAGGCCCTTGGCAATGTCCAGCCCTGGCTGCTGCTTCTGGGCTATCAGCGGCTGATACAGCTGATGGGAGCTGTGCTGAGTGATGGACGGGAAGCACATGGCCCTGAGCGGTCTCTGTGTTTGCGAGGGGAGGTAAAGAACTGGAATGAGACTTCTTTTACGGGTGAAATAACTGCCAAGAGGGACTCAAAGGAGCAGAATAGTCTGGCTCTGGGAGGTACTTAGCCTCTGACTCATTGCTGGGATAAACTCCAGAGAGACCCTCTAAGGGAAGCTCCAAATTTTGCGAAGTAAATGTCAGGGAAAGAACCAGCCAGCTGAGTATAACCAGAAGTGCTAAATGAGTTCCTTGAAGAAGACAAACCACCCTGGCATTGCCTCCCTTCTGCAGGTGCGTGGGGGAAATGTGCACTTCACATCAGCCAAGACAGAGCTCGGTCTCTCCCTCGCTTGATGGCCTCATGTTGCCAGCTTCAGAGCTCATCCCATGTGTCCTGCTGAGCAACTGTGTAAGGCAGTGTTTCTTTAAAAGTTTCTTTTAATTTTTTTTTCCCTTCCCTGGGTGTTGAGGGAGGTGAGGGGCAGCGCACACCCCAGCTCCAGTTTAGGAGCAAAGGAAAGTTGCACCAGGCTTTTGGACCATGCTGGAGCTTCCACTTGGGATCCTAGAAGAGGAAGCAGAGTTTGAAGAAGGTGCTCTGAAGTCTGTGTCTGCAAGAACAGCAGTCCTGGGTCTGGCAGAGATCCAGCGTGGATTAATAAAACTGCAGTCCTCATTTTATTATCTAGTGCACGTGAAACACCTGCAGACCAGCACAGATATGGTGTTCACACGGCCTTCCTACAGTCATTTCTCTTTCTTCCTCTTATCTCACGACTGGGTGAAATTCAACATAGAAACTGTTTGTATCTTTTCATCCCACCCAGAAGATGCCTCCTTTAGCAGAACAACCACACAAGTATCTCCATGAGGAACATGGATATGGATTTGATGAACTTTTTTCTAAAAAAACCCACCCCTTATGCTGTTTTCCTGTTACATACAGAGAGCTAGTTGGAAAGGCACATCCTGGTGGGATTTTCATCTGTACTTTCTAGGATAAAGCCAGAAGGCCTAAAGACATGCTCACCTAGCCTAGCGAGCATGGGAGGATGCTAAAATCCACTTTACCCCTTACTTTTCTGGTGTCATGCATTTCTAGATGAGGCAACTTTGTGAATCTCTCAAGGGATGTTTGTTCTAGAGACTTTTCCTTTGCACAGCAGCTTGTCTGATTTGTCATGGATCTCATATAGCGTGTGAGTTTCTATCTTCTGATGTACCAAGCAAAGGCTGTCTTTTGGTCTATACGCCAAGCTTTGCCGTAAAAGGAAAGGGCTCATCCTTCTCACTACTCATATTTACGGGCTTTTCTTACTGTTTGACTGGCCAGGAGCAACCACATGCTAACATGCAAAAGGGAGATCACGAAAGTGCACACGATGGGGATTGCACATCCCAAACTACTCTTAAAATATTTGAGAGACTGGAGACATGCAGCACCTGGACATGTTCCTCTCATTACCGCCTTGTGTGAGCCTCAGCAGCTCATTACATGAACGTTTTGGTCACTGTCAGTGTGTGTGGCCATTGCTAGTGTAAATCTACATCCAAACCCATACAAAGGGATCACATCACCATCAGAGAAGTGGCCCCACTCCGCAGAAATGGTTTTTGTAAGTGTATTATAGAAGATACTGGAGAAAAAGAGTGGACTGGCGCTTGTAAAATGTCTTAACCACTGAAGGGCACATATAGCATATTATTATAACAGCTTTTCCGGGAGCTAAGCAGAGTTCAAAAGAGCTGGGCAAAACAAAAATGAACAAAAAAGGGCTGAATTTGTAGCATGAGCAAATTTGTCTAGCTCCACAGATATCAACAGAGCAATGTTGATTTATACCAGCTGCAGACGTGACCCAGGTCACAACTCTCTGCTTCATCTCCCATGCTGGGTGATGCTTGGAGGCCTTTTACTGAAGTCTCATCACCCAGGACCCCCTCACCAGGCGTGGCCCCACATGTTTACCGAAGACTGTACATTTTATTTTCGCATCCTCAGCGCGCTGTGTCTGCCCCACGGGGTCACAGCACGTCGCACCGGGGCAGGTCACCACTGACACGCTGGCCCGTAATTGGAAGTGGCACTGCGCATCCGGGAGCAACAAAAGGAAAATGTTGAAAAAGTGACTTTTTTTTCCACATTTCCTAGTCCAAGAAGTGGAAAGTCAGAGTGACCCACAGCACTGTGGTCACTGCAGCCCTTGGAAAAGCGACGCTTCTCTCCCATCGTCTGCCCTCCCCATGCCAGCTTGCACAGGGGCCTCAAAAGGGCCTCTCAAGCAAATAAACTGGGAGTAGGGGACTTCCCCACTCTTAATGTTGCAGTTTTGGAGTGTAAACACAGGAGAAGTGAAGGGTGTTCTTCCTCCGCCCATCTATCCCTTAACCGCAGCCAGATCCATTTATAGTGTGCAGCTCTTCCAGGCTGATTGAAATAACTAGATTCTCAGAGACAGGGTATTTCCCTTCCCTCCAGCATTGCTGTAGGAGTCTGTCCCTGCTTGTTACTGGAGAAATTTTATAGCCCTGCAAGTTGAGTCAACAGTCTCTACCCATGCCTGGCAAAAACCACCCTTGTTCTTTTAGCCCTGGGACCCTCATCGCGCAGCCCTAGGTAATTGGGATTAGTGTTACTCATGCAAACAGTGCCACTGAAGTTTAGTTTGATCTCACTTCCACCCAGGAAAGAGTTTGAGGGCCTCAGAAGTGTGTTGAGAGCCTTCCACCCCTACCGAGCTTCTCACATCGCTACTCTGTAAAGTCAAAGCATCTCCTTTAAAAACAGAGCAACTGCACAATCAAAGCAACAGCAGAGGCCCACTGCTTGTGTGAGCCCCAGCTACTGTAGCAAAAACCTTCCAGAAATTCCCTTTCAGATGCTGAACAGGAGTAAAACCATCAAGGTCACCTTCAGTTTGATCTTGGCACATGCCACACATTCTTCTTTTCTCTTAACTCCAGCAAGGGTGTTAGCATCCCTTTATAGGTGTGCTGCTTGCCTGGTACAGTAGCTCTTCCAAAACCTGGTTGTGGGCTTGTCCTTGCCGGGCGGAGTTAACTATGTTAAGGAAAACTTCTTTTCTCTCCTCAACCTGGCCTGAATGAAGTTAAGGCAACACCACTCAGTGTCTCAAGGGCCTCAGCTGGCTCCTGGTGTCCCAGCACAGGTTAAGAGTGGAGTTACTGGGAGAGAGCTAGCAGAATAACTAACGTGGCAAGAACATGGTGGTTTTTCAGGAGCATGGTGCTTTCTCTGCTTTCAGAAAACTTCAAACCAAGACGAGGCACGTTCCTAGAAAACAAGCTGTACTTTCAGAATGATGCAGAAACTCCTGGGTGAGTTCTTCTGCCCTGTACCATGCAGAAGGTCAGATGAGATTATTATAATGGTCCCACTGGCCTTAACATCTGTGAAAGTTTGCTGCAGTTCCTTTGAATAGCTAGTCAGCTTAGTAGGAGATGATTTTTTTTTTCCTGTTGGCATATTATCAGAAGAGATCAGGCTAATTGTGCATTTATCTGGAATTACAGTTATGAAGCTGCTCTAATAAGGCAGTAATTCATATCTTGAGTGATTTATGGCCCGAGCCTGAAAGCCCTCTGAATCCATCGACTCCAGCGGGATTTCCTAAGGCAGCGAGATACAAGGTCATTGCAGAGCCGTGCTCCGTCGTACTGCTGATACCCTGATGGTGTAGAACCAGCACCTTTACAACACCACTGATTTGTTAGGATTTACTCAAAACACAAAGTGGACCTAGAATAAATGCAATTTGTGTACTAATTTCTTATTCACAAGGCATATTTATTTAACAGTTCCCAAAGTCCTCTCCTGCCTTCCCCCACTGTGGCACCTAGAAGACTTGGAAGGAGTTTTAGGTGAACAATTCTTCTTCACTCTGGAACTTGTACTGTTAAAATTTATTTAGCTTCAACAAAGGAGAGGAATGAGCTTTTATAGTCCCTGTGAAGTGGTTTTAACCTAGGACTCAAAAGACAAAGACCGCTGTTGAATAGCAATGTTTATTTAGCACTTTAACATTTAAATCTTTCTCCATTTGGATGTGTCTTTCCTTTTGAACTGGAGGCACAAGTTCCTCTATTTGCCTGCAAAACTGTTTTTTTTCATCTCGCACTGAATCCCCAGAAAATCCTCAAATATTCTTGCAAATCTCAAAGATATTAAGGCGTTAGCCCCCCTTCCTCCCCATTTAGACCTTTGAAGGCTGGTGTGACTAGAATGATTTTGGAGTTGTAGCTCAGAGTCTGAATAAAAAATGAAGGGAAGCATTTTGCAATACTGTAGCCAGTACAATAACTAATTACTTATAGATTTTAGGTCACATTTGAAAAAGACAAATAGTGAAATAAATGGATAATCATTCGGAGCTACCACTAACAGTTTGTTTAAATACTTTGGGTTAAATTCAGCTCTGCGTCACGGCAGAGCAGCTGCCTGCATCAATGCATGCTCCAGCTTCATACTGGTGCCAGTGAGAGAAAAACTGTCCCCTTCTCTCGGATCGGAAACTCCGGTAGCTTGGGCTTGTGTGCCCAACTGGATGGTTGGTTGGGCCTTTACTGGACCATGCCAGTGGGAAGAGAGTTAACCAGGCAAAGCATGACCAGTTTTGACACCAAGTGAAACAGAAAAAAATATCTGAGGGTTTTGAGGCCAGCTGCTGCCTTCTACCATGATGTTTAGCAGAAAAAGCTAAGAAACGTGTCAGCAGATTTGTAGCGACGTGATCTCTACTCCATGAACAACAGAAGACTTCAGAAGAGAGGGGTGAAAATACAATTAGTGACCCATATATTACATGATGAGTTTAATCTTTAGATATGGCCAGCATGCGTATTAAAATTTTCACCTGTATATAATATGAGCAGAGCAGTCATTCCTTTATTACAGTTGACATTTAATGTGATGGGTTTAATGTATTTTAAAAAACAACAACCCTCAGACAGAACAACTCCTTAGCTGTGAGCCAAATGAAATCACCTTTTTTACATTTGCAACTGGAATCATCAATAATTTTGCTAAGGCGGGATGTGTTACGGATGCATTCAGCATAAGCTTCAGGCTTTGGAAACCTGGAGAACTGGCTTTTAGTTAGTAAACATTTTGCTTTTCACCATCTCTGTGTGCCTGGGTGGTGCTTTGAATTGCATGTGACTTCTGTTGAGGCTATGAGAATTGCAGTCAACCTCTCATCAAACTCCACTGGCAACCAGCAGCCTTCTCTTCCGTGTCATTTTTTTGTGGTTTGACAGTAATGCCGATATTGAGACATGGCAATGGTTAGACAAATGCTCTTTATTTATTAACACACATTCTCAGCAGGATCCTCCATGACCTAAAGCTCTGGGGCTGGGAGGCTGCACCTCTCTGCAGAGCTGAGCTTTCTGGATCCAGCTGTCCGTGGAAGAGGTGTTGGCTGGGGCCGAGTGTCTCCGCACCATGGGGCTGGGAAACCAGCAGCCTGGGTGCCTGCCTGTGCCGCGGGCTGGGAGGGGTGGCACGCGTCTCCTCCCTTCCCAAGGGACACCAGAGGGGAAACTGCACCTTAGCTGCTTCCCTGCGGATTCTGGTAAATCCTTCCAGCCACAGCACGTATCCCACAATCTCCAGCTGCTCCCCATTCCATCACATTTGACAGAAAGCCCAGTATTCTCCCCAAAAGGAGAGAAGTCCCAGCTTGGTGCCAGACAGCCTCTATGAAATGTTCACCTTCTTGGAAAAGCGGGCAGAACAGTGTCAGATATGTTGGAAATGATGTTTTAGGGCTCCAGAGAAGATTTGTGTCCTCAAGGGTCTTGCTAACTTACCTCAGAAATGCATGTGAGTCAGCAAGATGGGGAGACAATCTACCCAAACCCCCCAATTCTCCCCACCCCAGATCTCTTCAGATCACGAGGAGTGGTCAGGGACAGGGATGGGAGGATCTGGAAATAACAGCATTCCTAAGGGAAAGTATTCCTTTTTAATTAATTGTATCCCTTTTATCCATGACAGTGTAATTGCATTTTGCTTAACTGAATCTTTTTTTAATTGGTGCTGGGAGTGAATGATAAGCAAAGCTGTACAATTCCTTATTAGCTATTATAGATAGCTATTTTAGGGCAGCGTAGGACAGTTAGTTGGGAGACTTAAAAGCTGGGGCTGACTAGCACCGAGCTGGGTATTTGGGGAGGGAGGAGGTGTGGGCATGCAAGCCTGCCTCTACATCTCAGGGCTACCCATTTTTGTAGTCGCAAGAGGCTTTTTCGTTGCTCACCGACTACCCCACGGTGACTTGTGGCACTCTTCCTGCCCCAATGGACCTTCCCTCGGACCGGAGAAGCGGATGCGTGGGGCATGAGTGCCCTCCAAACCTGCTGCCTGGGGGTCCCGGTGCTGGATGTCAGGCTCCAAGTGCCACTGCTGTGACTTATCATAGAATCATAGAAGCGTTTAGGTTGGAAAAGACCTTTAAGATCATCGAGTCTGACTGTCAACCCAACACCACCATCCCCACTAAACCATGTCCTGAAGTGCCACGTCTACACGTTTTTGGAACACCTCCAGGGATGGTGACTCCACCACTTCCCTTGGGCAGCTTGTTCCAATGCCTGACAATGCTTTCAGTAAAGAAATTTTTCCTAATATCCAATCTAAACCTCTCCTGGTGCAACTTGAGGCCATTTCTTCTCGTCCTATCACTAGTGACTTGGTAGAAGAGACTTGTGTCCTGCCCTCAGAGCGGCGAGGCCGGGGGTGAGCTGTGCGGCTGTCCCTCCTCTGTCCCTCTGAGGGGACACCTCGGACATGCTGGCGAAATCTGGGGGGGTTGCCTTAAAAAGAGTGTTTCTAGTTATTAAGAGTGGAGAGAAAAACCTGTACAGCTGTCCTGACCGCCTAGCAGCCTCTCACAAACCATCAGGCACAAGAGACTGAATTGCAAAGGTATCTTCCCCTCTCGTTTTTCAAAATCCCTTTCTGGGAGGACTGGTTGACCACAGCTGGAGTTACCGAAGACTGGGACCCCCCCGCTTAGACCCAGCGCCCTGTTCTCGGGTTCAGGGTCTCGCTGCCTGTGCCCTCAGTCTGTTGAACAGAATAAACCACATTTTGTCCTTTCCCGGTGGCACAGGCTGGGGGCATCATCGGGACCCTCCGGCCACCGCCATCCTCCCGTTCCCGGGATGCGCAGGAGCCACGGTTCTCCGGGGGAGAAAGCTGCAGGAAAGAGGGATGCGTTGTTTGAACGGCGGCCTTCCCGACATGGCGGGCAGGGGCGGGGGCACCCGCCGAGCCGAGCCGAGCCGAGCCGAGCCGAGCCGAGCCGAGCCGAGCTCGGCTCGGCTCGGCTCGGCTCGGCTCGGCTCGGCTCGGCTCGGCTCGGCGGCCTCGGAGCGGGTGGCGGCCCTTGAGCTCCCCTTAGTGTCGGGAAGGAGCATTTTTAATAAAGACACGTCGCCCGTGGAGGTGGCTGTGGGAGGTTGTGGTGGTTCAGCACTGGTGGGTTACTGGGGAGGTAGCCGGGGGTCCTCCCACAGGTCCCCTGTTAGCTATAGGTCCTTGCTGGGAAAAGTTTATTTGACACAAGAATTGACTTTTTTTTTTTTTTTTTTTTCTTTAATTAAATAAGGGCTTTTCTTACCTCTACCAAAACACAACACAGCAGTGAGTATGGCAATTTGTATCAGGTGAGGAGCTGCTACGGGCATCTGTGATTTGAACTAAAAGTCTGGAATTTAGTGTGAACTTCTGGATCTGCGAAAGCTGGGCTTCAGATTTTTATTTCTGGCACCTGGCTCTCCTGGGAAACGAGCCCGAAGCCTAAGTCTCACAGCCTCCATCTCTTATCTACCTCTTACGGGAACCGGGAAGAATTTCTCCCTGCTTTAATGACATTAGTGACTTCTTTCTGGTTTCACCCCGATTTGGACAGAAGAGGATCAGATGTAAATTGTGCTGCCACCCACCTAGCTTCCTCTGCTGTTTATTCACAGCAGGGCACCGCTTCTCCAGGAGGATCTGTCAGGACTGACACAGTCAGGGAGTGGGAAAAATCATGGGCACCGTGACTCGGCCGCAGCGGTCCGCACCAAGGATGCTATTTCTTGCAGGTGGCACACCCTCCACTGGGCTCGATTCTTCTCTTGCAGCTCAGACATGCTCTGCTTTGGCAGAAATGGTTGTGTTTCTAATTCTTGTGTGAGCTTTGTGCCCGCAGCTCTCCGCCCAGCTGGCTGGGCTTCCCTCTCCGGACCGGGCATGCAGAGTGGTTTTATGAAGGCAACGTTTGTTTTCCTGCCAAACTCTGGTTTTGCCAGCACGGTAGTATTAACACAGGTCCTGGTCCTGAGGCTCCTGTTTCCCAGACCAGAATGAACTGTACCGGTGTAAACACTTCTCTACTGATTCCTGCATCCCCGCTGAACGGAGGGGGCTATGCCAATGCTGCCAGGCAGCTGCATGTTTTGGCCCATTCCCCTTTAGCAGTGGCATTCCCAGCCCCCACAGCCATCGCCCTGGCTGTGTGCCCGCCTGAGCCACCTCGAGCCCTTCCCCTTCCTCCTTTAGTCCCCGCAAGATAAATGCCATTTTGTGTACTTGGCGCCGAACACGTCAGTGTCGGCATGGGCTCTCCCGGGCTGCTAGGAAATCCCTCTGACTCCGAATTTTGCAGATTTTTACGTCTGCACTGCAAGGTGAAGAAGTGGCAGGGGAGTAGGTTAAGGACGTCATGCTCTGGTTTCTGGCCACACTGTTGGACAGTAGCTTGGGTTCAACCTGTTCCTGCTGTGCTTAGGAGCAGATGGGCTGGACTATGGTGTCCTTTGCCCTGGGCACGCAGATCTAACCGCTGGTGCCCTGACCTTAATCCTGGCACATCTGCTATTTTCTGCATGCCCATTCTCCAAAAAGGAGATTTATGGGGATTTAAGTCCAGCCAAAGGGTCATCACTGGGGACATGGTGACTTTCCCTTTGGTGGCAGTTTTGCTGGATGAAAAAATCAAATGTCTCAGCATTTAGCCTGAAAAACGATGAGGAACGTACCCCGTTAGCAAGGAAAGTGAGAAAATGGGAGTATAAGCACCACGTGCTGATGTATCAAAACATGAATACAGCTTGTAAATCCTTTATTTCCAGACAGTGGAAATGCTTTATTTACATACTGCCACACAAAAAAAGATGAAAGGAACCCGCGCAGGCTCAGCACTGTCCGTGGGAGCCCTGCGGATAGCTGTGTAAGCCCAAGTGCCGGTACTCAGCATGCTGCTAGTGCTGGTGGGGCTCCCTACCAGAACAGAAAGCTTTTGTCTGTTCTCATGCAGATGAGCCGCTGCCTGCTTCCACCAGCTTTGAAACAGTTGTCATTCAGCAGGTTTCACCCGTGGTTTGTGGCAGGTGCTCCTTGTGTCCTCTAAACCAGAGCCAGGAATGACAAGTGTCTCTCTTCATTTTCCCGCTGTCAAAGGCATCAGAGTGGGTAGTGGAAAACTCCTGGGATTTTCCAGACTTCCTTCCTGAGGCCCGAGACCCCGTAACAAACATTTCCTCTGGTTCAAAATGGTGATGAGCTTTGTTGCAGACTGCACTGTTGCACCCTGCGCAGTGCTGGGTCTTCTCACTCACATCGGCCCTGGATGCCCCATCGCCTGCTGCTCTTACCAGCACTGCTTGGTTTTTCCACTTATATCTGATTTCTAAGCACTAAAAACAAGTTTCGAAGCTGTGTAGACAAATGCAATTATGACTAACATTCGGCAGAGATGTGAGGTCACTTACACGTATTTCTGACATTTTAAATCAAGTATCTGCAAGCAGGTTGTTGTGATGTGCTCAGCTACATGTACACAGGCTGCTCGTCACCTGCTGAATGCCCCGTGCTGGTGGAAAAGGGGAAGACTTAGGCCTTAAAAAGAAGCCTTTCAGTTATTATCTCAGACACATATAAGACTTCATTTAAGTAGAAGCCTTTGGTTTAGGGTCCATATTTTCATTCTGGAAGTTAAATTGCTTTTATTTGTCATCCCTTTGCTTTACTGGAGCACCTAATTTCTAAAGGTATGAAACACTTAGCTTTATACATCACATAAGGTAAGGGGTATTGCTCCTGGGGACAGGTTAGGAAACACTGACAGAGAAGGCAGGGGACTTGGCCAAGGTCAAAAACAAGGTCTGTGCTAAACCGGGATAGCACCGCACCTAGATCCCAGGCATTTATTTTTGCACTTTAACCTGTGATCAGCATTGTTTCTGGAGAGCATTTATATTTGCATGCCAGAGAGATCATCTGATGATTTCTGAGCATCTGCTGTCTTGGGTGTATGCACTTCACTGGGGGTTTTAGGCTCGGATTCACAACTGTACTATGATGAAGATGGACTTGCCAGCGCAGCTGCAGCAACTGCCCGTTTCTGCACGCTGATCCTGTTCTCTCTTACTGCACTAAGCTGAAGTGGACCATCTCTCCCCCCCCGTGGACTTAGAGGTCACACACATGTGAGCTACTGCAAATGAGCTGATGTCAGCTAACTGGAAAAGCTGTGAACTGGCTCACGTGCCTGAGCTCCGGTTTCGTGATAGCTGGGATGTTTCAGGTTACCTGTGGGTCCTACAACCGTTATCAATTTATGGAAAATTCAGCTTTCTCTGTCAATGCTTTTACGGCCTGGTAAAGAGACTATAAGCACAACCTGATGAAATTGGGTTCGCGTTATGAAGAAGAGCTCCATAGAGAGCAGAGGCGGGCAGCGGCTCCCAGGGCAGCCTCTGTGTCCCATCAAATGCACTCCAGGCCAGCATCCTCACTGTGGGAGCAGTTGTTCACACCCCAGTCGGGCTTCGGACAGTCAAAAATTGAATCTTCGTTCCCTCTGCAATTCACGTCATCAAGCCAAATTTGTCCAGCGCCTTTGGGAGATGAATTAAAACAAACAGACAAACAAAAAACTGTTGGACAAAAGAAAGAGGAACGTGCATTTTTTTCTAAAGAGCCCCGTGTGGATAGCAGGCATGCATTGGGTTGCATGGTTGGCTTGTTGGAAATCAAGCCTTTGGGCACAGTTCAAGCAGCGCTTGACATGCAGCTCCCTCATCCCAAGGGGAATGAGCTGCCCTTTTGAGGTGATCCTCTTTGTAGAGGACCTTGCCGAAGTGCTTTCTGAGTGTGTGCAACCTCCCATGCCAGGCCTGGGGAGGTGGAAGGCTGTTGTGGACTCACCTGCTGTGGCTGTGAAGGTGGCGATTGCACGTGTATAGCCCAGCATTCGGCAGACCACAGTGGCATCTTGGGTGCTCCAGCCATCATCACATATTGTTCCCCAGGACCCTTGGTGAAAGATTTCCACGCGGCCCCTCCTGCCCCCTTCCGCGATTCGTACAAAAGGACTGAAGTTGCCTGGCAGTTCAGGGGAGAAGAAAATAACTCTACTGGTTATACAGGCATGAGGAAAAAAGCACATTGAAAGACAGAAGCAGTGACTGCCCAAACTGGACGAATATTCCCATCTCCATGGCTGTAGCCAGCATGGGACCAGAAGTTGCTGGTAGCTCAAATCCGAACAAATCAAGGCCCTCTCCTGGGTCTGAAAACACCAGGCTGCAGCTCAGAGCATGGACCCCTCGGTATTGGTAGCCATGCTGTGGGTTAACCAGTGTGCGCAGGAGGGGACGTTGGACCTCAGATGGCTTTGATGCCAGAAAGCAAGTGAGAGAAGAAGAAATAAGAGTCCAGTACCTTCTCCCTTTGCACCTTTGCTCCCTTTCATTCCTGGGGGACCTGTTCCAAATGAAAAAAAGCAAATATTTGACAGCTGTTTGGGGGAAAATCCAGTTATTAACTTTTTCTGAATAATTGGGTGAGTCAGAGATATGAGGGCTCCATCCCCCTGTGAAGTGGACCCCCTGAAGTGACTAAGGGTATGTAAAAAAAACATGGCAAGAAAAGTAGGATAACATACACCAAAGTCTTCCCAACATGTGACCCAAGAAAAGGGCCACTTGCAAAATCCCATCCACTCACTTGTGAGAAATGTGTCTTATACCCACTACTACCTGTAAAATGACATCTCTGGTGGCCTTTTGGGTCTCCAGAAGCTGGCATGGAATCTCCCACACTACTTGCAGGAAGATCTACATCATGGGGTTTGCTCTTCAGGTGCTGCCGTGGGACAGCAGAAAGCCGCTCCCAACAGCCCTCCACATTTCTGGGTAGCATCCTGGTCTTGACAGCAGGGGTGTTCGAAAAAACCCAGTGAGCTCTTCCCACAAAAGCTACCTCCACAAAGCACACATTGCTGTCTCCTTCTGGGGACCAGGAGATCAGACCCACCCAGAGGGCAGTCCCTAACCTGGGGTCACCCCAGGTACACTTTTTCCCTTCTCCAGAGGCAAAGCTCCAGCAGAGGAGTGCATGAAGGGGTCCCACATGGGCTCTAGTTTATTTTATTTCTGAGGACTCTCATACTGTTCTGTGTGAATAATTAAAAGAAAAAGCATCTGGAGCACTGGTTGCTTCCCATGGCCTGTTGGGGGTAAGGATGCGGAGTAGCTGTAGTGTTGGCCCTGTTGAACTATTTTTGTGTTCTACAATTAGCAAGGCGTAGTTAAATAGCCCTGGTGTTTCCAATTCTGTGTTCCTGACTACCACGTTTACATGGGATTTATCCCAGCAGCATGGTATGCTGCAAGATGTCTCTGTACAAAGCAAAGAGGAACATGGATTGTTCCAGTTTTCTGTGAGACCAGGGATTTGAGAAAATCTAATGCAGCTGTTTCCTTGCATGTCTTTTAGCACACCTCCCAAGGTGTAAATGTGACACTCTGCACATTCATCTTTTGGGAAGACTGATCTGTCTGTTGAGCTCCTCCAAATGAGCTCTGTAAACATGCCCCAGAGCAGCTTGTGCCAGTCTGTGATGTACAGTCCCAAACCCAAATGCACCCTCAGCTCCACAGACCCCGTGGCAAACAGCCTTACCAGGGAATCCATGGCTTCCCTTGGCTCCTTTTGCTCCTGGTTCTCCTTTTGGACCCTGACTGCCATGGTCACCCTTGCTTCCTTTTTGACCAGTTACGCCTGGGCTGCCTGGGTGGAAAGCAAGAAAGTCATTGCCTTTGTCCCTTCCCAAGGAAAGTAAGTGATGAGCATTTCACATTGATGCGGAGAAGTGGAACATGGCATTTAAAGTTCTTTGCATGATCAGAGTAAGTCATGCTGTCAAACAAGGGTTTACCTGGCAGGCCCTGGTCTCCCTTTGCTCCCTTTTGCCCTGGAACACCTAAGATCATCAAAACAAACAAACAAACAAACAAACAAAAATATGACAGATATTTATACATTTATAAAAGCTTATGCAAACTAGAATTTATGATGGATTTCAACTCGTCTTGTTTAGCTGGCTACACTATAGGCATCTATTTCTGAAGTGGGTGTCTTATTTCCCATTATACTCAGTGCAGACCTCGTCGATAAAGAAAATACAGGCAGTGAATCATCTTCTCCTGAAGTAGATCAACTTCTGGTCATTTATTTCATATCCTAAACTCCACTGACGGGATAGAGACCCTCCCTTCAGGTGGGAGTTCACTGACCCTATAGAGAGCCTAGACATGTAAATTTAGGTGCATCAGACATATGCAACCACTTAATGTTGGGCCAGGTGACTCCCATCCCTATCACCCAGGTATCAATGAATGCAGAATAGTGCAGTACTTGGACCTTTGTCACCTCCTGATGGAGATGAGAGGTTGTGTGCACTATATAAATTCAGGGTTAAGAAGGTTGATTCAAGAGAAATACACCAGAATAGGCTTGTACTGCAGAATGTCACCCTATTGTTTGGGTGCCTGGGACAGAGAGGTGGCCTTCTTCAGACGGAAGGTCAAAGAAAAGGCCTAGGTTGTATGCTTTAAGTTGGCCTCTGAAGATATCTCTTCCTGCAACACTACAGAGGAGGCCAGGACAGATGGTTGCTAGTGAATACTCTTCCCCATCAGATTTGCAGCCAGTAAAATTTGTCTTTAGCTCCAAGGTAGAGAGGTTGTTGTTTGGTTTATCTTAAATGGCTGCTTTGTTTGTGTGTTTTCTATTTATACAAAAATGCAGGCAACATCACCTCCTCATGCCTGTTACAGATGGTTGAAAGAACCTGCCCAGTGCGTAGCTACCCTCCCCGCAGTCTGGCAGAGGCCCAGGCCCACCATGGCATCCTGGGTTGCGTTGGGGCTCCAAGAACAGGACTCAACAAATCTCCTCCTTGCTGTTGCAGATCCCTTTCCAGTGTCTGCATGATGCGTGTTGTTGACCCCAAACCTGCTTTATTCTCCTTTACCTGTTACTCCTCTGTCTCCCTTTTCACCTCTGAGTCCTGCAATGCCTGGTACTCCTACAATTAAAAACAAATCAGTAAGGGCGAAGCCATCACACAAAGCGAGGGCAGAGTAGGAGGTCTGTGAGCTATGGGTTTGCGTAACGTTGTACCTGGAATACCACTGAGCCCGTGGTCCCCCTTCTCCCCTTTCTGACCAGGTCTGCCCTCGAGGCCAGGAATTCCTACAGGTCCACGTTGTCCGGTTACGCCTTGAGGTTGAGCAAAAGCAGCACATGTGAAACGCAACACAACATAGGAAGGAGAAAAAAGAAAGATAGCTCGATCACCAGCCCCTGCACTGCGCAGATTGAGTTGACCCTATGAAGGCAAAACAAACGCTGGGTCTCTCCGAATTGCAATACTCCCCTGGCAGTGCTGATCTTAGCGGTGCAGGGAGGCATGGTCTGGAGTGAAAGGCTGTATGGACCCAGGTCCTTGCAGACTGTCAGCCTTGAGAGGCACAAATGCTTTCCTGAAAGAGCAGCCAATTTCTGCCCTTGTGTGTGCACACGTGTCAGGAAGGAGGACATGGCCCTCCACAGCACAGGACCCTTCTTTCCCTCTCCTTCTCCTGCACAGTGAGTGGGGTCCAGATGAGACAGCCGAGGCTGCGGGGTGGGTTTGCACAGCATTGGCATGGTTTCTTCATCTAATCATCTTCTCTTACCCATGCTGGGATCTAGCCTGGCTGCAGTTTTCCTCGTCGTGAAGCACCATCTAAAAGAGATTGGTCTCATATCTCTAGAAGAAACTGCACCTTCTGTACTCCTTACCTGCCTCTCCTTTCTGCCCAGGACGTCCAGGCTCCCCCGTGCTACCTGTAACAACATCCTGGCATCAGTGCTAACGAGGCTTAGCCAAACGCTTCAGCTAGGGCAGCCCTCCACCGTGGCACGCTTGCGCTGACGGTGGGTTGCTCTGTGTCCTCTGCACTTACCATTGAAACCCGGCAGTCCTGGGACTCCCTGCTGCCCCTGAGGACCCATGGGTCCACGGGGCCCGGCGTCTCCCTTCTTGCCTGTTTCGCCTTTCTGTCCTTGGAGACCTATCAAACAGCACAGCACATTTGTACGGGTTCAAACATACAGATTCATTGTCTCTGCAGCTGGTGGAGCACCTCCGTCTAGCTGCACCAGTAGCAGAGTTTGGCCTCACACCTGCATTTACCATTCGGTGGCATTCCCATAAAGCTGTAGGAGGACAGGGCTGGATGGCACCTCAAGAGTCTGTCTGCCAGACTGTCTGGCCAGATGTTTGTCTGACCTACTGCTAAAGACTTGCAGTGGTGCCATGACACCTCCCCAGTCTAATCCCCAAACGATCTGTACCACTAGAATGTTTTCTTCTCTAGTTAAATATCCCTTACTGCAGTCTGAACCCTTCCCTTCTCCTAGCCACAGCGGAGATGGAGGACAGTGTATTCCACTTCCGTGCTTCCAGGGAAATGCCGCATCTCCCCTTAGCCTTCTTTTCTCTGAACAGGTGATCAGCATGCTCCAAAAGACCTGAGTTATTTGCAAGTGCCTCATTTAAAAACTGACATCTCCTTCGTCTTTCTGCTCCATAATTATCCCAAAGTCCTCGCCTTTTGGTACTCCTCCTACTTTCACTTTTCTCTTCTGGAGCAACTTGTGCTAATGAGCGCACTGGAGCATGTGGGATCTGATGGAAGATCTGAGGAAGCTCTAATCAACATGTCCAACTGTCGTCCCTGGTCTGCACCACACACATCTTCTGCTTTCCTTTGCTATCCTGCTTTCAGCCTTTCCTCTCTGGGTGCAACCCATGTAAGACCACTGAATAACAGCTGTCCAGGAGATGCCCACTAATGCATGTTACATGGGGGAAACATGGTGCATAACTCTTCTACTTTCGGTGTATAAAAGTCAGGCTTATATAAGATATAAAGTTCTCAGAAACAGGTTTTACTAAAGTGAGGACTAACATCCACATGCTTGTGCATATAAATTATATTGTATTATTTTATACCATGAAAATCCTACTGCAAACACCGCTGCTTTAATCTGGGATAGACTGATAATTGAATACCTGTGAGTTTCGTTAGACAAAGGTCGCTCTATAAAGAGACTTCCATGGTGCAGTCAACATTTTGCACGTCTCCTTCCCTCAGCCCTCCTCTGGGGGCTTTGCGGGAGCATGACACGAAATGAAATCCCTTCAGATCAGGTCGAGTGTCCTGTCCATCCAGCTCCTTCACTGACTGGCGAGCCATGCTCAGGGCTGCCTGGATTTTTATGAAGTATCTGACCTATGAAGACTTCTTCTGGTGTTTTAAGTAGAATGAGTTTAAACAGGAATACATGGAAGAATCTTAAAAATGTTGAGATAGGGAAGAAGTCTTACCTGCAATCCCCATCTCTCCTTTTTCTCCTCTCACTCCTGGTTCACCCCTTGGGCCAGCAGGACCAGATTCTCCTTTGCTCCCTTTCGCACCCTGCAGTCCATGTAAGCCTGCAAGGACAACACCACTTTTCTGATGCTTCATCGGGTGTCGTGTCTAGTGAATGCCAGCAGCAGGCCAGGCCACTCAGCTGTGGGCATGAACCAAACTCTGCTCTCCGTGTACTTGAGAGTGGTGTGGGTGGCAGTGGGGAACGGGCCCACTGTGACCGGTGCACATTGACTTTATAAGATTTTTTCCAGCTAAGTTTTGCTTTTGTTCATATTAGTTCTACATGGGCTTATTTCCTTCAACTCCAATGACATTCCTACTGACTTACACCTTGACTGAGGACAAGATTGCCCATAAAATCATCCATAAAGCCACTTTATGTTCATCCACAGAAGTAATTCAGGTGTCAGAAAAGCCTTACCTTGGATTCCTCGGTCTCCCTTTGTCCCCGGTGGTCCCTGTAGCCCTGAGATGTAAAATACATATATCAGCTGACACACATCATCTATTTGCAGTAATGGCTAAGAAGAAGAGATGAATTTTTTAATCATCCTTTGTGCATGCGCCTTCAGTCACCACTGAGGCCAATCTTCAGCTGGCAGGGACCAGCACAACCGCTTGAGTAAAGTCCGTGGAGCTCGGCTGAGTGCATGGCTGGGCAGGGGCCAGCTGTCCTCCAGCCAAGCCCAGCTCGTGGGGGCCTTTGAGGAGATCTTTCCTGAAAATGCATTGAAGTATTGGGCTCTGATGTATAATAACGGTGCTTGGCGGGAGGTGCTGTTTCAATGTTGTAAGTGCAGCCAGGAAGATATGAAAACATGATTTTTTTAAAAATGTATTAATTTTTTTTTCTTCAGAAAAGCTCATCAATGTAGCCAAGAACTAGGGATGGATGAGATACAGACCTGACCTAACAAGGGTTGCATCTCAGATCATCATCATCGGATCATAGAAACTCTGGTTTCTCTGGACATTGCCTAGTTCAACCTCTGCTCAAAGCCAACATTAGATTAGGACTTGCTGCATCCTCACAGTCTGGAGACATTTATCTCCTGCAGCGGGTGTAGTTCTACCCAAAATCCCCAAGTACCCAGGGCAGCAGCTTGTGCATGGCTGTGGAGGGCACCCCTTGCACCCAGCTCATTCCTGAGTCTGTGCGGTCGTGGGCAAGGTCACAAATCTGTCACTGTTTGTTACACACGCTGTTCAGCTGGGGGCCTATAGAGCAGGGGCTGGGGACGTCTTCTTGAGTTGTCCTGGAATGAGTTGGACAGCAGGACTTGCTATGTCTGGGGCAGAAAGCTCAGCTGTCTGCTGGTCGTTGGATGCACACAAACAGCCTCACTGGTCCTTTCTTGTCTCACATGGAGATTTGGGATGGCTATTGCAGATAATGACCAGGTGCAGTTCCTCCATCACCCCTGAGCTTTTCTGGTGGGGTAGCAGTGAGGAGGCAGAGCCAAAATGCTTCTCCATAGTGGCCACTGACCTCCGTGGGAGCACTTGGGCAAGCTGAGGCTCCCAGGGGATCAGTGAAAAAGTGCAGCAGGTCTCCTCATGGCCAAGGCACTGAGTATGTGCACATTGGGTAAGATCTGGGTCTAGAGACTGAAATCCCAAATCCACACTTCAGGTCTCTTAGGGGAAAAAAAGAGAAAGAGGAAAAGAGGGAAAGTTGCTTACAGCTCATTTACCAACATACCTGGTGGACCAGGATCTCCCTTGCGTCCAGGAGGCCCTGAAATAAATATTTAATGGATATTTTTCAGTAGCCAGCACTCAGTCAGGAACATACCAGTGTGGGGCTGATAGGCTTGAGGTCTGGGCTGAAGACACCACCCTTTCGGAGGGCACCCGGAGCCCAAGTCTACAAGTTACGGGAGGTGAGAGCAGCCCGGAGCCGTGTGTGCAGCTGCAGCGGGATCCAGCGGGGCTGCACAGGGCTGTGCTCCAGCTTCTCCAGGTGTGTCCAGCTCCCCGGCCAGGGCGTCTGGAGCGAGTGTCCAAGCCTGGGCACTGGGGCATCACTAGCTGACAAGAAGACCAAATCTTGCCCTAGATATTTGTTCATCTGAACTAGGTTTTTGGCTCAGATTTGCCAGTGGTGCAGAGGAACCAGCTGTCCCCACTGTACAGCCAGCATGGAGAAATGGAGCCATACCTGCAACCAGGGTGATGTTGTTCATCATCATCATCAGGTTTGCATTGCTGCTTTTAATTATGGTGATTTCCTCTTCTAAGCTTCTCCTCCAGTTTTCTTCATGTCCCATGTACTCCTCTACAGAGTTTCTCTCCGAAAACAGTTTGTTGGCAAAGGAGCTTTCCATAATCTCTTCCGTATAGGAGGTATTTAGTCCTTGAAATTTCAATAGCTCTTTCTGCATCTTAAACACTGAGGAAACAAAAGGTCCATGCAGTGAATACTCCCTGCCCGATCCGGCTGGGAAATGTCTGTTCGTCAGGGCGGCTCCTCAGCGCCCATGGATGACACCCGGGGTTAAACATCACCACTGTTTGACCTGGGGAGGTGGTTTTCATGTGCCGGTCCTTGCTGCAGCCAGGGGTGCAGCCAGGAGTGCTTTTGCAAATGCAAAGCACATATCCAGGGTGGGGGAATGGTTTTCTGCAGCGGCTGCTTTGACTTGCGGTGTGTGGAGGAGCGTCTGTGCTCCCTCAGAGGTTTCCTATCTACGTGCTCATCCCCGCTCGCCCCTGTCCCCCGAGAGCCCCCAGCAAAGCTGTCTTTTGATGTCAAGCCCGCAGTAAGGTTGCAGCGTTACCTTTGTACGCCAGCAGCCCCTGGCCGGCCGTCAGCAGCAGCAGGTAGATGCCGAGGGTCGCCTGAAGACAGCATGTGGATGGCTTTCTTTGGCTTCGAGGCTCTAAAAACCGACAGAAGTAGGGTAGACATCCTCTCACATCTCTGCTACTACAAACGCTGCTCGCTTCCAGCCATTTCAGGCTTGGCCACAATAAATTAGCAGTGCTTTCCAGCGACGGGGAGCAGCAAGGTCTCTCTGCGAGACTGCCAGGTCCTGCAGGCAAGGCAGGATGCCCTCCTCTCACCTGGGCTTTGCGCTGCAATTCACTTGGCCAGCTTTTCCGTAGCCAATTTAACCAGCTCACTTGCATCAAGACTTAATCCAGCCTATAACAGTACCAATGTGGTAGTTCTCTCCTTTCTGCATCAATAAACTCCCTGTTTCCATCGCTTTTAGTTGCGCCAGGCTGCCATTCAAAGAGGGTTGCTCAAAGCACGTGCCCTCTCCGTCCAGAGCACTGCATACATGCGATTCCAAGTGATGCATGTACACATCAAAACAAATGAAAAATCAATAATAAACTGAACTGCAGAACAAATGAAAACAAGTTGTAACATTTAAAACAAATCGTCACCAGCAAATGTAAAAGAAATAAACCGCTTTGTCGAATTTTGGCCTTTAGGGAGAAAAAAGTATTTCAGAAGCATTAATAACTATTTCAGACATTCAGTAAGTTACCCTTAATTGAGTTTTTTTCAAGTTACTGTAATCAGGAGTTTAAAGTCTTAGTTTTAAAAGAGTACAATGATTTAATTAGTTTTACAATAGAATGGTTTAGTCAGCAATGAAGTATTTATATTCAGCTAAAAATTCATAAACTTACTTTTTTTTATGAGATCTCAGTTCAGTATCTTAACTATTAAGACATGAAAGTTCTACTCAGTGAAATTAGGCTTTTTCTAAAACAGGAAAAAACCTAATTTTTTCCGATGCTCAACATCAGCTTTTGGCTATAAAGGACATTTTCACATACTTCTTTTTTTAAATGGCAGTTAATTTACTAGCAAAATCACTGTAAAAAGCATTTAATATGCAGCATAAATGCAATATTTCATTTTTATGTGCTGCTTTCTTCATAGCCTAGATAAAATCCGTATCAATCCATTTAATAAAAAGAAATCTTACCACTTATCTCAAAGGTTGTGGTAGCAGCTGAGGCAAACCCAATCTGGTCTGAAATACTGAGAGTGTTCATATTACTCGAATTTCCATCTTCCCCGTATCTGTCTTTAATTTTCATGACAAATTTCTTGTGGCTAACCTAAAGCCTTGTCAGATTATGGACAATGAAGAACTGAAGGGACTTCCTATCTGCATCCGGATTTGATATGCTTTCTGATATGTTTTTGCTATCTGTTCAGTTTTTATAGACTTGTGAGAACTTTGATGTGGTAATTTGAACAGTTCCTCAAAAAATCCCACAGCTAAGATGTTCAGCTGTTCTTATGTGCTCGCTTGGGGACACCGTGTCCACGGAGCCTCGGGCAGGATCCTGCAAGAGGTTCAACCCTGAGTTATTCAACATCTCTGCACTTTAGTGGTGTTGGGCCATTTCGCTCCTAACACAAGTAAACCTCCCCACGTAGCCAAGAACATCCCAGGTTCCTGGGGGATGCTGAAGCCTAAATGGGTTTGGGCTGTAATGGAGAAGAGACACTTTCAGCCTCCTTGCCGAGGCTCTCTCCAGCCCCTGCTTCCTCTCTGGCCCATTTTCCATACCCACAGACGCAATTCCTCCACCTCACCACTTCTTTGTTCACATCCTGTAAAACTCGCGCCAGCAGACCTCGCCGTGACATTTGGTCTTTCGGCGTCCGCTTTTGTGCCGGGGTTGATTTTGATTTTGCAAAGCGAAGCCACTTACCCAAGCCCCCAGGCAAGAGCCGTCGGTAGGTGCCGGGCAGAGCCCCCCGCACCCACGCTGCCACGGCCGCGTGCTGCTGCCCTCTCCGAGGCACAGGGCAGTCCCCGTCACTCGGTCCTCTCCTGGGCTGCGGGTCCGTGCCCGTCCGCGGGGCTGCTGGGTCCTCGCCGTTTTGCATGGCCGTGGAAGAAAGCGTGGCGTAAGCTTCAGGTAGACGTGAGCTGGAAATCCACACCCTGATGGCCCAGTGCAGAATGAAGCCCTCTGTTCTGCACCTGAAGTATAGATCTCTTAAAGGCTTAAACCAAAAATATGTGGGGATTTTTAAATCCACTTCTGCGTTCTCCTTTCAAATGTGCTTGTGCAGCTGTGACCTGGTTTGGCACCAGCAGGGAGGAAGAGGAGTCCTCCCATATCGTATGTTCTGCTACACACTGTGTAGGAATTGGGATCGTTTGCTTCGTTGTGAAGGGCTCAGATACCCCCTTGAATTAGAGTGGCTTGAGATGTTACCACCGATCACCTGGGCCATAGTAACTACATGTGCATCCTCTCCCTTCATGGCATCGCCTCCCCACTGAGGTAAGGGCTCATATCCAGCCCATTTCTGATGGTTTGGGTGGCTCAGCTGACCACTGCGCAAGCCTGAAACCATCTACTCTTGCTGGGCCAGGTGATGAGCTAGGCATGACTGCGCTTGTGTTGCCAAGTAGATGTTTATAGAGATTGATGTGATTCAGGTGCACGCAGAGAGCAGATTTACAGCAGAGAGGCTTTTAACAACACTTCTAGGCAAATCCATTTTACTTCAAAAGTATTAAAAAGAAGCTGGCAACTGCAGTTTTCAAAAGCCTCTCTGAAAGGCAAAAGGTGCAATGAGATCTTTGTGCCCTCCTTCCCTGAGAAAGAAGTTCAGGGGTATGTTTTCCCACCTCTCATGGACATGTTGTGGCCATGCCGTGGCCATACCTTTCTCAATGGCCCAGGTGGCATGGGTGCAAAAGCAGTGGTAGAGACCCTCGATTTTGTCAGTCCCAATCTGCACTGCTTCAGGCTTCAAAGTCCAATTCTCCACTTAGCTATTTTGGGAGAGTCAATAGCAAAGTCATGATCCCACCCAACTTTGCCCGCCAGCTGCGGTTGCCTACCCAGCTGGTCAAATTTAATTCTCCCCTTATTTCTAGTTGACGTAGCCCCATGCCGCTCTGCGTCCTGCCACATTCCCATCAGTCAGGTGAGCATCTGGCTGCCTGGTGAGCGTCGCGGTGTGTTTCCATCTGGATGTCAGCCTCCGCAAACAGGCGGCAGATTTCCCTGCGCACGTGGTGCCGGGGGTCTCGGCCGTGCCACAGACGTCAGAGGTCATGTACCGACACGCTCGCTCAGCCTTCGCGTGCGCTCGCTGCCCCCGGCCTGCTTTCTGCTGTCTTTCATTTCTCGCTGCACCGTCACTGGCTGCAGCAATAGATTGACTCTGGTTGTGCAACTGGGGTTACTAAATCAGGAAAGAAAAAAAGAAAAGAAACTGCTGATTCGGTGCAGTCTCCCTAGGTTGAAGGTTTGCTGAAACAATGGGATTATTAATAGAGTAGCAGTTTCCAGCACATTATGGGGCACGTCTGCTGGGCCATCAGCCTCACCCTCCAGTCTCTCTGCTAGGAAGCCCCGGTCCCTCTCCCTCCTGCTGCTTATCCTGCCTCCCCTGAAATGCTCTGCCGACGTCTCGGGGAAGAGCCTGAAGTCCTCCGGCTCACCCCTTCCCTTCCTACGCTCTGACGCTGGTGGCTCGTGCCGGGCAGAAGGAGCTCCTCACGCTCTCGTTGCAAAGGTGCACCGCATCTGAACCAAGGTTTATAAACAGACCGCAGCCGCCTCAAAGTCACGGGCCTGGGGGTAACTGCTGGTGGAGGGAAAAGGAAGTGTCTGGTCCCTGGACATCCCAGTTACGTTTCTCATCTCCTTTCACAACTGTTAGCTGCAGGCATTTGCCACCACCAAAAGCTCACAGCAGAGCAAAGAAACATAACACCAAACTCCAACCTGGCGTTAGCTAAACACAGTGGTTCCCAGCAGTGATACTGCCAGGGAGCTTGGACAGATGTTAGCCTCCTCAGCATAAGCATCTATCTTGAAAGAACTGAATTTGTGGGGTTTTTAAAGTTTTTTTTCCCAAATGAGAAGATATCCTGGTTGAGAGGTGTTTCTCCATTTATCTACAAGATAGCAATTTTTCCAAACTCATCTATTTGATTTCAGACTGTCTTAGGCATAAGTGGGCAGAATCCAGGGGCTTTCATGCCCCTCCAAGGATGAGGAAGAGAAGAGGTGATGGCACAAACAGGCCCCATGTCGGGAAAGCGGGGGCAGCAACCTCCACAACAGCAACCTCTGTTGTCACCTCTAGACTGAAGGGAGAGTGGCAGCTAGAAAAGATGACAGTCTACCCCCTATCCCAACACCTGCACTCACATTTCTGCAGATGGGCTTCAAAAAACCAAAAAGTGATCCTGCCCACAGACCACACTGCTCTCCCACAGAAACAAGTAGCAGTGGTTTGGCCTGGGACACAGTCCATAGATGCCCATCTCAAAGCTGTCAGTCACCAGAGCTGTACAATTGCCTCTGCAGTGGTAGGTTTGTTTGTGAACTAGCTTGGTTTTGTGGTTTTTTTTTCCTATTTTACCTGATTTTTCAGTCTTTTCTCTTTTTGGAATGAACAAGGCTGCCGGCTCTTGTGGTGGACTGACCCTGGCCATCAACCAAATGCCCACTCAGCTGCTCACTAGGTTCCCTCTCCCGAAGGATGGGTAGAAAATAGAAGAAAGGTAAGAAGACTCATGGGTTGGTATAATGACAGTTTAATAGGGAAAGCAAAAGCTGCACTTGCAAGCAAAGCAGAAAAAGGAATTAATTCTCTACTTCCCATCGGCAGGCAGATAGGCAACCACTTCCTGGGAAGCAGGGCCTCAGCACGCATGATGGTTGTTTGGGCTGACAAATGCACTAACCACAAACATCTCCCCTTCCTTCTTTCCATGAACTTTTATTGCCGAGCTCGACGTTACATGGTGTGGAATATCCCCCGTGGTCTGTTTGAGTCAGCTGCCCTGGCTGTGTCCTCTCCCAACCCCTTGCCCACCCCCAGCCTACTCCCAGCCTTGGCGCTGTGCAAGCACTGCTCACCAATAGCCAGAACATTTGTGTGTAGTCAACACTGTTTTAGCCACAAATCCAAAGCACAACACCATATTGTGTTGGGCTGCTGTGGAGAATGTCACCTCCATCCCAGTCAGACCCAGTCTAGCTCTCCAGTATGACAGTGTTTATGCCTTGTTCTCCCTGAGGAAGGACCAAGGACTTAGATGCCCACGGACATCGGGAGGCTCTGCGGAATTCAGGGGATGCCAAAGCAGCTTGTGAGTGATCTGCCCACTGGCAGCTCATGGAGGTGCCAGATCTGGGGTCTCCCTTGTGAGTGTCCCACTGACTGCCCGGCTCAGCCCTGGTCAGCACCCCCTGACAAAAAGCGGATCCAGCTCTAAGGGCAAGAAATTATGTGGTACGTGGAGAGTTTCCAAGCAGAAGGGAGACTGAGGCCAACACAGAAGATCTAAACAACTGTGATATGTGCCAGGGCATTAAAGCGAGGTTTGAGCCTGTACCCGTATGGGAGCAGGGGCCTTGTTGTGTCCCTGCATGCCCGGCGCAGTGCTCAGGAGGTCCGGCTGCTGCGGTAGCACCTGGGCACTCCTGGGACCACGGAGAAGCACTTGTGCTAAAGCAATAAAATCCCCAGTGCTGCCTGGCTGACATTTCTCCTTTCTAGCTTGATGTGTTGCTTGGCTTTGTTGTAGAGATTGAAACCAGATTTTCGTTCCCTTCTATGAGTTATGTTAATTTGTGTTTCATCAGAACTTGCCTCTTCTCCTCCTTTTCTCCCCCCCCCTCCCTTTAGGCTGGATCCAGCTGCACCATGAATTCAAGGAACCACCTGCAAAATATTTTAATGACTTCAACCTGCTCTTTGAGGTGAATTAATACCAGGGCAGTCTCCGCAGCATGGTGAAATAGTCAGGCTTGGCTAAGCAGGCCACCCTCAAAGCTGAAAAATACGGTCTGCAAGGCAGCTGCTTCTGACAGTCAACTCAAGGTCCCCGTACAGTGTCTTGCTCCTCACCTCGAAGGCAGTTGTCCCCTGTTCAGGTAAGAGCTGATCCCAGAGATTGGATGTATCCCAAACCAGCTCAGAAACAGGAGGGATAATGAGATGTGCAAAACCCAGCGACGAAGAACGGGTTAGATCTGTTAATGGTCTGCTATAAACAGCACAATTACAGCTGAAGGGAGGCAACTCCCGGGGCTCGCTCTGCACGTAGCAGCTCGGTGCTGTAGGGAGAGATCAGCTGCTCCCTAACACTCCTCTTTGCTGGGATCCTTTGGTTCATCCCACGCTTTCAACAAGAACGTGTAGCTATGTTCCTACTTTCCTCCATCCCTTGGGCTTTTAAAATCCCAGCGTCTTTTTAGATTTGCTAAGCAGCTATCAGCCACGTCAGCAAAGAGCCAAGTGCTGCTGTGGTCCCCTCTGCCCAGGTGTGTGCCCCACAACCGACCCAGACAGGCAAAAAGGTCCTTAACTTGCCCTTATGTTTTTTCAGGAAAATCTCTGGGATTATGAGAGGTTCAGGGTCATTGCAGTTTTAGATACTAAGCTAGGCAGGTTAGTCAGCAGATCGTTCAGAAGGACATTCCTAAAGAGGTTTATTATCCAGCATTCTCCTTGCACTGGGGCACATCCCAATTAATTGCCTGCACATCAATGCATTACTCTGGAATTTATCTCAGGGTAAACAAATTAAGGAGCTAATACTTGGGCTTCCACCGAAGGACGCCACAGGATGGTTTGTCTCCGATAAGGTTTCTGGCCCAAATTTCCATGTCCTGAATGCTACTGGCAAACACTTCAGCTTGAAAATCCATTAACCTGTAACCACCCCATGCCCTTTATTCAATGAATGTGGAGAGCAAACATGTGTGTGAGCAGCTATATACACAGACTTGAAACCATCACTGACAGCAGTCCATACAGAATTAACTCAAAGCAACTGTCCTGTAAAACATGCGTGCAGTGCTAGGCATTAAAGCTCGGCCCCTGAAAATGCTTCAGACTCCCCTGCCTCTCGGTTTCCTGCTGTCCCTAGAGAGCAGCAACCAGCCGTGCTGTTGGAATCATCTCCTGTAATTGCTATGGTGACACTGGGTGTTTCACAGACCCAAAGTCATGGCTTTTTCCCTTGAATTTCCTTCCTTCATCACCTGCTCTCTTTTCTCACGTCCCTTTGCTGTCCTCCTGTGCAGCTCCTCTGGATGCTGACACGACCACGCTGCTCCTGTCTGCCTGGCACAGCCCTGCAAAAAACCTTAATTCCCTTTCGGTGACTTTGCTGCTTGCCAGTAACAGCTACATGGGGCTGAGCTTGCTCAATCTCCTGCTAGGAAATTATAAGCTTGAGTGTGAAACCCCCAGCATCAGCACATGGGAGAAAAAGTGACAGAAAAGGAAAAGACGCCTTTACTGGGAACTTTATTGCCATCTTCCAAGGCATGGCACATACAAGAAACCACAGCCGGTTTGCAATCAGTGCATCGCTCCCCACAGATCCTGCCTTTAGATCAGTATGGGTTGTTTTCTCTTAATTAGGGCCAATAACTGATCGCTGCTTCTCCATTATGGTCTTTAGCAAGGATAACTGATTCTTAATTCATTCTTTTGATTCTCCATTATTTCTCAGCGTGGAGGTGTTTGCCTCAGGAAGTATCCCAGGGAAAGGGAGCAAGAAACCGGTGAGGGATGGCTAGAGTGGGGTGAAGCATCCTTCAGGGCAGAGCAGGGACCCTCGTCAAAGTGGCGAGGGGCTGGGAGGGGACGATGCAGTGGGTGCTGCTGGCTTACCGTGTCAGTCTGACAGCGCTGGGAACAGGTCCGTGTGCCTGGGGCCATCCGTAAGGCTTGCCCTGCATCACGGGTGGGGTGTTAGGACTGGAGTGTTTGTGAAACGTTTGGACTTGCCTCCTCGCCTGCCAGTGGCAGGCTGGTGCTCCTCATAGTTCACATTTGCTACCGTGCATGAAAGGCAAGTGTCATCGCCGCTTCTTTCCCACGCAGAAACAAAAGCAAAGCCCTGGTTTGACGTTCTCCTCCGAGCAGCTCGCAAAATGGGCTATTGCTAGTAGCAGGAGTGACTTAAGCTGCTATCAAAAGAGCAAAGCAAACTACTTTTCCTTTGCACGCTTTCAGATGCTTTATTTCTTTCAAAGAAACTGCGTGCAAGCGTCCAAATGCCTGGAGAATTACACGATGCTCAGATCTTGCCAGTGGCTAACTTGCCTGAGGTGTGGGCAAGTCTTTCTAGGGAAAAAAATTTATTTTGTACTAACCTTCAGGCTTTTGTGCCTCTTTCCATAATCAACACACAGCTTCTTTTGGGAACTAGCTGGGAATTCCCTTCCTCCTGCTACACTGGCAATGACAGATCAAGCAGAGATGAATCGTTTTGATGAATAAAACTTCAATTTGCCCCACGGCCCTGACCCTTGCCTAATTCCAACCTTTCTCATTAAACTGCTTTTTTTTTCTTTTTTTTTTTTAAAGTAACTGGAAGCCGTGGATTCTCACATTTGCGTAAGAGTTAAAGACCCAAAAGGCTCGGGCAGAGCAGCTGGAGCCTTTAACACTGTTAATTCAGGAGTACTGCTGTTCTCACATACCTACAGGTATTTGAGCAGCATTTTGACAGAAGCCTGTTCAAAAGGGCTTCGGATGCCGCAGCCTCTGCATGTCCCCTACGCGTTGCCTAGGAAGATAGGTCCATAGGGCAATGGTGGTGGGTGATAGTGGTAGAGCAAAGAATAACCAAGTGCCATTGAAGGCTGGTTCAATACAGAGATGGTAATCACTGAAATAAAGAAAATATGGTCCTTAATAAATTCCGTCTGTTCTAACCACCAGGGAACCTGGCAGAAGGCACAATTTAAGCAAAAACAAACACCGAAACCACACATGTATATGTACTTTAAAAGAAACAGACCGAGGAGGAAAGGGAGAAATCAGTTAGAAATAGGTTTTCATTATCGGTCAAATATTTAACTCTAGCCCACTAAACCAGTAAGATCGGCTTGTCATTATTTGCCTTTATTAATGAGTTGGATATCTTTAATTCAATACAGCACTCTTGATGGCATCGAGAAATTCTACATGAAAGCCACTGATTTACATTCACCGTTGTGTTCGAATGAGCTGAGCTAGTGAAAATGTCCATGCTGTAGGTTGTTTAACCTTCCCAAGGCGTGTGCAGATTTAGGGCCTCTCCGAGGGCGTTGGTGTGAAACGGCAGCTTTTGGGACACGTCAGCAGGCTTCAGGTCAGGCAGGACCAGGGAAAGCCGTGAGAGGAGCTGCAGTCACGGTACCGAAACGGAGCTTTTCTGTGCCTGCCGTTGCAGTGGATGGGGCAGGAGAGTGGGAGGACATTGGCTAGAAGACCCCTGGAGCTGTGGTAGTCCCCAGAGCCCTCCTTGGTGCTCCTCGAAGACACTTCCTCAACAACGTTGGGGCCAACGAAGGACACGACCGATGCCTCAGACCCCCCTTCCTTATCGGTGAGGCTCCGGCAGAAGCCCTGGCTGACCGACCCCGCACCCACGTTTCAGGGCTGAAATCAAGGGGTCGGGTGCCTGCGTGGGGCTCGGCGTGTTTGCCAGCGCTGGGCTGGGTGAGGGTTGATAAGGGAGGTCAGCCCAACCGGGGGGAGGCTGAGCCAGGCAGCCTGGCTCTCGCTCCCCTCCCAACCACATCTGAAAGGGATTTGCGGAGACCTCGGGATGAGGCTTCAAGACTCTCTCCTCGCCAAAAATATTGGAAAGACGTTGTAAAAAATTAGACATCCCGGTGTCAATAAAGCATGTGACAATTGCAGTGGCTATCCTAGTTTCCTATTTTTGGCTATCCTAGTTTCCTTAATTAAATAGCACTGAGCAAGCCGGTAAGCAGTTTTCACTGCGATGTAAGTGCATAGCTGAGTGAATTGGACCAAGGTGCCACATGTTAATCATTATAGGATTTTGTCTGCACAACATCAGTCTTGCACAGATCTGCTTATGAAATCATACCTTTCCCATTAAACACAGTTTGAGTTTTGAAAGGGAATTCAGATTGGCTTGGCAAGAGCCATTGTATAGGGCTAAAGAAACCTGGGAGAGATGGCCCCGCTTTAGGTAACGAAAAAAAATTAACCTGACTTCTCTTTTGTGGTGCATTGAAAAGCCTCTGCTTAAGGACTGTGGATTGATGGAGTGGCCTGAGGTGGGAAGAATATTAAAAAAGATGTCAACATGCCAATAAATGCATTTGCCAGAAATAAATGCATTATGTTAGTCTGTCAGAGCAAGCTAAAGAAAGGTGTTCTTTTATGGAGAGAGACAGTCCAGTAGCTCACATCATTAAGGAAAAAAATGATCAAAGCAGAAATGGGCTCAAGTTTCTGAATGTCATCTCGCCTTCAGAGTTCATTCCCTCAATGAGTCAAGGACCAGATATTTGACGAATAAGATCCAGGGGGGGATCTCAGCTCTACATAGAGACTTGGGTGTACATTTTTCTTTAATTGTCCGCTACTTTCCCTACATAGGCAATCTGAAGCTCTGGATTAGAAGTGGCCTTTGAGAATTTGTCCCAAAACTTTCCCGCAGACCAACAAGAATAGCAAAATCCTAAAGCAAAATGAAAAGAAAGTGGATCAAGGTCATGGATTTCATTCTCCAGTTTGAGAGCATGAAGATCCAGACTAATGACAACCAGATGGAAAGTTAGGCACTGGTCTAAGTTGGCTGCCTTTTGCAATAGCAGTAGGGCTTGGTCTATAGTGCAACATGTTTCTGGTGGAGATATGCTGGCTGGAGAGCAAAAAACCATCGCAGCTCCTCACAGAAAGCTGAGCCAAGAAAATTTTTGTTTTAGATAGTGTTTTGTCAGCCTAGCTATGTTGTTAGTAGAGATGATATAGCTCTGCTGGCAAGAAAAATCCTAAATTGGTACATGCAAAGGTCTGATGTGATGTCTCCAGTGGCACGGCCTTACCAGGAGAGCATACATCATGCCAACAAGCTCTTCTTTGGTGGTCAGCATGCGGACTCTAGCTGGGGGTGAGCCTGAGCACCTGGTGGCAGGAGGAGGGAGGACCCGCACTGTACCTGGCTCTCAGCTCTGTCCCCTGGTACCAACACAGGCAGTGGGGCAAGAGATGGGGTCTTTCATCTGCTTTGGCATAGATAAAGCCCTCCGCAAGGATAAGTCCTAATGCTTGTTGGCACGTGAATGATATCCCTGGAAAGGTCTCCGGCACACCAGTGACCCAGCACGGGAAGGGGACGACAGTTGGCAGCTCATGGTGGGTGTTGCATTGTGTAACCTCCACTCAAAGTTCAGGTTCTCAACGTACCAGTAAGTGCCTCTGAGGTTCATTTGTCTCTCTCACACACACACACACACACACACACACACACATAAATTTTTTAAAAAAGTAAATTAGAGAAATATTAAAAAAAAACCATGTAGAAATATCTCCTGTCCTAGAAAATAAACACATCCCAGTCCTGTGGCAGTGCCCCAGGCTGGCAGCAAGCTCACATTACTTAATTATGATACGTTGCATATACCAAATAGCAGGGGACAAACCCCCTCCTTTATTCTCACAGTCTAGGGCGGCTGTGTCTGCCTCGCAGCTGTTCAGAGCACATATATCAAAACGTCCCAGCATCCCAGTGCGAGCAGAGGTGCTGGAGATGCAACCCTGGAGAGAGAAGCTGCAACAGGGAAGCCCCCAATTTTACCCTTAAACAGTGCAGAACTGTCTTCTTCCTTTCGCAAGCTGATTTCCTTCTCTTTAAATGCAAATTTGGTTATAGTTCTTTGCAAGGTTTTTCCTCTTACAGCACCAGCTGCCTTTTTGCCTCTGCACCAATTCTTCCCTGTCACCATCCTGGACCCAGTGCAGGGAGGACTGGCTGCTGTCTTGCCACCAGGCAGGATTACATGGACAGTGAAGGGAAAAATGCCCGGAAACTTCAACACCTCTGGGAAGTCTGACCTTGAGCATCCCAGGCACACACTCCTGTTCTCCTATCTTTACTTTCCCTGGTGAAAGGCTCAATTATATCCCCCAACTCTGTCCTGAGCTGGGGATAGAGCAGAAAATCTCCAAATGCAAAATTATTTTTAAAAATACAATTACTTTTAAAAATACAGAATGTTCTGAAAAATACACTGTGTCTTGCACAGCCTGCTAAATCGCATAGTCCCATGGGGAAGAGCCCAGGAACGTGCCCCCCCCAAGCCCATGGTACCCAGAGCCGTGGTCACTGTGCCAGGTGGACCCAAGGAAGATGCAGCTCTGGACCACCAGGATAAAAACCCAACCGGGGAGTGCGGAAATGAGAGTTTGCCAGTGTTCCTCCTGGCTTTAATTAAGCTCTTTGTCATTTTGGTCAACTACCGCTCTTCTTCCCTCCCTTTCTCTGTTTTTTTGCCCTGAAAGTCTGTTCAGCAGACTGTACTCAGCTCTCAAAGCTCAAATTTTAATTAAAGTCGTTCAGTGGCTTTGAATGACTAATGACCTCTTATTGGATATTGTGCTACAAATAACAGGCGAATGACCTTCCTCCCCACTCTTCATTAATACACTATTATTTTTTTATACTGCCTGCCCTGCCAAGACCCTTCTTGCTTTAAAATAACATCAGAATAGAAAAGCTCCTTGAAATACATTTTAGTTCGGTGCAAAGGGCACAAAAGCTAATGGATGAAGATGCACCTTTACAGGCACACCTTGAAAAATCTGGCTATGAAAGGATATAGTTTATAACCCAATTTTCAGCAAAAAAAAGCAAGTCCTATTGGATTTCTAACACCAAGTTCTGTCTGATGGACATTTCTGTCCATCATTGAACAGCAAAGGTCCAATGCTGACTGACAAGTGTGGCTCAGGTTTGGGTATCCCTCAGTCCTCCAGGGATAATCAATAAGGAGATAGGAGAAAAGCATTTCTACTGGAGCTACAGAAAGGACAAGGATTTAGGATGCAAAGAAATAATTACAATTTCCATTTTGCCTATATTCCTAGATGTCTCCTTGTTTAGCGGCTGAAAGTTTTGATAGAGGAGGAAACCCTCTGTGATTGCTGTCCTGAGCAGCCCTGGGCCCTGCGTGAGGAAGAAAAAGAGCTGAGATGAGCAGAAGGCGTTGGCGGGACGTTTGCTAAAGTCTTGTTTTTTGTCAGAAAAAAGAGATAGTGAGAAGTAAGAAGAAAAAAACAGAAAACACAGTTTCTTTTCCCAGTGGCAGTTCTCTTTTCAGGGCGTGGGGTGGGGGTGGCACCTGGCTGTGCTACCTCCGGGTAAGTGGCTCCTCTGAGCTGCTCTGCAGCGCTTTGCTTGTTTGAAGCAATTAAGTTTTGTCTTCTTTCTGTGCTCCTTCACATCCATCGGTGCCGGAGATGAAGGTTTTATGAAGTTTGGTGAGTGTCCAAGGTGCGAGCTGGGAGCACAGGAGACCTCTGCCAGGCTCCCACCAGTGCAGTGGCTGCTCTGGCGTGTTGTTTCCCTGGGAAAGGCCATCACACAGGTTTCCAAATCCGCAGGCGCCTGGTGAGCTCCTTACCACAAATTTGCAGTGTTATGAAGATAAGAATTGACAATAAACTAGTAGGATTGCTGAAGAATTCTTTTTTTTGTCTTCTTGAAGTTGTCTTCTTGAAGTTGTCAAGAAGACATCATCCCCTCTGCTCCACTCTCGTGAGACCCCACCTGGAGTACTGCGTTCAGCTCTGGGGCCCCCAACATAAGAAGGACATGGACCTGTTGGAGTGAGTCCAGATGAGGACCACGGAGATGATCAGAGGGCTGGAGCACCTCTCCTGTGAAGACAGGCTGAGAGAGTTGGGGTTGTTCAGCCTGGGGAAGAGAAGGCTCCAGGGAGACCTTTTAGCAGCCTTCCAGTACCTAAAGGGGGCCTACAGGAAAGCTGGGGAGGGTCTGTTTAACAGCGAGTGTAGTGATGGGGTGAGGGGTAACGGTTTTAAACTGCAAGAGGGCAGATTTAGATTAAATATTAGGAAAAAAGTCTTTGCCGTGAGGGTGGTGAGGCACTGGAACAGGTTGCCCAGAGAGATTGTGGCTGCCCCATCCCTGGCAGTGTTCAAGGCCAGGTTGGATGGGGCTTTGAGCAACCTGGTCTAGTGGAAGGTGTCCCTGCCCATGGCAGGGGGGTTGGAACTAGGTGATCTTTAAGGTCCCTTCCAACCCAAACCATTCTATGATTCTATGATTATAAACAAATATTCTATGATTATAAACAAAGAAAAAAACAAACAAAAAAACAATGAAAAAGTGACTTCATAGCATAAATCCTTCCCTATAAATGACACTAAACAAAAGCAACAACTTTCAGCCATAGGTGACAACTCGGGCTCATTTGCAAACGTTCATCTTGATGCAGTCTTCAGACTTGCTGTTTTATATCCTTTAGGTCAAACTCAGGCATAATCACATGTTAAACTCAGACACTTTTCAAAGCACTGGCCACAGCATGGTTCTCTAACTGCGGTTTAGCTCTGTCCCACAGTGGCAAACTTGGCCTGAGCTGAAGGAGAACTGAACCTGCAGTTGTTTTTCAACAGCTGCTTATCTCTTTCTCTGTCAAATGCTCAGCCTGCTCATGTACGCACAGCTGCCACGCTGAGATTTGCTCTGGGTTTATGGCTTGAAGCTGTGGCTTTCTCTTAATGCATCTGCAGTCCAGGGTGGGAGACCGCAACACGGAGGCTGGAAACATCCCAGCAGATTTCCACGGGCTTGGATTTCCGCTGCGTGAAGCCATGAAGCCACGGTGGACCTGGCCATGTTTGACGTAGAGTTATGATGGACATTTTAGTGAAAATGACTTTCTGAGCTCCACCTCTGCCACGGTGGGTGGTGGTTATGCACGGCTCGTGCTGCCCAGCCGTGACCTGCCACTGCGAGGAAGCTCAGCCGACCCACCGCATTGCTGCCGGTTTCTTGGCCAGCCCAAGCGTGAGGAAGTCACATCAAGTCATGTTCTGCTCTGTGCGAGTGGGCAGTGCTGACATATTTCCATTATTGATTTGCTGTATGTTTAACAATAAAACGTCCACATGGCAGCTCTAAGCAAAGGAGCAATAACTGAACTTTTATATAATAATGACAAGTCCCCTGCAGCAGTCACTACACGGACAGGTTCATTCTGCCCTCAGCAGCCTCTTCCCTCAGCTGGCCAAGTCGAGCCAGAAGCAAAGTCCTACCTCTCCTATCAGGATTCCCCAGAGATTTGCTCACAGTGGGGTAGCCCCAGGGCTGGGAGAACCGGGCTGTTTGGGGGTCTACACAAGCCCCAGGTTTCTGGAGGTGGTGAGCTGCAGCCCTGTGGCCCCTCGTGGCAAAGCCTGGCCGCGGGTGGGACAGGACTTTCCAGGGATGGGGATCCTCTCAGGGAGGTGGAGCTAGGTCTGCCAGTGCTCCCCAACCTGAGCAGGATTGAGGGGTGCCCTTTCTTTGTACAAGCTCACGGGATCCCCTCCTTAGCAGAACTCTCTGTTGAAAAAGTACCTTTAATTTTCTGACCTATATAAATTGCCTGGGATAGCTTTACAGCAGTATGGCAAAGAAACTCCAGCTCCTGCCAATGACATTAGTTCCAGCCGTGACGTTAGTGTTTCATACCACACGAGTGAGAGAAAGAATAGAGAGATAAAGAATAAACTGCTGTACATGCTGTTTCATCTGGGGATGGAGGGACCCAAAGATAAAGCAGTCACAGATGAACACCTTCAACTCCTCAGCTGTGTATAGATAAAATTGCAAGTAGAACTAACTTTCTTCCTTGCTCTTGGAATGTAACTTTTCCGTCACATCCCAAAAATAAAACCCCAAACATTTTATCAGCATGAAAATATTCATGACCTTTTGCTACATGCCCCATGTTATTTCTTGTGACTACAAGCGCTCCTCATCGTCCCCGTCCGATTCACTCGTGCTTGCTGCCACCGGGCTGTAACTCCACTCGCTTCCCCTCGGCAGAGCACTGCCTTCCTCTTCTGAGCCGTTACTGTTGAATATTAGCTGCCAGCTCTTCAGCTGGGTTAAAAATGGCCAGAGACAGTAGTAAATTATTGCAGTGCTCATCCACTTTCTTTTCCTGCAGGCTTCAGCCTGGAAATCTGTGGACCACATCCTAGTGTCTCTGAAAGACAACTAAGCAAAAACAGCGCTGTCAGAAGGCTGAAACACCCACCTCCCACCGGGGCCTGCGGGAGGAAAACCAGCTCCTTTAGAGCAATAAATCCTGTAATTTGCTGAGCCCTATTCAGTCCCATGCAGCCTTTCTTGACACAGGGTATGAGTGCACACATTGGCTCAAACGGGCCTTATGTAGCCCACCATTCTGCCTAAGGTTTGCCAAAAGTGGGTGCCTAGGGAAGAGTAGAACTGGATATAAGAACATATTTATGATGTTTCCCAACCATTTTCTGAGCCTCCAGTTATTCTCAGCTCAGGGATTTCTTGATCTGGCTGGATGTTACTCCCAGGTATTTGCTGTTTCTTGGCATATTTCTTTTTTTAATGAACTCATGCTGTCACTGCTTGAATCATGCCAGCATTTGCCATCTACTTCCTTTGGCCAAGCAATCCCAGCCCAGTTGCCCCAGGGTGATGCTCTCCCCAAGACCCTGGGATGCCCAGCTGCTCCATGAAGCCCCGATTTGGGGATTATTTTCACTGTTCCTGACCCTTCTTTAATACTGGGCTGAAATCAGTCAGTTCAGCAGAGCTGGGGGGTCCTGTTCATCTACACTCCTCTACTGGGATGGCCAAGGCCACTGCTGAACTGATGCTTAGGAAAGGCCATACCCCATCCTGCGCTCTTTTAGAGTAAAAGCAAAGTCCCCACTGGCCTTACTGAGACAAGATCAAGACTTAGTGCTTTCTGCTATGCACTCCTAGTCCAGCAAGAAGGAGGTCCGTAGAGAGAAACCTTGAGATAAACCCCAAGCCCGCTCCTGCAGGCAGAGGGGCAAGGAGCTGGGATGTTCAGAGCAGAGGGAGCTCCTGGGCAGCAAAATGGGGATGGGCCAGGGCAATGTATGAACTAGCAGAATTGGATGGAGGGGCTGAGACACCTTTAATGATGTTAAAAAGGCTCCCAGAACCATGTCTAGATGGGTGATGACTCGGGAAAACTCTTCCCAGGCACAGAGATCCTCTCCACCAAGCTTCGTCCCTGGGGATATGAGGTGTGAAGGCAAGACCTGGGGCAGGGCAACCTTAAAATCACAAAAGAAAAGTATTGGTCTGGGGGGGTCTTAAGATAATTCCTGACATATATTTGTGCTATCTGCTCTTAAAGACTCCCAGCCCTCTGTAGATAACCTGTCCTAATGTATAGTTACCTTCATGGTTAGAAAGGACGTATTTTTTCCCCAAATGCCTGCTACTAAGCTCTGTTGCTAAACATTGAGCTCATTCCTTTTTGTCCTCCCCTTGGTAGCTGTGGAGAGCAATTGACTGCTGCCCTCTTCATAATAACCTCTTACATATTTGAAGGCTGTTATCAAGTTCCCACTTCTCTTTTCTAGGCTGTCAAATACTTTGTTAAATCCAAGGAGTATCACAGCTATTGTTTGCCTATATTCTTTACGTCAGATGTCCCATTCCCAGCTGGTGGGAAGTGTCACGCTCACCCAACCTGAAACGTCTGGGAGCCTGTGATGCCTGTGGGGGTGTAGGCAGAGCAGGGTGCCCGTCACTGCCAGGGGAAACCGCAGGCACAGCCCTGAGCCTGCCGCACACTTGCTGGCACCCCTGGCAGTGGGTGTTTTTGAGCAGGCGGTGATGGTCAATGTGCACAAGGGAAATGCCTCCGTGTCACCCGCTGGCTGCACGCTGCCCTGCAAGGCAGGGCTCAACAACTTGTCTAACAGTTTTTAAGGAGCCATCATCCGCTGCCTCTGCGCAGGAATTGCTCTTGCTGTGGCGTCTGCCTCTTTGGAAACCAAGTAAAACTGAGCGGGAGCATGAAGCGCTGAGTTTTCCAGCCCAGCTGAGCCTCTAGAGGAAGAGGCTCCCTTAATTGCTTGAAATCCATCACCTTTCTGTGACGGTGGTGTCACCTTGCTTCTGCATGAAAAAAAAAAGAGGCACATCTGATTTCCCCTCTCTCCCCTGAGCCTTGCTGTGTCTCGCCAGCTCACCCCAGCCCGGGGAGCATTCTCAATGCTGGCTCCCCAGGCAATAGAAAAAGCTCTGGGGCCCCCAGGACCAAATTGCACTTGCACCAACATTTTCTAAAGCTTGTAATACTGTGATTATGCAGAAGATACGATGTAGGGTAACTTCCCGGGGCGTGGAGCAAGGTATACAGGACTAAATGACGAAGCGACGGCTTGGCTTTTGCCTCTTAGAAACTTCATATCATACAGAGATGAATGCAATTAGCTCTGCGCTACCCTGACCGGAGCAGGCTGCCATTCAGCATTGTAGCATCCCCACCTTGTGGTGCGGCGCCGGACTGCCTGCGAGCCCTCCAGCCTCGCCGTCCCCTCCGCGCTCCCCAGGGCTTTAGGGATGCTTGGCCATCAGGCTTCAGTGTGGGCCCACCTCAAGCCTTGACTAGATGTTCATTGCGAACAGATACCTAAGGATGTGCTCTGCCTCTTCTAGACAGGTGCTAGAAGGTCTGGAAAAAGTCCTGGATAAATGAGGAAAGGTTTGTTGGGGTTTTTTTTGTGTGATGCTGCTTAAATCTTTCCTTCTGGAAAGATGAAACCTGTGGTTCTGATACCGAAATATGTACCATGAAAATTCAAAATATCACTGAAGATTTCCCAGAGGTGTTACACAGCTGGCCAGTACCTTCTCCTTTGCTGCTTTCGCAAGAAAGGGTCTCAGAGGTGATCTGTGAGCTTTACTGAAAGTATATTTTGCAAGCAAAAAAGATGTAGCCATTTGTGATTCCTCAGTTAGTGCTGTGAGTAGTCACTGGTCTTCAGAAAAAACAGATATTTCTAAACCCCACTGATTACCAATTAGGTCAGTGAAATAATCCATCATCTGTAATGAGGCGATAGTGTAAGATCTCCTTTTAGAGGTAACAATTCAGAGTAAACCAGATATTTTTCTCAAAGACCTGGATGTTCTTCAGTCTCTGAAAGCATCTGCAGGAGGAAAACTTGAGCCCGACCTCTCCCCTCCCAGTTCCCATGCTGTGAGCTCCCCGGCACGTGCCCCGTGGCCATGGGCACAGAAAACGCTCAGCACCTCCCAGCAACAGAGGTGGAAACCTGCCAAGGTGGACACGTGGGGGGGAACCCAGCATCTTCCTGCCCCGTGTTAAGATGAAACAGCTTCAGTCCTCGCTCTTTGAGGGAAGGTGGCATAATATTGTGTCTGGTAAAAGAATAAATAAATAAAATTTTGTATTTCTGCACACACTGACTGTAACACATCCAGGTAGGTGCCTGGTACCCCAGGGCTGCATTTTCTCCAGTGCTCTTCAGCACTCTCTGAATAACAGAAACAATTTACAAAAACATAAAGCCATCGGTGACTTTGACTAGCTCAGAGCCCCTTTCTCTCTTGAGCTTCTTCCTTGTGTGTCAAGGAGTGAAGACTATTCAGATGCACTCAATGGAGAAGCTGATGGCTAGAAGGAGCAGGAGGCGTCGTCCTCCCTCCCGCTTCCTTCTGTGGCAAAGAGATGATGATCTGCAGGGTCTCTTAAAAATCTTCTCTCCGGGCACGCTGATTTTGCAACCTGCTGATGAGTTAATGTGAAACAGAGCCCTGGAAAATGCAGGGAGCGAGAACAGCAAAGCAGTCCGGGGGTGGGGGGTGGATAAATCACGGGCACGCTGGCCGGGAGGGGAGTCGCAGGGCTGCAGAGTCATAAAGGCTGAGCTTGCTCCATACGCCTCAGCCGCTCGCCGGGTTGCTCCAGAGTTAGTTGACAGAGCTCTGCCTTACGAGCCTGGTCTTCAAAGCATTCCTCTCTTTACTGTCGAACGCACCAAATGTCTCCCACAGCTGTTTAGTTGGTTTGCGAGCCTTGTTAAGTGCCAGGTTTATCATAGCTTTCCCAAGGAATGCGTGCTCCCAACAAGTAGCTGAAAGATATTATCTAGTTCGACCAGCTGAGGACTTCAGGCTCCCTAGATCAGCAGAGGCTTTTTGGAGACTAGCTGGAAGTATACAACCAGTTTCCTTACCCGGGTAAATGCTGGGCAGTTTGATATGTTTAATTGAATTTGATTGTCCTTTGGGCTATGTTCTGCTGGGAAGAGAGGTGTGGGGAGAGATTCTCAGCATCGTCACCCTCGTGGTGGTGGAAAAGCACCAAGTATCGCTTGGGAAGCCATTCAGGTAGTCACAGCCTTTCAAACATGAAGCCTTTAATCAGTGTGTTTATACTTATACCACCATAAAGAAATATCCGTCACCTAAGGCTTGTCTACCTCCAGCTGGCAGAGCCTTCTGCGCAGATAGTTCTAACGTTGTTATCTGCACCTTGCGTCCTCTCCATGGTATAAGCCAGAAAAATATCCCTTCAGTGGCCATGGCTGCATCCATACCAGGATTTCTTTTCCTGTCGGAGCAGTATCAAACCATGCCCACCCGTGCAGCGTAAGGCGAGAGGTCTGCAGCCTGGTCTGGGAGTCGTACCGAGCACAGCCTGCTTCCCTGCAGATTAAACCTCGCCCACGCTACTGGCTATTAAAGTTTCCTCCGCAGCATTAAGCAACTCTAAGCTTTCTTTGAAGTTCACTTTAAACATCTCTCAAAGCCATAATGGGTAATGTGAAGGTGAGATATATAATGGCCACAATAACCTTATAAAGCATACAGAGAGATGGCCAAAGTACTTGAGTACTGCAGAGTACCGAGCCACTGAGTAAATGGGCTTAAGAGCCTGCCTCTCTCATTTGCTTATTCAGCTGATTGATGTGACCATAAGCTCCCCATCTGCAAGCTCTCCGGGCTCTTCCTAAGCTGGGTTTGTCCATGACACACAGTTAATAATATTAATTATTGTCTCTCTCATCTCTGGGGAGAACAGCGCTCTCCAAGCGAGAGCGGAGGAGAGCCCCTCCGGTCATCGGCTGCAGCCTGGGCACAGCGGGCAGAAGCAGAGTCAAACAGGGAGGCGAAATATTAGGGAGAAACATGCCAAGATGGGGTTTCCCCTCCTTTTGCAACTGGCAGGAGGAGGCTTGCAGACGAGCGCCATGTGCCCTTGGATGGAGGATACAGGACAGAAACTAAGCAGTGATTTAAAATCCTTCACTACAGGATGATAAAATTACAGTATGATATGAAGGCATGGAAAAGTAAGAACCATAAACTAGGAAATTCTACAAAACAGATCACGAGACAATAAATCAACTCTGCTTTGAAAGTGATATCAAGTTAGATCACTGATGAAAGTGATAATACAAAGCTCAGGTTGTACAGCAGACTGCTATTTTCGGTGCTGTCTTAATGTTTCAAATGTGAAATTCAGACTCAGAGATACAGATTTGCACAAACTGACACAAGTATTTTTTTAAAGATAGCCTGAAGAACTGAATCACAATCCAAACTGAGATCATACTGAACATGTGGAAAAAGAAAGAATTCAGCTGAAAGGAGAAAGTGTGGCAGTGCAAGTGGCAGAGGGACACACGCCATTTCCAGCAAAGTGAAAAGAAAGAAAAAAGGTGTCAAAATAGGTATGTGTTGCAAAATATATTCTCTGATCATGCTTTTTCTCCTTTCAGCTGCCCTTGATGTGAGCGTTGGCAGATGACAAACTGCCACCAGTTCAGGTGTCTTGTGCTTCCCTCAGGAAGATGCTGTTTTGGTGGCAGTGTGAGGTTGGACGTCACCCCGGGCCAGAACCTGTCCCCAGCCCTGCCAGCCGGGATGGACACCTTCCTGAAAGAGCGGTTGAGAAGCTGGAGGCATTTTGGCTTGCCCTGGGATGGCATCACAGACAGCAAAGGTTTCTTGTGGGGTTAAAATTATTTTTTCCTCCTTGGGGTTAGTTGGTTTTAAGTCCCAGCTTGGACCTCCTTAAATGAAAGGGGGTTGTTGTTGGGATTCTTTTTAATGTATGGATCAAAATAAGAGGAATTGAATTGGATGCAATAACTATTGCACTTTTCACTTGATCCTAAACTTAGTTATAGTTATAGAAATATTAGCCATTCTTTCAGTGATCCTAGCAAGCAATGTTCTTGACATAAAGGGGAACTATGTTCACAGAGTAAAGTCTGCCGGTCACGTCGCACTCACCTCCTGTCTCTGAAGTCCATGGACCAAATTCTTCCTTGGCATAAGAGTTACTGCAAGAATCAATTTGATTTGATGAGTCAAGAGTTTACCCAGCATCAGCCCGGGCTGACAGTTTCACTTCAGCACAACCAGATTATTTTGGATATCTATTAAACTGGACCAACTGGTATTCCTATTCCCATGTATACACACACATACCAGACAATAATCTCCTTAACAACCCACAGATGAATTCCTTAGCTTATGAATCTGCCAGAAAACACATAATTTTCCCCATCAAGGAATGTTGCTTGGCACATCTTTAATATATCACTTACACAGTCCTCAATCAACCTAAATGATTCATCTAGCAACATCTCTTAGGCGAGGCTTTACGTGATTGAATGGTTTATCCTCACTGAAAAAGCACACGCCATTCAGTCCCACGTATCAACTATAAAAGTTATTAATAACTAGGAATTATTTAGATAAGAGCCATGAGGCCAGCTTTAGCCTGGGTGACTGCAGCTGGCCCGCTTTGAGCTCCATCAGTAAAAATCAGCCAGAATTTGCCCCCATGGGAACAGATCAGAGACTCGCAGGCTCAACACCAACCCATGCATCATATTTTATGTTGTGTTTTACAGTTTATCAGCCTTCAGATTAAGATTTATTAGTGTTGCCTTGGTGTTTAGTGGTTGTAACTCACGACGTGCTCGTTGCTTTGCGGCGTTGCTGTTGCACTGGTGCCTGTGACGGAGGGGCTGGTTCTCGCTGCGGGCGCTGTACCAAACAACAACCCCACGCAGGAAAACCTCCTCAGGCAGCAACGCAGGGACACCAGGTCATCCGTGTCTCTGCCAGGCTGCTCGTCCTCTCTATGTGGTGCCTCGCATCCATAAAAGGCCGGGAGACAGATCTCTTCACCCACCGCTGTGATCGGGTCCATAGCTGCCGTTACGAAGGCCATGTTAAGGGCTTGACCACCTCTTGGATGGAGATGCCGACGATCAGCTTGAGGACAGAGCGCAGCACGCTGCCTGAGCCAGCACAGCCAACGCATTGTCCAGGGCACCTGGGAAGTCATTTTTCGTGCACGATAGCTTCTCTCCTCCAGGGCTGGATGAATTACGTAAGGTTCCTTGGACCCCAGACAGGCGAAATGGGGTTATAGCACTGTGTGATCTCAGCTACAGTTCCCAGCCCAGCGTCCTGATATTGTGCACAGACATGGTAACTTGGCTCCTTTCCTGCTTGAAAACATTTGTTTGGATGTTCTGAGACTTTCTCAAGGTTGTGGACCCCCGCCATAGGGTGTTACGTGGCTTTAGATAAGAAATCTCCATAAAACTGTAAGCAATGTGTCTTCTGCAGTAAATCTTCTTAGTCAAGAGTGAAGCAGTCACATTACGTTTCCTGACATTGCAGCCCACCTGTTGCAAGGAAAGTGCCAAGAAAATTATACACCAGTGGGAAAGTGTAGATTGCATAGATGACTTGGACCCAGCAAGAGTCTGTGCGATTATAGGATATACATTAAAAATCACCCTCCCCATCTATGAAGCTTTCTTTGTGCAGTAGAAAGGGAATCCCTGCCTAGACAGAGGCGAGCAATCAGCCGCCTCAGCCACCACAGCCATAGCTGCTATCTCCCCATTGAAAGGATGGAGGATTAACTGGGTGTTGGACAGACAGATCCTGCCTAGCGTGGCACTGCGGTTATTCTTAGGGAGCCTGAGGCTTGAGGAACAGCCTTCGTTTCCTTGCCTGAACCCAGCAGCTCCCTCCTGCGCCACGCGGCCGGGAGCGAGGAGTCAGCTGGCAGCACTGCGTGTGCTCGGGGATGTGGGGCTGCCCGTGCTTGCTGGTACAAGCCACCCTGGTAGACAAAATGATGGGCTTGCTGTCTAAACAAGAAGTTTACAAGAAAAGATCTGTTGACACTGAGTGATCTAAATGCCCTTTCTTTATCTGCTGAATAATTACCGCTAATTTATTACTTCTGAAAAGATTTTAAAAGCCCAGCAGTGCCTTGTTCTCTGCAGTCTGGGAGCACTTTGCTTTTGCACCACCACCTGTGCAGCCAACCTGGGGATGGATGGGACCTTCATGGTCATGGGGTCTAATCCTCGCTACTTGCTTCCTACCATCCCCTTTCTGAAAAGGATCAACTTTCACATGACAGTGGGGTTCATCCCTCCCACTTCAGCTGAGAAGTTGCTCTTGGAAGTCCCTGCTGCAAGGGCTGGAGAGAGCCCTCCTGTCTGCAGCACGCAGGGACGCGCAGCCAGCCCACGGCTTCTGCCCGTGGGCCAGCACTGCCCTTCCCCTGCTTCTCACAAAAGTACTTTTGCCTTATATTTCTCTGCCTTTGCAGCACTGTCATCAAAGGAGCTGATGAAAAAAACCCTGTGCTGCATTAGCTGCTGAGGCACCAGCGCTGGTTGCTGTGTCAGGAGCAACCACTGATTTTCTCCTGCGGTGACACCGGCCTGGGAAGGCTCTCACACCAGAGACACTTCTGCAAAGGGCTTCTCTCCTGCAGAGACTGATGCTGATACCCATACCCTAACCTGAGCTGTAAGTGAGAGGAGAGTCCCACAAAGCCGAAAATACACATCGAGGAGTTAAAAAAAAAAAAAAAAAAAAAAAAAATTTCCTTCAGGGTGCAAACAGCAAGCAGCTTGCAAAGCAGCTTGGCGAGCCAACGCTGGAGGAGGAGCAGCGTGCTGGGATGTGGAGCAGCTCAGCTGTGATAGCTGGCGAGAGCCACAAGATGTCTCTGGAAACCAGCATTTGGACAAAAAAGGCATTAATAACCCCAGGAAAGGGGCCGGGCTGTTTCCATCCGCAGTGAGCGCTGAGCCCCGGGGATGTGCGCTCTGGTGAGCCTCTGCTTGGAGCACCCGAGGTGGGACAGCCCCACTCGCTGAAGCTCCCTATCCATCGCCATTTACTCCAGGTGAGAATTTGGCCCCTGAGGTCTCACGCACGGCGTTTTCTCACCACACGGATGAGAAGTGTGGATCAGTAAATCACCGTCGGATTAAAAACTGTATTGACTTCTGAAGTCACGGGACAAACAGCAAAGAGTGCACATTGAAAACCAGATTAATCACAGTGCAGCAGGAAACAGTAAAAACAGGAGCAGTTGTCTCTAGGAGCCCTTCTGCCACATGGTCCCTGCACACCAGAGCGGTGTCTGCAGGGCTTTGGATCCCTCAGGGTCCGCGGGCACAGCACCGCAGTGCCTGGACCTGGCCGGGGTCTCAGCGCTGGCCGTCTCAGCCCAGAGCAGCGATGGAGAATCCCTTTCTCCCTTAGAGTCCTGCTTCTGCTGCAGGTCACTCCTGAGAGAGGTAAGGGAGATATTTTCAGCTTCTGAGATGTTCCCTGTAGGCAGCAAAGGCCTGGGTTTATAACCTCCAAACGTGCTAACTCCTATGGGGTTTCACTACCGCCACTGGCACCCCCAGGGATTGAGGAGTACAGAAAAATCCCTCTGCGGCACACCCACCGAGGGACGGACATTCTGAGAATGAACTGTCTCTCCCTGACACAGGGAAAAATCCTGTTGAACGTGACTCAGAGCTCAGCAGAACGCCTGCAGGTCCTCATCCTGCATCCATGTCAGTCACTTGGGGAACTCCTCTCCCTTCCACCAGCTCCTCTTGGCTTCCTAGTAAACAACTAGAGAATTGTAGGGTGGAAAAGGCCCATATAAGTGTAAAGTTGTTATTAAGAAATAGGCAAAGCACAGTAACTAGTGACTCACAAAGTTTACTGTGAGAAAACAAAGCTATCCTTCAATGGGCCACATACAGAGACAGCAGTTACTGTAAACTGGAAAACCTCTTTAACATCCAAATAAATTGTGTGGCAAATAAAATCCTTTGCCCACCAGGCTCAGTGATTCTAAGTATCGTTTGTTATAGGATTTGTTTTCCTTCTTACAAATCTTAAGACAGTCATTTAAACTAATAATAAGCAAGTTATGGGAATAATGGGATTTTTAATGAGCTGCTTCTGGTTGGGGGGGTTGCCTTTACAGAAACCCACCCACTGCATTGCAAATGCCAGTGTTTAGCACTACCACGATGTGGTAAAAAGCCCTTTAGTCTAAATCTGCTTGAACAGAAGGACCGAACTTTGTTCTTGCAGTGTGTTTAGGAAAACTCCCCCAGGACTGAGCTATTGTTACATCACTTTACTCGAGGCACATACATTCAGATGGAGCAGGACAAGAAAAAAAGATGCAGTCGCTATCTGTGGCATGATTAGAGGAAGGATGGCTATTGCTGCAAAACCAGCCCAGCAAAGCCTGCCCCGCGGCAGCTGAAGGTCCTTCTCAGTCTCCTAACAACAAGTTTAAAGCCTGCTTTTTTTTCCTACAGAGGCCTGCGAATTTCTGCAACTATTTGCAGACAGAGGCAAGAGGGTGCTGGATGCCAGGGTGACATGTGGGCGACAAGGTCAGACCCTCTGCAACACGCCGGCAGCTCTAGCAGGGGAATCAAAATGGGAAAGGGCAGCTTCGCGGCAGACCTGACTGCACTTCATCCCTGCACACGAAGGGCATCCTCAGCGCCTGCGCCCAGAGCCAGTCTGGGACTGGGGAAAGGAGATAAGACTTCCAAAATTTTTTCTATGCAGACTATGAACACAAGAACTTTTACCCCACTGCTTTCCAGTGAAACAGATGGAATAAAAATGTAGATGATGCTGGGGTAGGTTTGCCCTTCGTTACACAGACGGGGAGCGTAGAGCTCTCTTACTAATATGATTGCATAGCAATCAGACCATTTGGAGCTGTTATTGTGTGACATTTCTTCATGACATTTGGCTTGACTTCTACCTCCTGGTTTGTCTGGGATGACTGCTCTTTTTGGTCAGAAAGTACCGATCTCCCTCCAAAACGTACTGTAGCTCAGAAGCGGAAGACCTGCTCCTGAATCGCTACCCATCCAAAGAAATGTTTGCCCCAAAGGACCGGAATCCCACAGAACATTTAATTTTCTGCATGAAAAACAAAGCTGTGGTCCCTCATTTGGGATCTGTGTCTCTCAGGATGTCTGGGTTGAGGCCTCAGGCGGCTGAGGGATGTTGTGTATCCAGCTAGAAGAACCCACCCCAACCCGTAACCACCCTTCCCACAGCCACGGCTTTGTGCAAAATGACAGAGAGGGTAAAACGGTGAATGCGAAATCTCCTGAGTGAAAAGGAATTAGTAAAACCCCATATTCATGAAATATTGAGAGCTAATTATATGTGCATCGGAAACCTCTGGGGGAAGGGAGATGGAGGCCTTTCATTAGACGGTAACTGGAACTTTTTCATCATTTGTCTAGCTCAGGAATGTAAGGCTGCTGTCTGGAGAGGGATGTGGGATTTGGCTGCAGGGCTGGGTGTGCAGGTGAAGTGCCATGCTAGCGAGTATTTCTATTGTACTCTGGCATGTCTTGGAAAAGGCTCTCAGCTGTAGAAGGTCGGTGGGGCTGGGTGCTCCTGTCTCGGCGCTCCTGCAAGACCTCTTCAGTCAGATGCACCAGGAGGAATCGTTGCTCCCAAATAATTTTTCATCTTCCTCCCACCTAGCCCCCAAATGGGTCCAAAGTCCCGTCCCTCGCTTCAAACCTGGTTGCGGTTTCTCCTGGAGGGCGCAGACTCCCGTTTCTGCCAGGCTGCCTCCAGAAAGTTCAGTTTCTTTGCTTTTGACCGGCTCGCTGCTTTTGCAACCGAAACGAACGGCTAGTTACTGCCACTGCACCATGGACCAAATTCAAGACCAAGATCAGAACCAGTGAAGAAGGGGGAAAGTTTTTATCACAGAGCCGGAGTCAAGCACGCAAAGGAAATGCTGCCCACTGCATGGCCAGCAGTGCCCGGCAGCCACAGGGCAAGGGTCGCAAAGTAAAAAAGGGGGAAAAAAAGTAGCCTGCAGTGGGTGACAGCGGGTTTTCTCTCTCAAAGCTTTGCAGCGACTTTAGACACGAGGATGGCTCCGGGAAACCCATCCCAGCTCTCTGCCTTCTGCCCCTTGCTGGGAGGGCAAAGGCACCCAGATCCCTCCTGCCAGCCCCCCTGCCCGCACCCACCGCCCTTCTCCTGCAGCCAAATTTATTCCCCCCCCCCGTGATCTCCAGGGGACGCCTCTCTCTCCCCACGCAGGGAAGCAGCCCCCCCAGGAGCGCAGGGACCAGCCGCCTCCTGCCAGCGGTTTCTCCCCAAGTCGTGCCGTGCCCGGGGCTCCCCTCGGCCCGGCCGTCCCCCCCCGCGCCCCCCCCCCCCCCGTGGCGCAGCCCCCGCGGAGCCCCCGCACCCGCGGAGCTGCTCGCGTTGCTCCCGCGGCGGCGCGCCCCGGCCCTCGGCACATAAATCAGCATTAAACCCATTCCCCCCTCTGATCCCTGGTGCCACCATCTATTACTCCCCCAGTGCGTTTTCTATCACCTTTTGTTAGAATTACACAGCCGGAAACTTAATTTACCCGGAGCTTTAAAGACAAATAAATACAGGCAGGCCGGTGTCCCCGCGATATGCCTATTTACTCCTGCGATCCATAGATTATTATGAATTGTTGTGATTTTCAGGCTGCTGCTGTTTTAAATACCTTCTCTGCTACTCTCCCCGGCTGGAAAAAAAAAAACCCGCCCACCCTTCCCGAGCAAGGGGCAAAGAGCAAGAGACCATAGCACAGGCGCTGGGTTTTATTTACTTTTGCTATTATTGTTATTATTATTTTCGAAATTTAGAGCGAGCGAGGTTTTCAATTGCTGAAATAATTGCCTGGGAGAAAGGTTGCTTAATCTGTTCATACATTATTGACTCGGGCTCCAATATTTGGCTTGCTGCTTTTTATCGCAAGAAGATCACGTACGAGAGTCTTTTGCATAACAATTTTTAAAGAGGACACATCCTTATATCAAAAGTGGACGTGACTTGAATTTTGCCGGCGTTTGTCCCTAAAATGACCCAATTCCGGTTACTGCCACTGGGCAGCAGTAACATTGCATCATTTCTCCAGGCAATAGACTTATTTTGCTTTACTCTCTGCCCCTTTCGCTGCCTGCCCCCCCCCCCCGCCCCAATCCAACACGTACTTTTAAAGCTGATTATTTTGTCTTGCTGCGTTTTAGCCCTACGCACACTGTTTTCTCTCCCTGGGAACGGATGAGCAGAGAGGAGCAAGCCCGGCTCGTAGGAGCAACATGGCTAATTAACGCCGAAAGTTCCCGTGCAAGGCAGAAATAGTGCCTTCAACGAAATTTTGCTGTGAGCCGCCGCACAGAGACCCCAGCGCCGGTGCCAGCTCCTCCAGCCACCTCCCCGAGCATCCTTTTCCTCGAGGAGGATCAAAAGAGCCCCCCCTCTCCCCTGCTTTTTCAAATCGAAATCGTGCTGCTTCCCAGCCCCACTGGTCAAGTTAATTCCGGAACAAAGGAGGACAAAAACACAAAGGATTTCTCTCCCCCAGCCCCCCCCCCCCCCCCCCCCGCCCCTTTCTCCCCGTCTCAAACTTCCCCGGTGCCTGCACCCTGGCCCGGCGCAGGCCGGGGACCCCCCCCCCCCTACCCCGGCATCGGCTCCCGGGCCCGGGGCCCGGCCCGGAGCCACGGCCCGACGATGGGGGGGTGGTGAAATGACAGAGGGGGCCCGCGGTGGTGAGGGGCAAGGGGCTCGACCCTCCTCCAGAGCACTGGTAGGGAGAAAGCCCTGAGCTGCCTGCAGACTGGGAGGGGAGAAATGATGACACCCACGTACCCCGCCACCGGTGCTGTTGTTTGGACCTCGGGGTAAAAAAAATAAAGGCTGGATCATATCATCATCCCCCCCCCCCCCCCCCCGCCACCTCCCCGCCCCGGGGTTGGATTTGCACAAGTCGTTGCTGGAGAGCCCGAGCCACCCCGTAAGGCGGGCACCTTCAGCGGGCTGTGAAAGGCGTGCGCCTGCGAGACGGGGAGAGGACCCCGGGGAGCATCCTTCCCTGCAAAGAGTTGAGCAAACTTCCCACGGCGACTGTCCCTCTGCTCCCGGGCGCGGGGTTTGCGGGAGGAGCCCCTCGGGGCGGTCCTCGGGCTGATGGGGGACCCGGGGACGGGGACGGGGACGGGGACGGGGGGGTCGTGCCCGTCTGCACCCTCTAAGAGCTGCACCTATTTGCACACGCGTGTGTGCAAGGGAATGTTCCCCTACACGGCCGCTGCACCCACGTTCAGGCGCACAAATGCACGCGCAAACCCTCGCAGGCAAGTACACGCACAGAAGCGCTGCACCCGTGGGTTGGGAGACACGGAGGGTCTGCCTGGAGCCGGACTCACACCCTCCCTGCACCTACACCCACGGCAGAGCAGCGGGGGTGCGGCGGTCCCGCCTGTGCCCCTTTGTCAGCCAAAAATCCCGAAGCCGGGAAAAGGAAAGGCTTTCCTGCCACGAAGAACCCCGCACCCACTCGAAGTGGGAAAAGTCTTGGGGGGCCGTTCCCAACTCCGAGCCCCGGCACCCTGCCCGGCCAGGGACCCCCCCCTCCCCTCCCCTCCCGCCCTCCGGAGCCCCGCGGAGCGGCCCCGGCCCCGGCCCCGGCCCCGCCGCCAGCCCGCCGGGCCGGGCGGCGAAACTATCCCCGACCCTTCCTCGGGCTGCACGGCTCCCGGAGCAGAGACAGAAGCAGGGCGAGACATAGGTAGGGAGAGCCGGAGGAAATTGAAAACATATTTAAAAACGTAAATAGGTTCGAGCCAGCCCGACACCGTGCGAGGGGGGGAACGAGGCGCACGCCGGGACCAGCCCGGTGGAGCGGAGGTGGGTGCGGACCCAAACCCTGCCACAAAACTTTCAGCCCCTGTCGGTAACGTATTTAGCGAGGGGACAGGAGTATCTGCCCCGAAGTGGGGTAAAGCAGCGCTCGGAAACATCCACTGTAACTTAAACCAGATTGTCAGGGAGGCAGACGGGGCTGGAGAAAGCCGTTTGGACTGCTCGCCTGTCGAGAGGATGTCGCTGCCCTTCTCGGATGTATTCCTCCCCCGGCCAGCTAGCGAGAAACATCTCCGGGAGCCGGGACTTTTTAAGGCAGCCGATCCAGGTGACTTGTGCTGCTCGCAGAGAGGTAGGGTGGGCTGCAGATGTGGGTGGGAGGCGGGAGGGGGCTTGGGAAGCAGATGGGAAGGTGTTTGCAGCCAGGCCACTGGAAAGCCGCGAGCTCTTCTCTCTCCTTTCTGCTTTCCTTATTTCCTTCTCTCTACCTTTCTTTTCTTTTCTTTTCTTTTCTTTTCTTTTCTTTTCTTTTCTTTTCTTTTCTTTTCTTTTCTTTTCTTTTCTTTTCTTTTCTTTTCTTTTCTTTTCTTTTCTTTTCTCTCCTGCTTATTTTTTTCTTTTTCCTTCTCATTTTTATTTTCCTGTTTTCTATGCTTCTTCTCCTTTTTTCTATCTTTTCTGGTTTTCTGTCCTTTCTTTTTCCTCTTCTTTTTCCTTTTCTTTGTTCCTTTTTAATTCCTCTTCTTCTTTGTTTCTTTTCCTTTTTTTATTTTCCCCTTTTCCTTTTCTTTTCCCTTTCCTCTTTCCTTTTTCCTTTTTCTTTCTTTTTTTCTTTTCTTTCTTTCTCTCTTTCTTCTGCTTTTTTTTTCCTTTTTTTTTTTTTAATCTTTTTGTAGGAAAAGAAACAAACCAATAAAACCGCTAAGAATAAGAAGGACAGTTTTCTCTCCTCTCCCCGGAAACTTCTGCGGGGTGTTTTCATCTCCGTCCCCCTTGGGAAGCGGGGGACAGACAATGAAGTTAATAAAATTAAATCTTTCCTACAGTTCCCCGTGACCAGAGAGCCGGGCTGCATTGCTGGGGTGGGGGTGGTCCCGGATGGTAATTGATTCATAACTGGACACCAGGACGCCAGGGCACAACATCGCCGGCGCCCCGGGAACTTCTCGGGGGAGCGGGGCGGCCGCGCTGCCCGCCCGGCCCGGGGTGCGGGGGCTGCCGCTCCGGCCGCCCGCCCGCCCCGGGGTCTCCCCGCAGCCCGGCCCTCCTCTTCAATAAAAACCACCCCTTCCTCCCTCCCCGCTCCCCGCGCTTCTACCGGGAGAGATTTGGAATCCCGGAGATATAAACCTGTGCCCCGCAAAAAGTTTCGAGCGGGGCGCCTTCCAATACCTATTTACCAACGAATTACACTGCTATTATTGCTTTCAATGAAGACTGAATCCCCGAGCGATAATTGAATTAGTCTATTGAAGAGACTGTCAGGTACAATGACGTGGTATATCCCGCGCATTTCCCAGGGTCTATAGGCTTTGGGGACCCGGAATGTATAGTCTGACCTTACAGCTCATAATAATAATGCTGCACTTGTAGCAGAAATCTATTCGCATTCACTTTTAACAAAACCTCTGGTCAGCCAGTCCCTGTAGGAAGGATGAAATCTATTGTATTAGAACAACTCATTTATGTCCTTCAGCAAAGGCCCCAATGAGATCTGATCTAGACCTAGAAATAGGATTACCACAGCGTATATTAACCGCGTTTCTATACTTCCTCCTTCCTATAAGGGCGCCGAGAAAAAAAAAATGCAAAGGATTTTTGATCCGGTTTTAATTTTAATTTTATTTTTCATTTCAATTTAAAACCCTCCTCCCTTCGGTGGCCTTCCTCCAAAAGAAGAAAAAAAGAAGAAAAAAAAGAAGAAGAAGAAGAAGAAGAAGAAAAGAAAGTAAATACAACGAAATCGCAGAAATAATTTCTCCCGGTTTCCGAAGAGGCTGTGGGTGCCGCAGGCTGGTGCCGTGCGGTGGGAGCGATGCGGGCTCCCTCCCGGCAGCCCGACGGCGGGCACCGGGGGTCCCAGCCCGGCTCCCCGGCCCCGCCGCCCCTCGGTTGCTCTCCGCCTCCCGGATTTCATTTTCTCCCTCCCCACGCCAGGAGGGCTGACCCAAGCCCCAGCGCCGAGAGCCGGTGGGGACATCAGCCCGCAAGAGACTCGGACCGCACCGAGGCACTTCCGAGGGGCAGGGAGCGCGGCAGCCCGGCCCCGGCCACCGGAGCCCTTTCGGGGGAGCGCTGGGTGCCCTGGCCCCGCTGGACCCACCGGCGGCTCCCCGGGGCCGGTTTCCCCCCCCTCACCCCCCCCCCCCCCCCCCCGACGGCAGCGGGAGTGGGGCTCCGCGGGGCCGGCCCCCCCCCGACGGGCGCCCCGAAACCCAGCGGCACCCGCAAGTTATGGAGGGAACTTTTTCCTAAGAAGGGATTATTATTATTTTTTTTAAGCTTCCATCCTTAAGACGCGGTGTAGACATATTACCCCGATTACTGTAACTATCTGCTAGCCGGAGAGTAATATTTATCTATTTAGATAGGAAGGGTCGCGGTGGAAAAAATATCCAGCCTGAAAATATACATCGTCTTTTCCTTTAACCCCTCCTCATTCATCCAGCCGATCCCCCACCCCCTCCGTACACAAACCTACTCAATTTATAGAGAAGCTTTTAAAATCCAGAACAGTTTCTAGAAGAAGGGAGGACTCCAGATTAAATAATTCTCCCCCCACCACCCCGTACACACACACGTACATACACACACACGTACACACACACACACACACACACACGTACATACACACACTCTTCGCCCCCCCCCCCCCCCCCCCCCCGCGCTCAGGAAGGCAAATTAAATAGTTAAAGGCTTCGATTTCTCTCTCTCTCCCTTTTGTTACCCAATTTTGGAACATTTAAGGATGGGTGTGTGTATTGTATTCAATAATAAAAGCTATAGGGCCGCCAGGACATTTATCATCCTATTACTGTAACAAATCCGGGCTCCCAATACATGAAAGGTAAAATGAATTACCGACGTTAAGCCGTCAATAAAGTCATTTCTGTAAATGGTGTCTCCGAAGGACTGCAGCATTATTCAACTAGCTTTATCAGCAGCTGGGAAATTACGTGAAGAAGCTCGCAGCGTGTAATATGGCCCTGCTTACTTTGATTAAGCGTCTTGCCAGGGAATAGTGACAGTGCTTTTGACCAGGTTTTATTCGCCGTCCTGTGATGAACGCCAAGCTGATCAGGCGGAATGAAGAGTAATTAAAACCTATAAATTATCTTTTGCAGCCCTTCTCAAGGCGTCTCTTGCAGGAGAGATAAGGCAGCGAGCCCCCATTTACAGCTCTGAAAGGGACCGCGGCTCACAAAGGCTACGTGGCTAAATGGGATATTGATAGTGTCCTAATTAGAATTTAATTAAGTACCCACGCTCGCTTTTGGGATAAAGATTTCAATTTTGCTAACTTAAATATAAATAAACCCAATTTCGGTGCGAGTAAATGATATGATATTGTGAATGCAGGGGGGGTTTAACATTCATTTAATTGCGGATGAAGCCCTCGATTCCAGGGCTGATTGTGTTCTGCCAGCTATTATTTTAGGGGATTATTGTGCGGCTGGAGGTAACAATCCGGTAATGTTTCCCCGGCACGGAAAATAACCGAGCGTGCCTGGGAGGTGTGGGCACACACACACACACACACACACGCCGCCCGGGCACCCGGGGACCTGCTGCCGGACACCCGGAGGGCTCTCCTTCCCTTCCCGGGGCCGGTCGCCTCCCGAAAACGGAGCCCCGGGGCCGGGCCGTTTCCCCCGGGCCGCCCCCGCGGAGGGAAGGGCAGGCGGCCGGCGAGGCGAGGCGAGGCGAGGCGAGGCGGGGGAGCCCCGCCGCTGCCGGCACCGCAGTCCAGCGCCGAGGCTCAGACACCTTACGGATCCTGCTAGAGGTGTCTTTGGAGCAGGCACCCACGCACGTATAGGAGCTATAGGCGGCGGCACGTGACGCCGCCCGGCCCCGCGGAGAGGCGCGGAGCGCTGCGCGGGGCCCCGCGGCCTCCCCGGCCCCAGCGCGGCCCGCCCGGCCGCCCTTTTTTTGGGTGGGGGGGTGTGTGTGTGTGAAGACTCGGTTACGTCAGGAAGAGAAAACGCCGGGAATTGCCCTTCCCGCAGCCCCCGGGAAACGGCGGCGGGCTGGAGTGCGGCTCCAGCCCGGAGCAGGTGCCGGCGGCCGGCTGGGAAGCGGCCGCGGCTCCCGGCACCCAGCCCGCCGGGACAGCCCCCCCCCCCCCCCCCCCCAACCCCTCCCCACGTCGTGTAAAACGTGAGGTGTCGTGGGACACCCCCCCGCCCCGCTCCGTGTCCCTTCGTCTGCGCACCGACGCTTCCCTTCCCCGGAGCAGCTCGGCCCTCCGCGCAGGGCAGCGCCCGGGGCCGCGGGGAGAAGGCACCGGCGGCGGCAGAGCCGACAAAACCAAAACTAGGGTCAGGGCATTGTCTTTTTTTTTTTTTGTCTTTTTTTTTTTTTTTCCCCCTGTAAATGAATTTTTGGGAAAGCTGCATCGCTCCTGAAAAAGCGCCTTTTTCTTCCCACCCTTTAAAATCCTTAAATTTCCCTTCTGCCTTCACACACGTCCTGAGGTGCTCTCTCTCTGCCAGGCAAAAAACCCCCAACCAACCAACAACAACAACAACAACAAAGGGGGGGGGGGAAGCAACAAACCGAACCCAAACAAACAAACAAACATCAAAAAGCAGACGAGGAAACATGATACGAATTCAGCTGTGAGCTGGCGGCCGATCTGCTTCATATTCCGAAAAAAACACCCAAACCCCAATAAAGGAACGAACCAGCCGAGCGGCTGCAGCCCTAAGCCCAGCTCACCCGGCAGTGGCTCCCGCCTTTATTATTATTTATTATTTTTACTATTATTTTCATTTTTTATTCCTAAAAAAAAAAAAAAGTTTCGATTCCGGGCAACCCCTACCCCGCTCACCACCTCCCCTCGCTGCCTAACCCCGCCGCGGCAGAATCGAGAATAAAAAGGGGGAAAAAGAGCACCCACAGATATTTTTTTGGGGGGGGGGGGGGGAATTCATTAAGGGGGGGGTCGGGCAATAGGAAAGCGGCCGATGACCAAATCCCCGCCACCCGCGGCGGCCCGCGCAGGACACGGCGGGGCTGGAAGAAGTTGTTGACGGGGCTGGCTGGGGGTCGGTGTGTGTGTGTGTGGGGGGGGGGCGATACACGCGTGTAGGTGCGGGCGCGGCGGCCCCCGCCCCGTCGCGGCGCTCCCGCCGCCCGTCCCGTCCCGTCCCCACGCGGTATTTATGGCGGCGGCCCGCCGGGCTCCCATTGGGCGCGGCGTGGGGTGTCAGCGGCGGCGGCGGCGCGCCATTGGCCGCCCCCACGTGCGGGGCCGCCTCACGTGCTTCCGGTGCGAGTGAAAAAAGTGTGGCTGAGGGATTTTTTAGGGAGAGTTTGTTGCACGGACCGGAGCTGTCAGAGATTTGGCCTTTTTTTTTTTTCTTTTTTTTTTTAAAAAAAAAAAAAAAAACCAAAAAACCCCCCAACAAACCAAAAAAAAAAAGAGGGGGAAAAAAAAAGAATTAAAAAAAATAATAATAAATCGGCCCGGGCGGCGTGCACCACCAGGCTGGCGGGGAAGGGCTCCGGCAGCCCGCGGCGTGGGCAGAGCGGAGCGTGACAGCGGGGCAGCGCGGAGCCGCCGCGGCGGCGGCGGCGGCGGCGGCGGCAGCGGGGAGATGGGCAGATTTTGACGGGTTTTCGGGGGGCGGGTTTTTTTTTTTTTGGGGGGGGGGGGGCCGCGGTGCTGCCGCGCACCTTTTTGGGTTTGGTTTTTTTCCTTTTTTTTTTCCTTTTTTTTTTTTTTTTTTTTGGTGGTGGAAATATAAGCTGGTCGGGAGAAGGGGGAAAGAAGCCCTCGAGTGTCTCCCCGGTTTTGGATCCATCCGTGCAAGGGGGAGAAAAAAATAATCTCAGCTCCAGCCCAACAAGTGGATTTTATTCTTTTTTCTTTTTTTTCTTTCTTTTTTTTTTTTTCCTCTTTTTTAAATTTTTCCTCCCCCTTTTCCACCCCGCCACCCACCGGCAAAGTGGGGTGGGCGTGAAGCGGGTGGGTGGGGGGGAAAAGAGGCAGCGATCTCCGTGGCGGGGGCTGAGCATGGAAGAGCCGCCGGAGGGGCACGGCCACCGAGACGCGGCGCCCGGCCCGGCGAGCAGCGGCAGCGGCAGCGATGGCGAGAGCGTACCCGTGTCCCCCAGCCCCGCGCCCGCCTCCCCCGCCGCGCCCTGCCCCTTGCCCCTGCCCCGCCGCCGCCACCCGCCGCCCCCGCCGCCGCCCCCGCCGCCGCCGCCGCCGCCGCCGCCGCCCCACCGCACCACCAACTTTTTCATCGACAACATCCTGAGGCCGGACTTCGGCTGCAAGAAGGAGCCGCCCGCGCCGGCCGGCGGCGGAGGAGGAGGAGGAGGAGGAGGCAGCCGGGAGCGGGACGGAGACCGGGGGCAGAGCTCAGGTAGAGAAAACGTCAACCCGCTGCTGGCCCGGCCGCCCAACCCGCCCTCCCTCCTCTGCCCGGACTCGAACTGCCGTCCCGACGGCTCCGCGCCGCCGCCGCCGCCGCCCGCCGCCGCCGCCAAAGCCAGCCCCGCCGCGGCGGCAGCGGCGGCGGCGGCGGCGGCGGCGGCGTCGGGGGCGGCCAAGCCCCCCACCGACGGGGGCGAGACTCACCCGGCGAAGTACGGGGAGCACGGCAGCCCCGCCATCCTCCTCATGGGCTCTAATAATGGAGGACCTGTTATAAAGCCCGACTCGCAACAGCCGCTGGTGTGGCCTGCCTGGGTCTACTGCACTAGGTATTCAGACAGACCGTCCTCGGGTAAGGAACCGCGGCGCATCTGGGAGCTGTTAAAATCGTGACAAGGTCGCCCCCCCCCCCTCCCCTTCCCCTCTTCCCCCCTTTGCTTTGGCTCCCGGCCTGCTGAGGACCTCGCGTGGGGAGGCGCGGGAGTGGGGGGGGGGGGTGTCCTGGGTCACCCGGGGCGAGAGGAAACGCGTCCCCCCCCCACCCCCCCTTCCTCCTCCGAGTCTCCCAAATTTGAATGTGACGCCGGGCCCCGATTCGGCCGCTTTTCGGTGCGGAGAGCCGGCGGGGAGCGACCCCCTTCTTCCCCTGTCCCCCCGCCCGCCCCGCTTTTGCCGCAGCCCCGGGTGTTCCGCAGCGCGGCGGCGTGGGGTGGGAGCGCCGCGAAAAAAGGCAGCGGATTCGGCTGCTCCCTTCTTTCGGGGCTTTTTCTCCCCTTATTTTATTTTTTTCCTGGGTGCTGGTGGCCTTTGGGGAGTGGCGGGGTGGGGGGGGTGGGGGGGAGACCTGAGCCACATGTTGAGCGGCTGCTGGAGGTGCGTGCAGAGAGAGGGGGGGGGGGGTTCGCGGAGGGGGGTTTTTTTTTAGGAAGGTGGCGGAGGGGCTGTTGGCGGGGGCCTCGGCAGCGAGGCAGAGCCTGGCAGGCCTTTAGGCCGCGCATTGCCGCGGGAACCGGTGCTCCCCGCCGTGGTTTGGGGCCCGGCTCTCGGGGAGGGGACCTGCCTCTGCCCGGGGCCGCGCCGGTGGGAGCCGCCCGCTCGGCCCCCGGCCCCGTTCTGCCGTCCCCTTCCATGCTCTTTACAATCCCCCGGCCGCCCCCGGCAGCCCCTTATTTTATCACCGTTAGTTTCTATTTTTAATTGTAATTTTTGTTTTTGAAAGAAGCGGAGGGTGAGGAGAGAGGGGTTCCCCCGTGACACCCCAGGCCGGCAGCCAGGGATCCCCCAGCGCGGGCCGGGGCCGGGGCCGGGGCCGGGGCCGGGGCCAGGGTCGGCTCCCCTGTGCCGGCCCGGGGGTTGCGGGGCCGGCTGCCCGGGGGCCGCTCCGGGACGCGGGGAAGGCGGCGCTGCCCGGCCCCGGCCCCGGCCCCGGCCCGGCCCCGCTCTGCGCTGCCCGGCCTGGCTGCTCCCCGCCGGCGGTCAGTGCGGCACTATCGGCCCAGCCATCTCTATCCCCCGTTATTGACACGTCCAGCGACTTGAAACTCAGAAAAGCCACTTTGATTGACTCGGGTGATTGATGGAGTGATAGAGCTGTCAGACGGCGCGGCCCTCGCTCCCGGCCGGCCCGGCCACGGGTGTTTTTGCTACGGATTCCCAGGGCCGCCGTGCGCCAGGCGTTTTGCACTTGCGCCTTTATTTCCTTTCCTCCCTTTTCTTCGGGCAGAGGATTCTTATTTCCGCACGTCCTCCCCGAAGCTCCCCGCTCGCCCCGGCCCGGAGGGGAGAAGGGCGAGGGGAGGCTGGCTCGGCTCGGCTCGGCCGCGCTCTTTGTTGTGCTCGGAGCCGCTCGCCGGCCCCGGCCGCTTCTCCCGGCTCCGGGGACGAGCTGGCTGCGGCGGTCGGAGGCGCCGGCACCCCGCTGCAAGGTGCCGGGGCGAAGCGATTCCCTCCCCGCGCCCTCCGCCCCTCCGCCGGCCGAGCCCGGGAGCATCCCGCCGGGCCCCGTCCCTCTCCCCGCCGGCAGACGCCGCCGACCCGCGGGGAAAAACCCGGCTTCTGGGGAAGGGCTGCGCCGGGAGACGAGCTTTCGGCCTACTCGGCGGCCAGGAGGCCTCGCCGGCTGAGGCTGCGGCTGCTGCTGTTGCTGGCGGGGGGCTGCGGGCCCGGGGCCGCCCGCCGAGCTCGGCAGCTGTCGGGGGATTTTCGTAGATCCCCTTTTCCAGGGCTCCCTCCCCTCTCTGCTCTCTGCTCCCCCCCCGAGCCGGGCCGGGCCGGCGTGCAGAGGACCGCGGGTAGCCCCCCGGTCGGGCGCTGCTCCACCGGGACGCGCCCCGGGGGCCGGGCACGCTTCCCCGGCGAGCTGTTGTGGCACTTCACCTGGCCCCATCCCGGCCTGGGGATGGAGCGGAGGGGCGGCGGGGGGGGACACACACTGCTTTCGGTTGGGGTTCATGGAGGGAGCTGCAGGCGCGGCCGGGGGTCCCTGGCAACGATGGGCCGCCGGAGAGCCCAGGCGGCGGCGGGGCTCCGGTGTGGCGGCGGAGAAGGGGCCCCCCCGGGGCTGGGCCGGCCTCGCGGAGGGGGCTATCGCCCCCCCCCCCAAGGCGAGACCGGGGCAGCCCCCGGCCAGGCGGCTGCTCCCGGCGGCTCCCCGGTGCCGGGCCGCGGGGTCCCCTGTCCCCCCCGCCGCCGCCCGGCCGGCGGGCCCCGGCCCCGGCCCCGGCCCCGGGCCGTGCGGAGGGATCGCGGCCTGGTCCCGGCGGGGCGGGCGGAGCGGCGCCCCGACGTGTGCCGGGGCGGGGGGGCGAGCGGGGCGCCGCTCCCCTCGGCGGGGCCGGGGCGGCGGGGCAGGCGCGGGCGGCGCGGCAAGCTCGGCCCCGGCCTCCCCGCGCCTTCCCCAGCCTTCCCTCCGCCGTGCCGGGGCGGCGGTGCCGGGGTTGGGGGTGGGGGGACGGACACACACACACGGGACCGGCACAAATTCGCCCGTCGGCCATTTTTCCGGCGGCCGGCGGGGCGGGGGCGGCGGTCGGTCGGTCGGTCTGTCGGTCGGTCGGTCGGTCGGTCGGTCGGCGGCGCGGCCCTGCCCAGCGGCGTGTGTGTGCCCTGCCCGCAGGCCCCCGCACCAGGAAGCTGAAGAAGAAGAAGACGGAGAAGGAGGACAAGCGGCCGCGGACGGCGTTCACGGCCGAGCAGCTGCAGCGGCTGAAGGCGGAGTTCCAGGCGAACCGGTACATCACGGAGCAGCGGCGGCAGAGCCTGGCGCAGGAGCTCAGCCTCAACGAGTCCCAGATCAAGATCTGGTTCCAGAACAAACGAGCCAAGATCAAGAAGGCGACGGGCATCAAGAACGGGCTGGCGCTGCACCTCATGGCCCAGGGACTCTACAACCACTCCACCACCACCGTGCAGGACAAAGAGGAGAGCGAGTGAAGGCGGCGCGGCCCCCCCAGCCCTGCGCCGCGGCGCCGGCCCGCCGGCCGGGAGGCGGACAGGTGCTATTTAAAAGCAGATCTATTGTCTATCCATAGTATAAGGACTCCGATTAAGAAAAAAAAAATAAAATATGAACACTTAAAAAAAAATTATCTCTATATAGCCAAACAGCATATGACCTTGTATATATTTAATTTCAGGTAAGAAATATGTGTAGCGATCTCTATTTGCTGGACCGTTTCTCTCTCCCCCTTCTCTCTCTCTCTTCCCCTCTCTTTTGTTCGTTTGTTCGTTTTGTTTGCTTTCCCTTTTTTTTTCTCGATGTCCGTTGCTCTTGTTTTACAGTAAATGTCCGACTTTTCTGATCTTTCGTTTGATCTTATTTTTTTTTGTGTGTGAATTTCTGTCTCTTTTTTTTTTTTCCCGAGGAAAAAAAAAATTTCTGATCCACAGACTGCGAGACTGAACCCGCCGCTACAAGCCAAAGATTTTATTATGTTCAGAAATCTGTAGTCTGAAATAAAGTGTAGACTGTGTTCAGGATCCAGGCTGGCTGTAATTTTTTATTTTAGTGTATGGATGTTTGTATATATATATACATAAATATAAAAAATAAATATATATATACACACACGATACGCTGTGTATACAGTGCCATTTCGGTGGCGTATCTAGGTTTGGTTTTCGATGGATCAGTGCAGCAATTTTTAAACCGCTCATCCCTTGTTTAAAACCCTGTCTGAGACCTTCGTTGTTTTTCTTTTATTTTTATTTTTCTACCCTCTTAAAAAAATTAATTCTCTTTGGCTGTTGCTATCGTGCCTCACCTCCCTCATCCCCCTTTTTAGCAAGAAATAAAACCCGCCTCGTAAGAATGGTAATAATATATCACCAGCTCCTGCAGGAAAAATGCCTGAAACCGTATGGACGTTTAGAGCTCCGGGATGTGTTGAAAAGGGGATTGCCTGACAGCTCCTTGCCTCGCTCCGAGAGGGTCTGTCTGCTCCCGTACCGAGTTGCCGGCGAGGAGCTCTCCCCGGGCAGGGCAGGGCAGGGCAGGGCAGAGCCGCGGCGAGCAGAGGACCGGAGCCGTCGCCGCTCGGCACCGGGCGCTGCGCCGCCGCTTCCCCGGGAGCGCTCCCCGCTCCCTGCCCTCCTCTCCCCGCTTTCGGGGCTCGGGCTCACGTTGGCCCGGCTGCGTGGCAAGCGTGGGGTGGCGGAGGGCCGGCGGCACGGCGGGACTCCCAGCTGCGGCCCCCGCTCCCTTCTTCCACCCACCCCGGGTTAAATTCGGCCGCGCCCCGGCCCGGGGGCTGCTCTCTTCGCCGCCGGCCCTGGGGACACCGACGAGCCCGGGTCGGGCCGTGCCCGTGGCTTTGTCCTCGGGCCGTCGAGGGCCGCCGGGCCCGGGCCTGGTGCCCACGCGGGCCTCGCGTGGGGCCCCGCGGAGCCGAGGGCGGGCGCCGGGCGTCCGCTCCTCGCCGCCCCGGCAGAGCCCGGGCGCCGGGGCGGGTGGAGAGCCGACGGGCCCCCCGACGGGGCCGTCTGCCGGCTTTTCCGCTCCTTTCCCCTTCTTTCTGTTCCTCTGAATCCCTCCTCGAGGCCCGCAGCCGGCGGGGCGGAGGGGAGAAGCGGGCAGAGCTGGAGCCGGGGTGAGAGCCGAGCCGGGGGAGCCCCGCTCCTGCCTCCCCCCCGGAGGACGGGGCAACGCCGAGGCCATGCCCCGGGGGAACGGGACCGGGCGGGCCGGGGCGCGGAGGTGGGCGAGCAGCGGCACACCCGGCCGGCGCAGCCTGCAGCTCGTATCAGGTCTGCAAGCTCCCCCACTCCCCCGTCCCCCCTCCTCGCCCCGTCGGAGGCATTAGGGGGTTTCCGTCTGTTGGAGGAGAAAGGGAGCAGAGGGGCAGCGGGAGACGGCCTCTGCCATTTTTGTTTGCTTTTTAACTATTTCTGCTTAGCGCTGCAGTTAGCTGTCACCGACCGGGGATGGAGGCGCAGGCCGGGGCTGCCGTGCCCGGCGAGACCCCCCTGCCCTCCGCACCCGCTGCTGGCGGGGCAGGACCCCTCCTCCACCCCATCCCACCCCACCCCAGCGCATCCCACCCCATCCCCGCCCAGCCCAGCCCTCCTCTGCCCGCCGAGGGCTCTTCTCCTCTCTGCAGGCCGAGGAGCCGGGGACACTCGGTGGGCTTAAATAAATGTTGTACAGCGCCATCTAAAGTTCTGCGTTTCTTTCTCCCTCGCCTCTTTTCGATGGGATTGAAACGTAAACTTAAATTTTCCGCACCGAGGAAAATAAATCGCCCTTCGAGGTGCGAGCCGCACCGCTCGGGGTGGGGGAGGCGTGGGGGGAAGCGGTCGCCGAGAGGCCGGCCCGGAGGGGAACCTGTAGGGGTTTGGGGGCCGCGTTCAGCGCCCCCCCCCCCTCAGTTCAGTCCCCCTTCCCTTGCTGCTGTCGGGGGGACTCGGAGAGGTTGTCCGTCCGTCCCCCCCCGCTCCGATCTCCGTTCAGTTCTCTGCCTTTCTCATACACCCGCCGCCTCGCACTCCCCTGGAGCTGTACAGGCGAAATCCGTCATTTCTTCTTAAAAATCGGGTAATGACGCTCCTCGAGAGCGTTCCCCGGCCCGGCCCTGCCCTGCCGAGGGCACAGGGCACGGACCCGCTTTGATTTCCCCGCCCGCGGGACACGGGTGATGCCAAGGCTGGCTTTCGGCTCTGGGCCGAGCGGGGCTGCCGGCCCCCCCCCGCCTCCCCCCGCCCCGCCGACAGACCCCTGGGCCCGCTGCCTACCTGCAGCCGGGACAGGCTCCCGGGCGCGGGGGTCGCCCGTAGGGTGGGGGGCTCCGGAGGAGGAGGAGGATGAAGAGGGGTTTCCTCAGCCGCGGGGTGTCCGGCCAAGCTCAGCTGAGCTGGACAAGTCAGGAATAAAGACGACGGGGGAAATATAGGGCAGATTAAGGGGAGCCTAAAGAGGATTATTTAAACAAATCAGGCTTTATAATGTAATTATGCTTTATGATTTCTCGGCGAGAGCAGCTGAGCGGGGCATATGAGGGGGCCAGCGCAGGCTGGCGTGGTCCAGGTTTGCCCTCGCTGGCTCCATGAGTGACCTCGGTCCCCCGTGGGTGCCGGGGGCAGAGAGCCCCCCGGGGGATGCTCTCCGGCCGGCAATCGGGGCGGGGAGGGGGTGTCCCTCCCCCCGGGGCTTAGCACTAGCCCCGCGGTGGGCTGCGAGGAGCCGAGAGGTAAGAGCAGGAGCCGCAACGTCCTCCCCATCGGAGAGGGACCAGGTGTGCGCGGAGCGGCGGGGGGAGGCGGGGGACACCGGGACCCCCGGCCGGAGAGCTGGGGGCTGGACGGGGCGGATAGGACCGGGGAGCCCAAGCCGCGGGAGGGGGCACCCACAAGCCCAGGCGGAAAAGCCCTGGGGGAAAAGCGGTCCCTCCCCCGCCCTCCCTGCCATGGGGGTCGGCCCCCCCACACCCCGACTCAAGGGAGGCAGCAGCGCGTTTGTGGGGTGTGAATCTCAGCCAACCCCCAACAGACGACCCCCCGCACCCTCCGCCGGTGGAAGGACGCACCGACGCTCGTTTCTCCCTCCAAAGCACCCCAAGAGCCGGGCACAACCGCTTCCAGGACCCCGGCCCGGCGACCACCCCCCCGGGCGGGGGCGGCCCGGCGGCCTGCTGCTTTGCATATGCAAATGAGGCGGGAGGGGGGAGGAGGGGAAGGCCACGCGTGGTCCCCCCCCGTCGGTCCCCTCGGGCCGGGGCGCAGATCCCGCTGCCTCCTGTCACGGAGCTTGTTCCTTTGTGCCGCCTTTCGAGGAATCAAAGCAGACACGGTTGTGACACGTAGCCCGGCGGGTCAGAGGTCAGATTTCACAATCCCAATTACAATGATTTCTAATGATGTTTATCTTGCGGGCTCCGACGGCTGGGAGCTTTACAAGAGGGTTCCGCTCCCCTCCCCTCTGCTCGGAGGGCCGTGGGTGCGGGGGGGGCCCTCGCCTCGGCTCCGGCCGGGAAGGTGGTGGTGGGTGGGGGGGAGATGCGCAGCCCCCGGGCACCGAGCTCCACGTCCGCCCCACCGAAGGGCGCTGGGAGCCAGACGGTGGGGGGGTGGGGGGGGGGGGGTCCGGCCGTGGCCCCGGGCTCCCTCCGTACCCCCCCTGCGGTGCTGGAGGCCACGCCGGAATTAAGCGAGTGACTATCACAGTGATTTACAGTGAATATTACCAAGCACTGCACCCCTCCCTCCCCGTCGGGTAAGGTCCGAGGCAGCGCTGACAAGTGACTGAGCGGAGGTACGAGCTCTGCTCGCCGAACAGCCGATGGTATTTGCCCGGAGCCCATCCCGGCTGGGAGGTGGTGGTGGTGGGGGGGGGGCTGTAGGGACCGGCCTTGCCCCAGCCGCCCCCCCCGACCCCTATCCCAGGGTCGCCTAGCCGCGTCCGAAGCCGCCGGCGGAGTCCCGGGGAGGGGAGGGGGGGCGGCGGACGGCCGCGCCGCCGCACCCCGGGAGGGTCCCGGTAACGGGGGCACGGTCCGGAGTAACCCCCCCCCCCCCCCCCCAACCCCGGGGCTCCGACTTCTTGTCGGTGAAACCGGTTCGGTTTAACTTTTGTCTTACAACAAATAAACGCAGAGCGGCGGTCGGATCAAAACACAACTCAAACGGTTTCCGATTAAATCTAAAGCCGTTTGGAAAAAGGTTTGCCGAAGGGCTGAAATTTGGAGAAAAGGGTTATAAATTTTGAGTTAAAAAGAAAATATCTGTAACTTTCCCTCTGTTGGGGATTTGGACACGTAGCGCCCGAGCCCCAGCCTCGGGCTGGCTGTTGACAGCAGCGCGCAAGGTGCATCTTTATGCTCTACATCAAATGCCTTTGAAACAGATTTAAAAGAGTGTATGTAAAATAGCTAATGGAGCTCTTTCTTCCGGTTGAGTAAGTCGGGGAACCAGCCTTTGCTGGAAGTAGAAGTCCTGTGCTCTGAGATCTGATCTTTACTGCACCAGGTGAGCAACCCTTACATTAAAAAGAGTTTGTTTGTTCTCGGTCACTTTGTCAGTTTGGAGATAACGAGGATGCGAATAAAAACTTTGTTAGCTGCGGCAGCAGCAGAGCCATGGCGGGGGGTGCTGGGGGGGGGGGGGGTTAAGGGGCACGGGGCTGCCGAGCCGAGCCGAGCCCGCTGCGGCCCGTGGCCGGGGCGATGCCGGTGCCGGCGGTGCGGTCGTGGAGGGCTCCGCGGGGCTCGTGGGGGCGGACACGGGGCGCAGCCCCGCTCTGCCCCCGGGCTGCTGCCGAGGGGATCGGCTCGGGCACGGGAAGGAGCCGCCGCGCCAAGGCGGTGGGGGGGCACAGGCGGGCCGGGGCACAGTTGGTTTTTTTTTTTTGCTTTGTTTTGGTTATTTTTTTTTTTTTTTCTCTCCTCTTTTCCCCTTCTCATCCTCGGTTGGGCTGCTTGGAGCCGCCGGGCTCGGAGAACAGCGGGGTCACGCCAAAAGTAAAGGCAGCCCCGACGCCGGGCCTTGCCGGGGTACCACGGGGGGCTGCTCCCCCACCCGAGCACCCCCCCCCTGCCAGGCCGGGAGAGCCCTCCCCGGTCCCCAGCGAAGCCCCAGACTTTCCTGGGGCCAGGCAGACCCGCCTGGCAGCGGTCACCCGGGCATAGCACCGGCTAGGGGGGCGGGAGTGGACAGGGATGGACGAAGTCGGGGGGGGGGGGCAGGCACTCGGGGTGCCCCTTGGCATCAGTGGGCCACGGCCGCCTCCCACCCGTCTCAGCCGGCGCCCGTGGCTCAGCGGCTGCCCAGCCCGCGATCTGTTTGCGCGGGTGGGGTGTGGGAAAGGGCTGTGCTCGCAACGGGGCCGGGCCGGGCCCTGCCGTGCCTCCCGCCGCCCCCGGTGCCGACGGAGATGCTCCCCAACCGCTCCCCGGCGTCTCCCTTCGCCTGGGCACGCTGCTCCTCGAGAAAGCACCGCAGGCACCCGAGGAACGGTGGCAGTAGCGGGGCACTTTTCTTTCCTCTCTCCCTCTTCCTCTCTTGGATCGCCAGATTAAAAAGACACCCCTCCTTCTTACCCTGTCCCCCCCCCCCCCCCGCCGGCCCCGGGCAGCCGCAGGCTCCCCCCGCCCCGTCGGGGAGCGAGGGTCGGGGACCCTGCGGGGGACACCGGCACTCTCAGGTGTCCCCTCATGACAACAGACCTTTTAAGAAATAAGTGGAGGAGGTGACGCACCTGCACGGCCTCGCCGGGCCCAGGAGCCTGGCCGGGGAGAGGTTAAGCTTAAACCCCCAAATTTGGAGTGAAGGCAGCCAATGAGGATTGTGCCCTGGTGGGTCCCCTCGGTTATGAAAAGACTGAAGAAGGCATGGGAAATAATATTAACTTTAAGATCAGCCCTGTTTTTTTTCTTCCAGAGAACAATGCGTGCCTTATCTCCCCCTGAATAAATAAATCATAATTGCCTGACAGTTACCCGTTACAATAAACTTGACCAGATCTTCCAACAATTAGTTACGCGTTCTCTCTGCTCTGGTAAAAGTCTTGTTAAATGTGATGAATGTTAAAATAAGCTACCCTTGAACATACTTTGCAAGATCTTTATTGGAAAAGTACAAGTATTTAAGCCTCTTAAGGAGACGAATCCATAATGAAGGCGGGTGGCTGGTAAAAGATAAGACCAGAGATAGCACTAGATTTTCAGATACCAAATGAAATACTAATTGGATCATGCCTTTTTAATGGGGCTTGGTGTTTTCCTGATGCCCTGGTGCAGCTGTTAAAAAAAATTTTACATGTGTACCCTTTGGCTTCAGTAGCCTGGCACTGACTCCAGCAGCAAATCTGCTGCAGAGGGCTGTCAGCTTTCCACCAGCAGCATCAGCTGCCTAAAATGTTGCCTGGGAGTATCGCACCTCAGATACTGCCATGCTCTTCTCCTGTGGGGCTGCTGCAGCAGCACCTGGACCCCAGCTGAGAAGGTGCTTCCAGTTAGGCCAGGCTGGGGGCAAGCACATAGTGCCCATCAACCCTTAGGAGACAACAGTCAGTGCTTTGGATGGAAGAGGGTGGCCTGATGTGAGGCTTGCTCCTGCTTCCCTAGCAGACAGGGGGGGAAAAGAGATTTGAAGCCTCCTGACTCCAGCTTCCCATCCATCAGATACTAGTGCTGCCCACAAGAGCCCTGGGCCAACATTGTAGTCAGGGACATCCATGGAAGCTGCCCTCAAGACATGGAATTGCAAGGCAAGAGCAGAGCAGAAGACTTAAGCACCCGCATGCAAACAGCCCCAAGAGCTGGTCGCAGGAGATATCCTTCTGGCTAGGAACTGGGGTAGACCTTACCATGTTTGAGGACCTTTAATTGGATTAAAAAAATGATCAGTATCTTCTTCTTCTCGTTGTTGTTCCCCGGGAAGGGCTGTATTTTTTCTTGGGATCTCCCCATTTGTGTGTTCCTAGGTTATTGACCTGGCTGTACCTGTTTGATGGGTCCTGGAGTGGAAACTCTGGTCCTCCCATGGGCAAAACAAGCAGGAGCTGCACTGAGGCCCCCGTCTGCAGGTGCCGTGAATCAGGCTCAGGCCCTGGGGTGGGCAGAGCGATTTCTGTTCATGTTGGTGCAGAGCAGGGCACTGAGAGTTTCGCCTGAGCCGGGCAAGGCTCCTGGGCCACCTACACACCAGGAGACAGCACAAGGAAATTCCTTGCACATTTTCCAGCTACACCCATTGAGCAGCGATGGATGTCTTGGTGCAGCCTGGGTCTGGACATTTATAGCACTGTGTCATCTCCTCCAGTTCACGCTACTGGAGGAGCTGGCGAGGCTCCGTGACTCTGGAAAAGCAGGTAGGGAATTTCACAGTGGAGGTTCACAGCTTAGAGCAAGAAGGGAGCTAAAATGTTAGAGCAGCAGCCTAGAGGTTTCACATGCAGCCTTTAATTTCTATAGGTCTTTTTACATGCAGGGTCATGTATTTAAAGTGGATTTCTGGATTAATTTAAGGTTGTTTGGGGCTCTCTCCCTTAAGTAAAAACACACGAGAGCCACGCTTTCTTGTGGAAATGAACATAAATATGGATCCGCTTCTGTAGTGGTTTAACATGCAGCTGAGTTTACCCTAGAACATGTCTCTTATAGGTTGCATCATATAAATATATATTGAGTCACATTTTAGATACTGATCATGTCCTCCATAGATAATAATATCAGTTTGGGGTTATTGCAGGTTCTGTGATGTAGCTGTTTCATATTTGACTTTTTAAAATATGTTCTAGTTACTTGTAGACCACACAAGCTCTATCGAGGACACCTGGTATCTATTAGATTGTTTCAGTCCGTGGAACAAAGCTAATCTGATATGACTAGCGAAGTTGGGAGTTTTGCCATTGATTTCAATGGCAGCAGGATGAGACTCAGAAGGCTGAACTGTAAAAACACAGCTCTGTATGATTTTATTCACATCTAGCCTGTCAGGAATAAAACCCCACCAGCCAGAGGTCAGGGGAGTTGCACTGTGCTAAGGTGCGTGCACGCAAGATTGCAAGCAGAGACAAACCATACACACATGTGGATTTGCCGACTTTCACCTGAGGTTTAATTTAAAAATGAGCATCAGCTTTGCCTGAGCTACAACAATAGATTAGTGGTCTGAATATTGCTGTAGATAGGATAAATCTTGGCAAAAATAACAGGCATGTAGCAGTGCCAGCAGAAAGTAGAGCATTCCTCTGTGCCTTGCATATTGTACCTTTTTGAGCATCCAGGTGAAGGTACAATTACAGTTTGTCGTGCCAAGCACCTAATCCTCCCACCTGGGGTCATTCCTGAGCGCTGAGCCTGGTGGGAATGCTGAGCCCCTGTAAGCTGGCCGAGGTGCAGTGTGGTCAGTCGCAGGGCAGGGACAAGCTCTAACTTCCCAGGGAGTTTAGTAGCAAAGCTGAAAGATTTTTTTCCCCCAAAGAGTGAAACCCAGGGTGCTATAGAAAGCTTCAGGATCCTGCAGATCCCCTTTAATCCACTAACTCTTGACCACTGCCTGAAATTCCTGGGTGCTCCCTGGGCTGCCCCTCAAATCCACCACAGAATTGGTTTTGAAGGCAGTGTCCTAACCGGAGAGCTGGTTTAAAGCGGTTTAGCTCTGCTGGTTTCACTGCTGTGCGACAGGGTGAATGCAGACGGCACGGGCTCCCTTCCCTTGTACACTGGTTTACACCGGCTCCAGATAAATCCCTGCAGCGGTGATGCTGAGTGAAGAGGAGCACGCAGCATCCAGCCCGTGCTTCTGCCTTTCAAGAAGGCTTATACATCTGCCGTGGATTTTTGTACTTAGATACGCATTACGCAGTCAGTGGGTTTCACTACCTTGAGCTTGAAAAGTTACTTGAAAGCTTTATTTAAAATTACAGAAGCTTGTCACACTTCCAGCTCTTCTTCATATCCAATAAATTATTAAAAATGATTTATGAAAACATGTACATGACTGAACACGAATGACATCATTATTGTCATTACTACGTATTAGGGGCCGAATCCTGTTTCTGCTTGTTTTTTAAGGACTCCTTTATTTTGGGTTCTTCCTAAATCCACTCTTAACAGCAGTAGCGATTCTGAGCATTGAACTTAGCATTTTTGTATGTCTGGCAAAATCGTCCTTGAAATCACTAGGAATTTTGTGTGTGTAAAGCTGAAAGTAAATCAGGGCTTCAGGATCTGTTTCCAAGCAATGTGAAAGAGTCTTAGAGATTTATTTAATTTGGATGGAGTGCACTTGCAGGGAGAGTTCAAGAGCTAAAAATACATGCGACTCTTTCCCCATGCATAGAATGGAAGAAGATGGACTTGGAGACATACTTCTTGAGTCATCTGGCCCAACCCTTTGCATCACACAGAGTAAAGGTTGCACTAATCCAGCCCTAAACTTCTCTGTTCTTATCTTATGCATCTCCACTGGTGCTTTAATTACCTCAGTAGGCAGTTATTGTGTTTGTCAGGAAAGCAGTGATCAACTGTACCACTGCAATTCTTTTTATGTTTCTGTTTCTGCAAAGATTCTTTCATTCAGAGTAAGACCCAGGAAAATGTTTGTGTGTTAAATGGGCTTTCTGGTCAGTTAAATAATAAAAAAAAAATTAGAATAAATAGTTATGTAGGAATCTGAGTAACTCTTTAATATTTAGTTAAATAATAGAATTAACTCGGTACTAATTTCTGTCAGTGTTAAAGCATGCATTGAATGGCAAATGTTTTAGAATGATTTCTGAGTAAACCAAGACAAGTACTAGAATAGAACCACATATCAAATTTGTCAGAAATCCTTTTTTGGAGCTGTATTTTGGGTGAGAGAATATAAAATTAATCCAATTTAAGTTTATGTAAGAGTAGCAAACTAATTAAAAATTCACATAATTCATTATTTGCCACAGAGTTACTGAAATTATTACATGACCATTTTAAATAGCCCTAGAAGGAAAAAAAAATCTCTAAAGCCAGAGATCAGAGCTGCACCAATTTTCAGCAATCCACAGGTCCTGGGAGTACAAAGCCATCCCCAGAGCCAGCCCTAATTCAGAATAACTGCAGCTCCTGCATTCCTGGCACACCACAACAAAAGACAATAAATGGAGTCAGGTTTTGTCCGGTCCAGTCAGCCCTCGCTACTGTGCTCAATGGTTTGCTTCACACGAATGCAGGACTGGACTCAATATGTGCCTGCTTTTTTTTTTTCTTTATCCTGCCCTTCCGTCCCCTCCTTTTCTTTTTAAATGTATGTAGAAAGAAAAAGTCGCTCCGCAGTTTTCAGGATCAGCCCCCCAAATTGCATCTTATGGTGCCTCTTTGCCATATTGCACGTTCTCAGCCCTAAATACGTCCCAAGCACATCAACATTGCTGAGACCGGGGGGGGGGGGGTGCGATATTATGGAAAGGGACATTACAGGAGAAAAGTTCAAAACCTCGGGGCCTGATCCTGACCCCTCTGAACTTAATAGGAGCTGTTGCATAGGCTTCAGTGGGAGCAAGCTCGTGTACTATACGTGCAGAAGCATTACACTTAAAAGCAAGCTGTTTAAAAGGCTGCATTGTTTCTTGCTTGTACTGATAGTTTCTCATGTAAAGTTCTATATATTCTTTCACAATAAATACATGAAACAGTTAATCCAATGTTATATTGTTTAGTAATATTTTACTTGCAAATGACCATCATTTCTTCTCTGCTCTGTTTGTTCTGAATGTCTGTTTTATATGCTGGAAATGGAAGAGCTATTCTTTTAATGCCCATTTCTTTCTGATGATAATCGTTCTTTCTGGCAAATGCTGTGACTCGCAGCTAGTCTATATTTTCGATCAGTAAATATTGAACCACAATGGCAAGGAAGGTCTGAGCTATGATACGGCTAAAACAAACAAATAGAAACCAGCCCACTTTTTTTTGTTATATTTCTATTATTTTCTGGATAGACGTACCCTCCTCTGAGGTGGTTCTAAATTACTGGCTATCTTGTCCCGGAGGGGACGTAAGCCAGACTTTTTTTTGACAGCAGCTACAGCGGGGAGGATAGGAGCCTGGTGGGTCAGTGGCTAATGCCCTGCCTGCTTTCTGCCAGCCCGGTGGGGCAAGCGGGGTGGCGGGGGTCCCCGGGGTGGCACCGGGTGGCTACCGGGGTGGTGGCCCAAGGGCTGGTGCTGGGCATCGCCGCTCGGCGCCACGCGCTGGAGCACGGGGCCGGCACCGACGGTGTGATTTTGCTATGGGTTTTTGGGGCTGGAGGGAAGGTAGTGCCCAGGGGCTGGGGCAAGCCAGTCCCCGCTGCGGGCTCGGTGTCGCGGTAATCCCCTTCTCCTGGCGATGCCCAATCGCAAAGACAACCACCGGGCCAAATCCCCAGCCCTTACCGAGGCAAAATGCCATTGACTTTAATGAGCGTTTGCAGGGAGATTTGGGATAAGTCAGCGTGGACTTTTGTCTGCGTGAGGACTGAAGGATTTGGCCTACGGTCTTTTACAGTACGAGGTTAATCAACATGCGGGAAATTCCCACACCCTGTAAAGGGCCCTATTGTACCTCTGCTCGACAGAAATCTCTGCTAAATCACTGGGTCCTCTGCTAAAAAGCTGCGGGTATGATATGAACCGAAGTAACTCCAAGTCAGTTAACAGGATCTTCCCAGGAATGTATCAAAAAAAAAAAAAGCTCCCACAAAAAAAAAAAAAGCAACCTGGATAATTCAATGGGAGCCAGTGGGGAAGTGCCCGTTCCTGCCCTCATTAACATCAATGGGAGTTTCCCCATTGATGGAGCCCATTCAGTGGGAGAGGAACCAGGCTCTACAGTAGCATTTTAAATTATATTCAAAGGTCACTTAAATTATATGGTCACTTTAAAACCGCTCTCCAGAAACCTGAGTAATATTCAGTTATGCTGGGCACTTGCCTGAAAGTGTCAATTAGGATCTCTTTGGATACATTCGCTTTTGAAAAAGCCAGTTGGCATCAGCAGCTTGTTGTAGGAGCTGCTGCAGTCTAAGGTGTTAAAATGAAGCATTTGTTTTTGAAATGACCTATAAAGCCTGTCAGCATTTGCAATCCAGCTTGCGAGTGGTTGTGCAAGGCAGACTGTTTGATGTCCAGGCGGATAGTTTGCCACCTTGGGCAGCATCCAAGTTTTTCAGGGAGCTGAAATTATCACCGGATGGTATAGAAATACTAGCGTTTGGCAACATGAAGTATTGATAGAGACACCACCCTATAAATAATCTATTCCTTCACCAGTGGTATGAGATCCTGGAAATAATATTCTCTATTATGAATGAAAGGTGTCGAAGAATAGGTTAGAAAACGCGAACGCAGCCAAATGGCTCACCTGCCAACGCAGGCACAGCTTGCCTTGTAAATAAGTTAGCTGTGCTTTCCTTGTCTTGTATTATATCTACAAGAAGCAATGAACAGTCTAAATAAAGTGTTAATTCTCAGCCTTATCACTTACGGATCCATTATGCCTTCATATAATTTACTAATATTTATCTAGATGAACTAAATGTTACAGAAAATTTAAAGGTGGTAAACATGCTGTCTGCTGAATTATTCTGTGCGTGCTGGGAAAGTAGCTCATGGCAGAATTGAATTATTTAATATTATTTTCCAGTATCATGTAGACGAAGTATAAGCTTCGTTTTTGGATTATGATTTGTATTATGAAATGCTTATCAAGTGTTTTCCAAAGATTAGTTTAGTTTTAATTAAATAAACCTTTCTCAGGAGAAAGCTCCCAACTACTCTTCGTACCCAGAGGCTACCGTACTTGTTGTTTTTAATTATTTTTCACTGTTACCCAAACTGCTTTGGGTACTCCTGCCCAATTAAATCAAAGACATGAGCTTCTTATACACAATATGTTTAATATTTAATTTTAATTAAATTAATTAAATTGTTTATTTAATTTTATGTGCATTATTGTGCATGGAGCAATGCAAAATTTATGATAGGAAGAATTTGTGGGAGCTTTCAAACAAGCTAATTACTGAGGTAAAAGGAGACGACTTCTGTCTTTCTAGGGAATAGGCATTCGACCATAAGGAGATAACAAAACCAGAAGTTGTTTGGGTAAAATAATAGGTGGTTGCACAGCATTAAGAATTATTTGTTTTACCTTACTTTATCTTGTAACCATTACTTGATCGTATTATAATAGATTTGACGACAGCCTTCTCCACCAGTTGTCGCAGGCAGGTAATCAAGTATTTATCAGGGTAAATAAACCTAAAGCTACAATATGAATGCGTTGGGAACATTAAAAGTCAGCAACTCACATGCCACAGATACACATTTTTGGTCACACCCTGAGTCTTTTTTTCTTCCAGCAGACCCATTTATCTCCCAGGTAATCTTTACGAGAGCCTGCTGTTTATTAAAAGGAGTAGCAAATAAAAAACCCTCTTTTTGTTTGACTAGGTGGGTGCAGATTACTTGTTGTGATGGATTTTTTTTTTTCTTCCCTAATGAAGATTTCTTTTTCATCTGAAATGAGCAGCACAATATTTTTGATGCTGTTTTAATCTGGTAGCGTATTGTTTTGAGAAGGTCACTGATGCTAGGTATAGACAGAGGCAGAATGCTCTTTTGTATGACCTTGATGCACGTTATTTCTGCAGGAAGTTAATAAGCAAGAAAAACATAAAAATGCCTATTTCGAACATTGGTTTTTTATGATTTATATCAGGGTAGCTGCTCACAAGCCTCTTCTGTGCATGAATATACCCACGCGGAGGCTATGGGGACCCATCCGAAGCCCACTCGACTCAGTGGGGGTCTTTCTGTCAATGCCGGGAGGGGGTGGTGGGTGTTGCAACAGGCCCTCCGGGGCTGATTTCTTAATACTCGAGGAGGCAAACCTACCGCTGCGCCCCGGCTGCATTCATCAGGAACACAGCTCCAGGGAACAGAGAGCAGGATCAGGCCCCCGCGCTGCTACGCGGCTGGAAAGGGTCCTGGAAATGCAAACCGGGCTCCTGGCAAGAGCAGCCCTGGTCGCTCTTGCAGCCTTGCGGTTGCTGTGCTGTGTGCGGCGGCGAGCACGACCATCCTGGCTGAGCGAGATGCAGGTCCTCACGGGGAAAAAAAATAAACAGAAATTGTTTTGGCATCTTTTTTTCCCCCGTGGAAACGCAGAACGCATATTATGAACTCAATGTGGGTGCAAAATAGCGATGGGCATTTTCCCCTTCCCTATTCGAGGGTTAAAAGGAGTTCATAGTGAAATACACCACCTCACTTCTCTGAGTATTGTGACGGTTAAAACAAATATAAATAAATATATTCACGGGAATTATTCATATAATAATTAACAACTCTTCAGCACCAAGAGCAGAACGGCTAAAAACAATCTTTCTTGAATGTTAGAGATACTCATAGAGCAATAGTTTTATTTCAGCAGATTAAATAGTATCATAAAAGTAGCTGATGATGCAGTAAATTAAAAATCAGACTAGGGTCGACTTTACAGCAGCTTTTTTTAGTCTAATACAATTACCCATTACTGGCTAAACATTAGTTTTAAATCAACAGCAGTTGTCACAAAGAATTTTCTCTTAAAATTATTACTAGGAGAATTTAAAATGAGAGCAATATTACCGGATATACAAAGCCTGAAGAGATCTTAATTCTGAAGGAACACACATCATAAAGACTTATTTAGATATAATTTTTTCCCTGCAGTCTCTATTCCTGCGTAGACCCAGGCAGAGCGATACGTACGCATAATATGCCTGCCTAATGTACACGCATACACCGGGAGACAAATCCACTTGAATTCACAGAGATATAGCCTCACCTCGGAGTGGTTAGACTTAAAGGAGAGACGTGAATAAGAAATGAGGCTGGGGCTAAGCCCTGTGCAGCAGCTCCGTGGCACGCAGGGCTCGCTGCTCGCCCCTGAGTGTTCGGCGCTACTTCAGATTTCCATACGCTCAAGTGTACGCAGCGGTGTTATTGAGGCAATAGCGCCCAATTATTTCCAGCCCCTTCTTGAGATATTCTGAGCAATATAGGACAGCTCAAGGGTTCGAAGTCTTTGCACGCTAATGGGAAGAGGTTTGATGCCATGAAAAAAACGGGAAAGGACCACGCGATGCCGGAGACTGGGGAGACTGGGGAGACTGGGGGTGTCGCGTGCAACTCCCCGCAGCCGGCACCGACGCAGCGCTCGGACCGCTCCCATTCCCAGCTACCATGACAACAAGAATGGGGGCAAAACAGGCATTTTTGGATGCTTGCCTTTCCTTCCCTTTTCGGGAAGACCTGAGAGAAGACCGGAAAAAAGAACAAGTGTATCAAGCTAATGTGGCATATTTAGAGTGGGACATTTCGCAGGTATAAATAAATATTTTTTTACCAGCCACAAAGGCATGCAGAAGCTGTAGTCAGTGCTCCCGTGCTTGCAATAAGGCAGGGAGGAGCTCGGAAATAAGGTTCACGATGTAAATCAGGGCAGGCAACTGCAAGGAAGAAGTAGCTATATGATTTACAGAGTAAATTACTGGCTTCACTAGATTTCATTATCTTCACCAAACTGTTCTTTATATTTCAGCGTGTTTATATTTTATTCAGAGATCTTTTCAGGGAAGGAGGCTGAGCATGCACACCGTCGCCATTTCCTGAGATGCGTGCAGGGTTCCTGGAGTTATTTATAAAGGCAAACTTTGACTTTTATAGGCAGGGCAAGATTATTTTCCCTAGCTAAATATATGTTTTACTAAGAGTGCTAAAGGTACTTTAATATATGTGCCTGTTATCTGATGAGCTTACTGCAACAGCTGCTATTTATCCATGACGGCATACTGCTCCAAGATTGATGGGTGGAGGACTCATAGGAGCCAGCACCCGGGAGACCCTGGCCCGGCACCCCAGGCTTTCCCAGCTGGTGCCCCGTACACGGCCAGCACGGCAAATACAGGCGAGTCAGTCCACGGGCACCATCTGACCGTGCTGCTTCGCTGTGGCCGTCCCTGGCCAAAATGGAGCCGGGGCAGCTGCGGGAACCCCTTTTTGGTTGGTCCCAACGTTATTGCTTATTGCATGGGGTCCCAAAGGGAGCTGACGATCGAGGGGGGTAGGGTTTGGACAGAGCGATGGGAAGATATATGCTGTGAGCTTTCCCCGGGCTCAGAATTCGGGTAGAGACCTCAGAAGAAAGGAGGCGAGGCAAAGGGAGAGGGTGGAGGGTTTGATGGCAAAATCTGAGCCAGCTTCTGCTTACTGCTAGGGCAACTTTGCGGTGGTCACTCCCACGAGCGTAACTCCGCCACGAGTTGATGCTGTGTTTCATTTCTTTTTAATCCAACACAGACCGTTTTCCTTCCCGTTGTCCACGTCATCAGCTGCAGCGTTACCCAACTTCACCTGCCCTTTCGGCAGAGAAATCCTCTACCTCTGGCAGCGCCCATTTCCCCAGGCTCTCCTGCAGCTACAGCTTCACTCCCGCAGCCGCGGTCACGGAGGGGGTCATCTCCTGGTGGACGAGCCATCTAAGTGAGGCGATGAACTCCCAGGTCTGTGCCCCAGAGCCGCTGCATGACGCCTCACCCCCCTCCTGCTCTGGGACCAGAGCCTCCCCGGTGAGGCGAGGATGAGGATGGAGGGGGACATCCTGGCGCTGGGGTGCCATGAGCCCCAGGCACAGTTATTTTCTGCCCCTCCTTGTGAGGGTGAACAAATTTCGTGTGACTTGGCGTCTGAGTCAGGAGTGCAGGTCTTAAGGAAGGGTAATCTTGAGCTGACAGAGCAAAACAGCTCCACCGGTGCTGTTCAGATCCATCACGTAGGCCCCATCACCTCTGGCATGGCCACTCCAAACTGTGATGGCAAAGCTGTATGTCGTACCACACACCACACATGCAGTCTACATAATTATTTGATAGAAAAAAACCCCCATAGTGTTTTTATGGAAAAATCTATTTGATCAGATTCTTGTTAAGAAAATAAACTTTAAAACAGGTTTAGAACAGCACTTCTGAACTTAAAAATGCCATGAATTTACAGTGGTAACAAGGCTCCCTTTTCTAGCTCTGTATCTCTCTGTCCAGCAGGTAATCTTCATCACAGACATTTCAGAGCATTTTGTAGTGTATTTATCATTGCAGTTGTTTGATGAAGTAGCGCAATTTAATTATTCCCATTTTTCAGTGGTGGAGCTGAGGAATAGAGAGCTAAATGATTTGCCCAAAATTGTACAAGAAGTCCGTGGCAGAGAAAGGCTCTGCCCTGGGGCTTTCCTTCAAGACATTATTAAGGCTCGACTTCAAAGACGGGACATTTTGATACATAAAACAACTGCTAGTGCTCTAGGATGCAGTTTTACCTCGGCCGCCTCAGCTTCAGGCCAGCGTAATTTGTGGCGGGTGAGTGTAAATTTATTATTCTTGGGAAAAAGAAAAAAAACCACTCAGAAAAGAAGCAGAGACTGAGATTAGTCTAAAACCTGAGGAAATTGATGGGAAGGAGTCAGAGGCTCCTGATGAATTTATTTCCTCCTTATGCAAGCAGTGTAGGAAGGGACGTAAAATATATCACATGTGTGTGCATATATATGCGGGTGTGTGCGTACATGCACACATATGTTGTGTTTCTGTTCATGTATTCAATCTATTTAACCATTTGGGGCATGCTGTTTATATTCCCTGCAACAAATAAAATGTGGCCCCATAGGCAGAAGTCTTGCACACCAGGTTTAAGTCTAGAAGTAATTTTGTTTTGTTCGCAGTGGAGTTATTAAGCTCTCGCAATACTGGTTTACAGCCGAAGTGCTGACAGACTTAATTTAAAGAGCAATGTGATTAGGACAATGTGCAAGGTAGTGCTGTACCGGTACTTACCTTTATTAGCTGTGACAGTGGCGTAAGCTCAGCCGACTGAGGAAAAAACAAAACTAAGGCAAACAATCCAGCCTCCTCCATCAGCAGACAACTTTTGCTTTTGGAGACATGCATTAGGGGACGCGTGATGCCAAGCAAATTCCAAACCGGCGGAGATTCGCGCGTGCTTTTGCTAATATTTATTTTATGACACATTATAACTACTGTGTGTTACCGTTGCTGTGACCCCTTGGGAAATAAAACTGGAAACTGTGTTGTGGTGAAAGCCAAGAGGCCACAACTTTATTAAACATGAAAGCCGACGTATGAGGCGCAGGCAGGAGCTATGGGTCCCGGCCGAAGGCAGGCAGCGACGCTGCCAGAGTCCCTCCCCGGCACCTCCGCGTCCTCCTCGGAGGGTCGTGCCTTGCACCTGCTCGTGTCCACCGAAAACAGCTAAAATGTCACCGTGCCAATATTAGCCGCGTGCAGGGAGCTGCACCCCAGTCGGCTGGAGAGCGGGGATTATTCGCAGATATTGCTCTGAGGAGAGCTGCGGAGGGAAAGGAAAATTAAAGAAAAACAACGTTCTCTATAAAAATTCTCTGGCAATGTTAATCAGCTGCACGTTTCGTTCTTGGTTATTTGCCTGGCTCTTGCTCCAGGTTGTGTTTCTGCGTTGGTATCACAAGGCTGCCAGGGCTCGTGATGCTTGGGTGTCCTCCTCTTCACAGACACAGATGCTGATAAAGTGAATGCAAACATAAACCCCCACCTTCAAAACAAGTGGGTGTAGAATAGGAAAACGTCCTTCATTTTTTTAATGAGATGGTAAGGCCCAAATCTAATGAGTTTGTACAGTCTGAGTACCAACCTCATTAAAATGCTCTTTTCCCTTTCTTTTGGATCAAAACCTGCCATAGTCCTTTCCTAAATATTAATCATTTGTCTGCTGGGACCATGTCCATTTTCCATTTTGTTCTTCTATCAGCATTTTTAGGAACTGAATAATTGCTCTCTGGAAACAGATATAAACCTGGTTAACTCTTCCCTTTCCTATCTTCTCTTAAAAGTGCATTACTCTGTCCTGGTTTTAAGGGACATATGAGTCTGGTCTCTCACTCCCTCATTGTCTGGGGATTGAGAGCTTGTATGGAGAAAAAAAAAAGGAAAGCGAATTGATACCTTTTTCAACTTTTTTTGAAGTCAGTGGGTTTCTATGGGAGTTTCTATGGGACAGTGGAGTGGCAAATGTGAGGCAAAAGTAAACAGTGTGCAAGGACTGAGTGGTTGGACTGGTGGGCTTTTACTGAAACCTGTTTCTAGATAGGGTACATGACAGCTTTCTGTAGTCAGAGCATTAATTTACTTGTTTTTTTTTTTAATCTACTGCATAAGACAGTGGAGTAACATCGTTTCTAACTCAATGGATGCTCCCTGCAGATCCACTTGTGGGAAATGCCTATCTGTTCAAGACTCCCAACTAGAAGAGGATGAGTCACAAAATTCCATTTTGAATAAAATGCATGGCCAGAAGCGGAAGACATAACCTCCATCCTCCTGTCTTTAATTTTCAGCTCTAATATAGACATATTTTCCCCAGAGTTACAAGAGAACAGCAATGTGAAGGATGATTTGGTGGTAGAGGTCTTTGCCCGAGTGACGCTAATAGAATTTGGCTAGGAGATAACACGGTTATTCCTTTCCCTTCACTGTGGCAAAGGCATGTGTTATTTCTAAAAGTGTGGAGTTAAATGCCCAAAGTGAGGAAGCGTGTAGCAAAAAGCACTCTGAAGTTTCTGGCTCTTCAGGGGTCAGATCTTAGAAGCCAAAACTCAGATCCAATAAAAGGAATTAGGAATTTCAATACTAACGAACTATTGTGAGATACAACAGTGAGCTCCGGGGGTCCTGCTATCCTAGGGCATCAAAGGATGTTATAAAGCTACTGCTTTAGTTTGTCCTCCCATTAGGTGAAGGATATCTTTGCACTGACAGTGCACTCTTTTGATATTTTGATTAAAATTTATGAAGTTCTGTAATCATCTGTTCTTGCCACTCATTGCCATTATGATCCCTAAATGCCCTCTTCTGTGATTTTCCCCTTCTCAAAGGTTTTGGTGGTATTCAGATCATCTCTGTCTGACAAAGTGGGAGGACAGAACATTTGTGAAGGCACTCTTGCTCCTAATTGGAGTGATGGTAGCATAAAGGGCTCTGGAAACAATACGTTTTGCTTAGGAACAAGGCCAAGAACGGCTGCCGTGCCCTTCACCATAGTGTCAGCAAAGTCGTGAATAGCTCAACGGTTGTGAGCAGTAAACAACCTGGCTAATCAAGGCTCTTGGCACATGGTGACAGTTGAGCATTTCTTACTGTAGGGATTTTTCCAATTACTGTCCTGATAAGATCATTCAGCACCACGCTGGTTTTTGCTTTTTTTCTGGAGCTGGAATAAGTTCTTGACGGTCAAATACAATCTTTACTACAGTTTCTGACCATAGGCCTTGCTGGAGGTCAGGCAATACTTGGGACACTGAGGCTATGCCTCATCTGAGCCCTGCGCAGGTGTCATGCAGGACCCTCCGCTTACCAGGAATTTGTCTTCTTCCTTCAAAGAAGCAGTTGTTAAAGACTTTCTAGCCACCTTTTCTTGCCTCCTTGGAAACTCTCAGCTTTAAGAAAGACTTTTGAGAAGATTGCAGCAAAATAATTGGATCACTTTTGACTCTGCTCAGTTTCTTACTGACACTGACAGGTTAACCTGGCAGCTAGGCAGTAGGTGAACTTGAGTGGTGACACCAAACTGCTCTTGTGTGCTGAACTCTTCTTCTGTCAACGTGGCACTCTTGGCCAGCAAGGCAGAACTCTGTTCTGAGATCTAAACATCAGACTGGATACCCCACCCCCAGCTATCGCCACAGTGAATGCGATCAACTAATGTCAGCAAAGCGTGATGTTGGATACGTAGACACAGGTATTAGAGGTGGTTGGTGGACTTGCCAGTGAGGGTAGACCGAGGAAAGGTTGGCCAGTTTCGTAGCTCAGTTGAGGACTTTTACCTGGTCTCTTTTCTTGCTTAGGTGGGACTATCTGGGGTCCACTGAAGAGGTTTTGGGCTTTTGCAGTATCCAGCTGTTCTTGTTATTTGTGCATGGCAAGCATGCTGCATCCTTTTCCTTTGCCTACAGACCCTGTCATTAATCAGACCTTGCCTTGATTACTCATATATTTGTCCCCTTAAAAGCAGACATTTTGTCTGAGGATCACTCTTTTAACTATCCAGGGCTTGTGAAGAGCATGTGATGTGCTGACCTACCTATTAACGTTTCATGTAGAAAGTACTGCACCGGCTGTTGGTGGTGCAATTTGAAAAGCTGAAGGATGGTGGTGTGTGGTCCAGACTTCAGCTACACAAGAGATCTGGTCTTTGGTAGCTGAGGAAACCTGAGGTATTTGGTCGAACTGCTTTAATGAGGTACAATTGGGCAACAGGACACTCTTGACGAGGAAATGTTGGCATGGGAGTTAATTTTCCCCTGGATCTTGCAGCATCTGCGTTCACTTGTCTGAAGTCTCTCAATCTACCAGTGTGACAGGCATGGTCTGGGCACGGCTTGTAGACCTGGGGGACAGGGGGGTGGACAGATTATCTTTGCAGAAGGCAACTCTTTGAAACCTTTGAGGAGGAGCAGGTAGGTTTATGGATATCAGTGGTTATAGTCCTGAGGCTGTCCTGTTAAAGGAGAAACATTTTCAAAATCAGCTGTCTCACTTCAGGCTTCAGGATCATTAACTGTAGTTAACTATTTAATAGACTTTGTAATGACTTTTACATTTATGTATTGGGCTTATAGAAAATTGTCTCCGATGGTATGTATCTCCAGAGTTGCTGAGACTTAGTGCTTGCTCCTTTTTACTTTGCTCTGTATCATTTAACTGCATCATTGCCTGTTGTTATTTTCTCTTAGTCTTCACAAACAGTTATTTCAGTGGCTTTTACTTTGGTCCCACATTTCCATCACTTTCCACTATTTTTGCCGGAAGAATCGACCATCCTCTCTTGAAACTCTCTAAATGCAATGTATCTCATCTAGCGTAGCCTGAATGCTCTTGCACATGGGAAACAAGGACAAACGGTACCAGTTCTTGTACTTGAAGATGGATCCTTTTATACCACATCAATCTAATATCAAGATAAGTTAAACCTTGACATTCTTGTTCACCGTTTGGTTTTTTTTTTCAGACCCCATTTAGATTTCTTGTTTACTTAAATCCAATTATTTCATGGCTGTGAAACAAAGCAATGGGTAATGCTGACGTTGTGTGTTATGAAATAGGTCTGCATGGATCATGTTTTGGGGAGTATTTCAGTGTCTGCATCCATTCAGACTTTGGCTTCTCTGCAAGACTTAGAAGATCCCAAATGTTGGTTCTGCACACATAATAACTTATTCATAGCTTCTTTATATGCCACTGTTCTTCCTCATAAATATACTAATAAAACTCATTATAGAAATCAAAGCCAGCTAATACAATATATCTGATGGACAGCTGTCTCTGGATGCATGAATTATAATTACATGAAACAAGATGGTCTTATTATGCCAGGATATCTTTGCTCTGAATAAATTTCTGTTACTGCTGTGTAATCTTTTGACTCAGGCCAGATGATAGGAACTTGCCAAAACAAGTCCCATACAGTGTTACGATTGAACTACGCTTTCACTTTGTAGAATTACAATTAGGTAAGTGATGCTGGAAGTTGTGTCTTTGAATGGTACCAGTGGCCTGAGCGAGGTTGAGGGCTGGGGGGAACAAGAAGCATTCATCATCTGAACTGGTCTTACCACTCTAGCCTGCTTTCAGGCTATAACTTAATGCCATACACTGATTTAGATGTAGCACTTGTCAGCCAAGAATAAGACTATAAGACACAGACATTCTAGGACTTGACCCATACTTTATTGTGAATACGTGGTTGAACTCTGAGCTGACAGACAGACAGAGACAGCCATTAGTGTGGGAAAGAGAATTTGTTCTGCCATGTAAGATTTCAAAATATCTTAAACTCTGTTCTGTAATTTAAGCCTAGGACTCTCTTAGCAAATTTCTCCATAGTATTTGATGAGCTGAGTGATTTTTCTAAACTTATTCTCCCCCCCCTTTTTCTTCTGTACTTTGCTAATAAAAATGGCAGCATCTATTTTTGAAACATCTCTTGGGACTCTCTCTTCATTACTGTCTTTATTTAAAGGGATTTCTCTCCTTACATCTCCAATATTCATATTAACCAGAACAAACTGATACTGAATGCCCAAGCCACAAACCTTTAATGGGTCCCTTTGCTTTAAATCTGAGACGAGTTAAGGCATTTGCATGACAGTGATGGAATACTGGGTATCTACTTAGGCTGAGCAGCAAGAGCAAGGACTAGAAAAGGGCAAACTATCCGTGGATGTTTGCATTTCTTTCCCTGAAAGTGTTCTGACCATTCTCCACGAAGCCGAGTTAACACTAAGCAATACTGACATGAGAGACCTGGAAGAAGAGTTTGTGTCCTCAAGAAATTTACAGAACACCTACAAATAGGAAACTTTCTCTGAAGAAAAGGAGTTTTCTTATTGCTATGCCTGATCTATCAGACAAGGTGCAGCACATCATGTCAGACTGTCTTTTCTCCTTCTGATCTGCTGCACGTGATAATGTAAAGGGGGATCACAGCTATTATAGGAAAGGACAAGAGTAAATGAGCATGCAACAGCTCTCCCTCTTTTACCCTGGAAGGTTGTCTTGTGTATCAGGCGGAGTAAAGACTGTCCGAAGGACTCATGAAATATCCAGAAAGTAAAACAAAACAGGAGAAGAAAAAGCCTGTTTCTTGACTTTAAGGATGCATTTAAAAAAAACCCCAGAACAGTTCTTCAATCCTTACTAGTCAAAGATTAATAGATCAGATTTATATTTAGCGATAATGAAGGCATCATATGCACAGTGAGAAGCCTGTCCCTGTATTTATTATATGTAGGGTTTGATTTAAACTATTTCTGCTTCACAAACGTACTTAATATCAACAAGAGCACTATTTACACTGATTTTTTAATTAAAGGAATTTAGTCATCTTTTATGCTTGCAGTTTGCCTGCAAGCAGTTTTTTTTTTTCCCCTTCAAATTTGTTCTGTCAAAATGGTTAGACAAATTGTTTCTGCAAACATATTTGAATTATGGATTATTTGTCAGTCGTCCATAGCAAGATACTTGCTGCAGCTAGCTAAAAGTTAAGGATATACCTATACTTGTCTTCCGAGCTCCTTCTGTTATTGAAGGGAGAGAAATTGGTGTCTCAAAAAGGTGCTTCATCCTATGAGTATGAGGAAGAAGTGAATTCCCTTTGGTTGTACCTATCTCTTTCTCTTCCCTATGGAAAACCTCTTGCAGACCTGGAGCCTAACATTCAGGTGGTTAAAGATATTTTGTGACTGATTATGTTAATTCAGATACCGTTTTTGGTCCTCAACAAACTGATGTAGTATTTATGAACTGTTGCTGCTTCTGCCCCTGACAAATTTCAACTCTTGACTAAATTGTTTTCAACTTTAGGGCACAATTCACTATTTGTGAGCTTTTGTATGAAAACATCCTAGGAAGCGTGGGTTGTGGAAAGGAAAGATAATCAATAAAACAACTTCTGGCCTCGTTTCTAGTTTGGTGCTAGGTTTGTGAATACAGTCTTGCGTAATCAGCAATTCAAAAGAAATATGATGTCGTCATTGAAGGACAGCAGTGCCATACACTGATGCAGTGGACAATGTGGGTCTTGTAACAAGAAATTACAAAGGGAAAAGAAAAATTAAGGGAAACCTCGGAAAGCTGTCTGATGCTGGAAACATTAACAGATATTCAGCAAGCACATTATTTTTCTTTGAAAAGAGGAAAGGAAAAAAAAAAAAGGAGAATCCAAGTTGTAGTGATGGGTGAAAGGAGATCACCGGAAATTTTGTGGATTGTTTTCTGTGAGGATCGAGACTAGAACCGGGGAGTGCACAAAGCCTGGCAGTCACCAAGAGCTGAGAGGAGTGAAACGGGGGTGGTTCCTCCACCTGGGGTGGCAGCTGGGAGCCACCCGTGTCCTCCGGAGCACCCCACTCCCGCAGGGCTCCGGCTCCCATGCCGGGGGGCTCATCCATAGCCCGAAGGGTGAGGGACTGGGCTGACAACGGTGATGCCTCGGGACGCCTTTGCCAGCATCCTCGTTTGTGCAGAGGACGAGGCTGAGCCGCTGTTTCCAGGATCGCAATTTAAAGGACTGAAAAAGAGAAAGTGTTTTACATGCTTTTAAACACAGGGACTGCTGATACTGTCACTGCCTGGGTTTGCCTACAAACAACGCATCCAGCTGAGTAATTTATTCTCAGTGTATAATCTTTGACGGCTGAAGAGCAGAAAAGCTGTTCAATATGTTTGGAAAGGACTGCAGCTGCAAGGTGCGAGAGCAGTATTTAATATCTATTTTGAAACCAATATTGGAGACACCTGATAAACTGCCAGAAGATGGGGTTTGTAACACACAAAGCTAAAATTTGAAGGACTAACAAACACTGAAGCCACTCATAGGGGAATATAAAATGTTGTGAAGTTTGGACTCAATTTATTTTGCCCTTATAAAATGCAGTTGTCTGAGTTGTTGAAATCTCACGGGTCAACAAGTGAAATTTCACAAGAGTGGGCAGTTTTGAGTGGATCCTCCTTCAGGTGTATTGCAGAATATGGGGCTCCTGGGCTCTGATTTAGCCCACCATGAGCAGGAACATGAAATGGCGAAGGAGCAAAGATAACGGCAAACAAGGAACCAGACTTTTTCAAGTCTCAAAATAAGCCGTGTTTGGTTATGGTTGAAGCCTTGGTCAGTGCTGCCAAGAGTCCTTGTTCCCTTGTTCAATATCCCTTTTTGGAAACAGGGAGAGAAAGGCTTAAAATTATAACATTTAAAAAGGGCATCAGTACACAAAAAAAGCTTAATAAATGCCATTTTCACAGTCACCTTTGCATTGATAGGATGGGCATTGCATCAAGCATAAGATCAGGAATAAACAAATAACTAATAGGTTGATATGGGAAAAAGGTAGATTAAATCTCTTAAATATGCAGCTACAGTATCTGTGTGGTCTTAAAGCTTGGTGGTGCTGTCTTACAAGGTCCATCAGTACTATATACAGGGCTGGAGAATTAACCCTGTAACAGGCAGCCTTGGGTGGCAAAGAAAAAGCCTCTCTGCAAATTAGGTCTGGCAAATGGAAGTGCTCGGGCGGCCTGAGTTTGGGGACACTTTTTCCCCTTCAGAAAGCCAGACTTTTTGCTCCTGGGCCGAATGGGATGTGACGAGGCTCGTGCCCCAGGTACCCGGTGAGGCGCGGGGCTGTCCTCAGTTCCCCTGGCCCTGGGGGACAGGGACGCCCGGGTGGGGGAGGTCTCTCTTGCTTTCCTCCATCTGCGAAACGGCACTGCATGTATTTTCTTCCTCATCCCCAGGCTTTTGTGAGTCTCGTCAGTGAAACGCATCAGGGTCTCCAGGAGAAGGACCCTAGTAGAGTTCCAATCTTCATTTATCCTAAGGCTATCCGCCACGGCCAGGTGGGTGCTGTGAGGGCTGGGGGTGGCCCAGAATGATCCGGTGCTGAAATGGCATCGCAACAGGGGTTACCAGGAACCATGCAGCCACCTCTGAAACCAGAACATGGTGGTTTTTACAGTGACAGTCTTGAGCAGCAGAAAGGAAAGACATAGCGAGGAAGTTTGCTATCGGACTAGAGCTTGAGCTTGACCCAAAGTGCTTGAAGTAAAGGAGAGGCTAACCCGGCAATGGGCAGAGGCTACAGAAAACAAAAAGGTGAGGATAGGTACAAAATTATGATGGGTGAGGAAACAAATGGAGTTTTATCTCAGCTATCAGTTGTATTGCTCCAAAGGTTAATGAGGGGAAGGGTTTAAAAGTGTTGTTTTATAGCTGATAAGAAAGCCCTGAACATACAGATGGGTATCTGTAAGTCAAAGGCAATTATTTTATTGTGGTGGAAATAAGAAGTGAGACTTTTATTGTTGCAGCACAGTCCAGGCGATAGTCAATTGCCTTGGGAAGAATATTTATAGTGCTAATGTGGACTTGGCAAGCCCTGTCCTTCTGTGTGTGAAATCGGCTATACAGCAGCGTGTGTCATCTCCAGCGCGGTAGTGCTGACATACGCAAACAGGGGCAGGACTTCTCCGGACGAGGTATCGTCTAATCCCATAACCAGGGACTAGCTCTGCCCAGAAGAACTGACGTTAAACCAGTCCCACCAACATCTTCGCCCACATGTCAGTCCGCGCCGTGTTCCCGTTGGTGTCCATAGGAGACTATTCATAAAATTCACCACGCGTACAAGCACTTGTAACATCCTCTATTAATATGAACAGCTGCAAAATTCAGACAGAACAAGCAAATGGGTGATGGGCAAGAGGAAAAAGGAAATTACGATAGCAAGCAGACAGCTGCGAAGACTAGCAATGTGCCCAGCTGATGGTATTGCAACCAGAATTTTTAAAATGTGTAATAAGGGATAAATAAGCTGATAAATAAAATCGACCTCCAAAGGCCACATGGGAAAGATGCACAGTCTTGATTACCTAATTACAGAAGGAATATTGCAGAAATGGAAATAGTACAACAAAGTCCCATAATGACTTCGAGATTGGAGGCTCCAAAATGGTTAGCGAAACTAGGTCTGTATCCCTCGCAAAGAGAAAAGATTAAGAGGGGACCTCACTGAGCTGCAGAGGGCTCTGGGGGGAACCGCAGGGAGCAGCGCTGCAGTTATTAGAGCTAATGTCAAATATGAGGACGAGGGACACGGCTCCAGTGAGGTCTTGCACTGTACAAATGTAATACGTTTTTTTTTTCCAGAGGGTATATATTATAAGCTACCAGATGCTGCTCTAGAAGCCACCGATCTGACCAGATTTCAAATAGAGCAAGAAGCATATGGAGAGAGAGGGGGAGAAAAACAGTATATTATGGAGAACAACTGTTAACCGGAGGAGAGGGTAGGCCTAGCTGGGCTTCCTGGCCTCCTGCCATCTTAAGATTTTCTTATGTCCCTGTGTAATCTTCTGACTTTTGATTTAGATGTTTCCTAAAAATGTGGCCCAGTGGTTGGTACATACTAGGCATTAGCCCAAGAAAAGAATGAAAAAAAAATGCACTGTATCTCATTAAAGAATTTTTAAAGGGAGACTTTGAGGCGCCATTTGCTTCTTGTTACTCATCTTTGCAAATGTCTCTTGTCTTCCCAGGCTCTGTCCTGATGTGTTAGTGTTAGCAGCCTGTGGATTTCTGAGCCGCGCTGAAATGGGAACTCAGAAAGGCCAACCTAAGGCGGTCGAGCAGAGACGGCAGCATAAAGCAAAGGAGGAAGACAAAAATAAGATCAAGTGAAGTAAATGATACAAGATCTTTTCATGCACATAAACAGTATCAGGTGAAAAAATGTTGGCTGCTAATGGCTGTTCAGGCTGTTATTGGGAATAAGGATCACGCCTATATTTGAAATATTTACGGTTCAATTAACAGCATTTATTTCCGTAAAATATTTTAAAAGAGACCAGGATTTATTTTTAATTATTTTTCATTTTCTTCAACAAAAGATTCCAATATAGATATTGCTGTAGGCACAGGGAGCACCGAACACCAGGAAGTGGATTTCGTAAACAATTTCTCAAAGCACTACAAAGTTTAAATATTAATTTGGCCATAATTGGCAGAGAAGCAATTAAAAATGCTACAAAGCTGACTTTCTCCCTCCTTTACTTTCTCCTCCCTTTTCATTTAACCACAGTATAGAAAGTAGATGTAAAACAATAGGACCCTGAGCTGTACGGCATTCTAAGCCTAGCTTGCCTTAAAGCTACAATATGGATTTAATTTATATGCAAATGTAAGCAATAAAAAGCCAGACACTGTAGAAATTATAGTATTTTTCATAGATGCTTCAGCACCGGCACACAAGCCAGCACTGATTTCAAACAAGGAGCTAATTATTACTGGTCACTAAGCTACCTTTTTCTTTTAATATCTCTCTCTTCCTCTCCCCCCTCTCCTCTTTTTTTAACAATGTGTAAATTATTTTCTTGAGCGGGGGGGGGGGGGGAGAGAGAGAGAAAGAAACTCGAATATTGGGGGTGAGTGAATGAAAACAGCCAGAAATATCTCCTGTGAGATTCAACATCAGGATAATTTCACAGTCTCGCTTTTTGACTGCTGTGTCCTGAAGCTGACCAGCACCATGCAAGGCTGATCAAAGGCCATCGGAAACATCAAGTAAGCCTAAATGGGGCTAAAGTATGCTAATAGAGAAGCTAAATGTACTTTAATCCTGTTATAATACAAGGTAACTTAGAGGCAGTGAAGGGCCTTGTTGCTTTTCCCTACTGGGTCCAGGACCCCTGCAAACCTTGAATAGAAGTTGCTTCCTATTCTTCGCGGGCCGGGGTATGGCTTTCTCAGATGCACACACAGTCCCCTCCTCCTCCGTTTACTAAGTGTCAACAGTCGGCTGAGCAAGACTTCTCCGCTCCTTAGATCAGCACCCTGTGACCTTCCACATTTAAGCACAGACCATTAAGCTAAGCTTTCCAGCTGTTGCCTGAATTATGAGGGATTTTTTTTCTTTTTTTTTTTTTTTTTTCAGAGGAGGGCAGAGCTTAGAGGAACACTAGGCAACAGTTTTATATTATGGACCCGCTGCCACCCAACTTGCTATGCAGAGCAATGCGCTTTCTGCAGGGCTGCGGCAGACGGGTGACGTTCGGTGAAAACAGGGGGCTGCTTTGAAGTGATTCAGACCCGGGGTTGTCCGGCTTCAGCATCATTGTGCTCGCTCGGGGAATCGTAATCTAATTTTAGGAAGAGGAGGAAACAAAGTAAACGTGACTGAACTGCGCTGCACTGTGCACGCCGGCTGGGACGGCGTCTCCGGGAATATGCGTGCTCACCGGGCAACTTTCTTCTTCGTTTTCCTTCTTCTTTTTTAGACACCCGTTTCGGTGCGTCCTACACAAGAGAGCGAAAAAGGGTGGTAGTTCTGCCTGTGAAATTATATGCTTTGGTGGATGCCCCAAACTAACTACTGCTTGCAAACCCTAGATTAAAAAGAAGACTGATGTAATTTTCAAGCCAGCCAACTGCCTTAGTGACTGTATCAGAAGATTAAAAACAAAGGTTTCATTGAAGCACTACCTCCCACTGTGCAGCTGAAAGTCTTATGGCTGAGGCAAATGGTCCTAAATATCTTTCTGTTAAGTACAAATTACATACTGGATATATTAAGTTGTAATGGTGCATTTTCAAGAGTCACTTTGCTTGTGTGAGAGCATCAGCAAAGACTCAAAAAATGCTGAGAGTATGGCACATGGAAACAAAAAGGAATCTGCCTTTCACAAAAAATGTTTTGTTCGTATTAAATGCTTTTTTCCCCTCTGCCTCTTCCCATCCCCCAACTAAGCCTGGAGTTTCAAATGCCAGAACCAGTATGTACAGTAAGTCTTTTTGAAATCCATGGCAGAGAAATAGTATCCTGGCCTAGCAAACTATTATCTACACTTACATTCCTAAGCCTTACCCCTGCGTGTTAGTGCTGATAGGAGCCCTTTAGATCAGCTGAAATGTAACTGAGTAAAGATGCTCCAGAAAATGTCTTTTTAATGTGGAATTATCTTTCATTTACATAGGCAACATCCCTTAACTCAGCACATGTGCTATAAGGCTTCACGTAATAGAAACTTTCATATAAAACTTAATGATTAGCATTCATTCTGCTCCCAAATGATCAATAAAATGCTAAGTTAATACAGAACATGCAAAGGAGTCTATGAGTGTGCATAAACTTGCATTACGGTGTGGGATGTAGGTAAATAATGTCTGTGGGAGCAGAAGAGGAGAGCAGTGCCACACTTGGGAAAGCGGGCAGTGGCACTGGTGCTGCTCCCGCCGCCGGCTCCTTTCCCAACCGGCCTCGGAACTTCTTATGTCGCACACGCACCGCCACGCGTGCAAACATCCATGTGCCCGGGAACACACACACTGCTACGGCAGATGAAAAAAAGGACCAAGCAGGAAAATGCAAACAAAAAACTCTCTATAACATACTCCCTTTGCATTATATGTGCAGGACCTCTTAGCAAAGAGTGAGGTGACGTGATTTTTCTGTAGGAATCATTTGCAACTACTAAGTAAGACAGAAGTAGCATAGATGGGAACTATGGATAAAAGTTAAACTAATGCAGTGATACACTTTTGCCCAGATATCTTTACATCTATTATGTACAAGTTGTTTTGAAGACTTACTCCGGCAAATAAATTGTGTAGGATTTGAGAGACTATGTTTGGGCAGTACAGAGTTAATATTAGAAAATTGTATTTGGCAGGGACATGCTTAGCTTCTGCTGAAATATTTCAATTCTAATCTGCTCCTGTTTACCTCTGCTGGGAATAACTTTCTCATTTTTAGGTGTTTATCTACCTATCTATTCACCATCCAACAGTTATATTGTTCGTCTGTCTTTCCCTTACAAGATTAACTGAATTGCAGTTGTGTTGTAATTATCAACAGATTTTGAAATGAAAAGCATTTGCAAGACTCTCTTCAGTTCAGCTGTAATTTTCTGGATTTGTTTTTAATTAACAGAGATCCTTTCCAACACATATGAACCTTGACGGAAATCTTTTTGTTCTTACAAATAGCCATACACTGTTTTCACTGCACAATACCTTTCCAAGTCTATTTCCCCATTGTTATTTTAAAAGTAAAAACTTAAAAAAATTAAATGATCAACTGAGAGTGGGCAATTTCAGGCCATAAGAGCTCCAGTGATAGCCTTTGAAATTATTAGAAGGTTACCAGCTCAGAGATGTTGAATGAAAAGATGTAAGAGATTTCTCCCCTAAATTTCAATCTAAATTTAGAGGTTAATTTTTTTAAGGTGCTCATAATTTACAAGATAATGACCCTTTGAGGTCATATTTGACAGCTCAAATACGTTTCTACTCAAGTTCAAATTTTTGTATTTATTTAGCTTCTAAAATATCAGATTGTCTGTTACCACCACAAGGAAACACTATAGCATGAATACAGAGGAGCCATAAAAATAAGCCCAATGCGAGCTATACATTAATAGCGATGGTAAATTGACACGTACGATTTATTTTGCTCTTTCACGTTTTTGTAATTCTTTACATCATCTATGTTTATCACCAAACTGTCTTTGTTTCTTCACCAAACATTTATAATTTTGTCAAGATAGACAATTATCGTTTCATCTAGTTATTTCCGGACTTGGCGGTTAATGCCTCATTCCCATTTAGAGAATTAATGGAGGTTCTGGCAAGTGCAAAAGCCACTGGAAGGCAAGGTGCAGCTTTGTAGCAGTACAAGAGGTTATAAACAACTGAGTGACAGGAATCGTTAGAGCACGTAGCAAAGCTGGGAAGATGACTCTGTCATTACTTATCTGTTAAACTATATGTACTTTATTAACAGAGATGAGGTAGGTGCACTGCCCATGCGATCTAATCTATAGTTAATACATACACAAAGCTCACACTGTGTGGGAGATACTGGACTTACTGACTGCTAAGTTTTCCCACACCAAACATTTTCATCTTGAAAAATCATTAAAAATATAAAGAAGAGTTGAGATGAGGTTGTGCAAAAATCCCCTTTCCTATGTTGCGAATTCGAGTGTACAAGTCTGAGTTTTGTAGTTGAAATCATTTGTCCCACCAAAATTTCCTAGGCCAGCTTTGAGCGTATTTGACTTTCCTGTCTCCAAGAAGATGAGGCTGAAAAGTTGGCAACGTCTCCTCCTGTTCTCATATCAAGTTTTGAACAGACTCAACATGGCTGCAGAATGCAGTTCTGCATGCTGTTATGTATGGGATTTTATATGCTTTATTAAGATGGCCCTCTTCCGAAATTAAAAAAAATTGAGAAGAAAACTACCCAATAACACTAAGCGAGTTTGCTTGCCCGTGTTATGAACTGGGAGTTGAGCTGCGATGATTACAATTTAGATGGGCGGCAAATCTGGGGAGGAAGTCACAGCTGCTTATTTTTCTGAATCATGCTTGGCCCCAAGTCTGAGATGGAGAAAGAATCAACATATATTTGCCTGTGGAGCAGCTAATTGGAACAATTAATCTGAGAACGAGGACAAGCTGTGAGACTATGAGCTGATTCAGGCACGCCCTCTACTAACTTAAATTTTGATCAATGTTTAAAACACCATGGAAGGGACTGGAAAGGGCTGGGACGATGTGGCCCGGCGGCTGAGATTCGGGTTCGTCGTCCGTACCCCTGTTGCTGTGACGTGCGGTGAGACCTCGGGCAACGCGTTTTCCTCTTGTCTCTGAAACAGGCCAATGATATTCACTGCCTTGTTGAGCTTTGTGGATATAAGCAGCATGTTGTGAATGAAAAGTTAAGTACGTTTCAAAGCCAGCCAAGACAAGAACTGCATTTTTCTTCCCGATATCTATTAGCTCAGAGCAACGGAAGAATCCCACTTGCCACCAGCTCCCTTGCCTTGTTTGGAGACGTGGAGCCAGCCTGATCATATCCATCAGATATTTGCTTTCAGGGTCGCATGAAAGTAGAGCAAAAGAAAGATCTTTTGTGGGGGTGACATGCTTGGAAATATACTTGTCCAAAGCAAACAGCTCTTGTTCTTTCTTCAGCTAATTCACTGAAAAGATATTATTTTAGTCAAGAAAATGGTATCAATTCCCCTCCTTTTAGGCAGGATGGTGGCAGGTTTCCCATGTTGATTTGTGGAAGGTATAATTTTGACAGGAGCATCTGGCTCCTTTGTGAGCTTCACAAGCAATTGTGTGGCGGTGGCTTTAGGTCGGCCTCTGGTTGAGCCATGTGGGCAGCCCTTTGACATGTCTGCGTTGCTTTTCCTGCTCCACTCGGTTTTGTTTTGATTCTCTTTTGAGCTTCCTAAATACGCAGCCTTGCTCTGCAGATTCCCTGGGACAGTTTCATTCATGGGTACTGACAAGGACTGCGGTTTTGCCAGGGCTCATGGATCCATTCTTACAGTGGTGCTGTGTGTTACATTAGCCGACAGCTGCTTTTGGCAAGTTTTTTTCTTAAGAAATCCTCTTAGAGAAGGGAGAAGAGTGATCTCTGGATAGCAGAGCTTTCAATCTTCAAAATAAACCACGCCAGGTTGTTGGAGAATTTATAACCACTTGTGAGCCTCCCTGGCACAATAATGCATAGTGTGTTCCTTCTGCCCTCTTTAAACAGCTGATGCCTGGCTTTTGTCTTCTAGGTATATTTACGGTAAAAAAAAAAAGCTGGAAATTCTTTTCTTACTTCCCTGGGTATTGAGTGATCTGAAAATGTGTTTTTAGCCTGATTTACATGAATGCAATCATAGCAGATGTTTTGCCACCAAGATCGTGCCAGCTTGTTGCATTTGGCGTAGGAAAGCGGTACAAGGGTGAAGGATACCTTGGCTTCTGCTCCCCGGATCCTCTGGGCAGTTTGGGCACCATGCTCCAGACATGTGCTGTTGCTCCTGTCACTGTGAGTGACGGAGAGGTGACCACCAGCTGAGCTGCTGCCGAGCTTGTCCAGCCACGGTTGGTGTGAGCGAGGAGACGGGCAGGTGGGGAAGATGCCCGTCCCAGCTGGGAAGGCAAGGACTACCGAGCTCGGTCCTCTCCTTGCGTATCCTTATGCTGTATGAAGAAACTCACCTGTGTTGTCCGCATTGATGACATGGAGAAGAGGGTCCCTGTCTCCTCCTGGTGACCAGCAGGAGGAGATGCCTGTGTAGCTCCACCACTTCCCATGCAGGGCCGGGTGGGGTGTGAGTTCAGGGGATGGCTGCGCTGTGAGCGGTACATCATGGAGATGTGTGCTGGGCAATACAGACCTAAATCACCAAAAGATGTGTTCAGGAGAGATCTGTTGGCTAAAAGAGTATAGAGTGAGCAGGGAGGATGGAATAGTATGGAACTGGTTGTTTGGACAAACTTGATGACGCTGAGAACAGTTTACAAATCAGGAAGCTGAGCTGTTTTGGAGCAAAGTAGTTCACGTAAAAAGCTTGTCTAAAATCAGTGTTTAAAGAGGAGACCACGGCTGAAGCATATTTAAAGAGAGGATCTGGAGACCGTGGCATTACTGCATTTAGTGAGCTGGCTTTCTTTGGCATGAAAAGACATAGAGACACAATACAAATACAGAAAGAGAGGGTGTGCATGCAACAAGACGGAGGGAGGAGCCTGTGTATCTAGCAAAATAACAGCAGTATCAGAAACATCAAAAAGCACTACAGTACTATTGAGAAATCCAAAATAATACACTAGGGAAGATGACAGTCCAAGTACAGTATATCTGATCTTGTAATGCCAGTGGAAAGGAAGAACAAAGTAATTGGTTCATTTGCAGCTAACAAGTTGAAGGAAGAGCTATTACCAGACTCTTTCCATGTGATGATAGATTCCCCAAAGTGCTTTATCAGTTAAGCATCTCTAAAGCCATCACAGCTGTTTCTTTGCAGAGCGGAGCCACCGCTGGTGCGAGATACATGCAGCAGAGTGTGTCAGCATGCCCAGCAATGGAAATGTTATCAGGCAAATGTAGATGCTCCCCCACTCCTCGGTTCCCTCCCACCAGCACAGAGTTTGGTTTCACATTGCTTTTGCTTTCTAAATTGATCTAACTAATGTAATCAGTCAGAAACACCCGGTTCCCATGTCACTAATGCCTTCCAAACTAGATGGCCTAATTAAGGACACTAATTTCATTGACTAAGACAATTTCTTGAGAGATATCTAAGTGGATACAAGAATAGGTCGTATGATTCTGTAAAACAATTAGCAGAGAAAGGCTTAAGAAAACACCCGTGTCAACTGGAAAAAAAAGACTTTGGGTCTTCAAATATTACAGACAGTGAAAACATAATTACAAAGGATGAAGAGTAAGGTGAGAATAGAGAAAGCCTATTCCCAGAACCGAACCTATTGCCAGACTCAGAACCTATGGGCAAATCAAAGGTTTGCCCAAAGACAACACTTCATGGCGAAATGACTAAATGGGATGATGCTCATTTTTTTGCTGTTTTGGAGCCTACATCTGGTTGCTGGAAGATAAAGCAGATCAAAGAAGAAATAGTACTGATCTGTATTAATGGGCCACAATGGAGGAGGTGTCCTTTCACTCCCTAAGCCTATTCACTTGCCTCAAGATGTGCTTCACAAAAGGGAGGAGGTGAAATGTATGGTGGGATCTCTGGGGTTGCAGTTAAACCACCATAAAGCACTGTGCCCAGGGGCAAAGTAAAAGCCAGATGAATGCTTCAGATCTGGTATTGAACTATGTTGGTTAGAATCAGCTGGGAATATCATCTTCACCTTTGCAAAAGCGGTAGCCATCTGAAATATGAAGCTACCAAGAAATCTTGCTGGGGTAAAAAATATTCAGAATAAGTAGAAGTCTCAGCACTAGAAAGAGCTCTCCTTAAGAAAACCGCAGGCACATTAACTGGTCTTATATGGCCTCATATAAAGAGGTAATGACTTTAGTGGTCATGCTGCAGTTAGAGATATGTGAGTGACGTCTGGCCAAGGGCTGCTTCTTGGGCTGCTGCTACATATGGTTTATAGCTGGTAGGGCATGGCAATGCAGGAGAATCAGCTGAGGCATAACCTTCTTTAATCACGTCCAGTCTGCCTTGGTCACTGGCAGAGGTAGGAGTTGTGCAGGTGCAGGAGATCTCCATGAATGTTTCCTGACCTGGGAGAAAGGAGTGTGTCAGCCCTCAGGAGGTCCCATGGGAATCCATCTGGTACTGACCGTCTGATTTGGAGAGGAAAGAGATGTATGGGACTTGAGTCACACTGGCTGAAAACCTTCAATGGGACACATGGGAATAAAGACAAGCAGAGGGCAAGATAAGCAAGAGGACATTGGATACATCTAATAATTTCTGTAATGCATAAATTGCTTATGGTATCATGTTTGAAATACTAAGGATCCAATGCATCTTTGTTACCTACTATTTAGCAGCATTCATATTGATAATAACAATGTGTAGTAGGGCTTGAACAAAATCAGTTTAAGATGGAGAGAGTGAAAGAAATGCAAAAACTTCTAGACCATCTCACAAACACAGAGTCATCTTTGTCCCACATGGCAAGACCAGGTATCAAACAACAAACTAACACTTAGTACATAGCTATGACTTTTTTCGTGCCGCCATTCACGATCATGATGAGATTTATGGGTGCAAATGAACAGAACAGCTTGTGAAATGCCTGCTTGTGAAAGTGAGGGCGGAGGTGACCCAAGCCACCAGATGACTTGGGTCACCAGGAAGATTTCATAGTATCATTGACCACACTTGGAGTTTGTTTCCAGACAGTTTATAGCCACCAAAGTACACTATATTTCAATCCCTTAATTTATCCAAGTTAGTTGTGTCGCAAAACTATAAGTTGAATCTCTGGACATTTGTAATGAAATCTGTCCTCTCTCTGAACTCAAAAAGCAATTCTCTGACATATTGTATTACAGCCAGCTTTGAGATAGATATCTGGTTGGTATAGAATACTGAATATCCAGGACATCCTAAATTTATGTTAATGGTAAACTGGATAATTTCATTTTCTTCTGTGGGTGTGTAACTCTGGCCATCTTGATAAAGTTTTCACATTAGTGCTGAAGTTAGAAACCCAATACAGGCAACTGCTCAGTTCCAACAGCAGCGTCCAGGTCAGTATCAGTTAGACTCTCAAAATACATCTAATTAAGACAGTGGTAGGAATGGCTTCAAGGGATAATGAGCTATACATTGCATGGCCCTAAGTTTGCTCAGAAAGTTAATGCCAAAGCTGTGTTAGTAATGAGGAGTTTTTGCAAGAACGGTGTATTGTAAATGACCCCATGACTTATATTTTAACTGAACATACAGGCAGCTCGGTCTTAGGAGAAATGCTTGTTAATTAGTCTTTGTGCAATTATTTTCTGAAATTTTGTATTATTTGCATGAAGTTCACTAGTTCATGATCTTTGGCTCTAATAATTTCATGTCACCTGCACCAACAGAAACATTACCAGAAACATCACTTCCATCTATACAACACAGGACAAGAGTTCTCTTTGTATCACCAAAAGGGTATACAAAGGGAAAAAATATAGGAAGTATTATGAACAGATCAGAGAAAAGGCCAACAGTCCTTCCTACCCCCAAATGTCTCAGATCTTGCGACTAACCTGACCTTAAACATTTCAATATAACTTTTTAATAAGCTGCTGCAGTCTTAAGTATTTCTTTGGCTTTCATTAATTTCCAGCATACCCCAAATAACACAGCACTATTTCCACCATAAAGCACCCTAAAATATGAGCTTATTTTTATCTTACAAAACTGCCAAAGATGCTTTGAAGCATTCATTTTGTAACCATGACTGACGCTTTTTTCAATTATGTCATAAGAAAAACTTCTGAGAGCACTTCAAAAACGTCTTCAGACTTTTTAGATGTTCTTTGCGCCTACAAGACCCAGCCAAGAACACTCTCACACTCTCAGTGTATGTCAGTAGCTTTATTTTGCATTAAGAGTGAAAATGTGCTGCTTTGCATGCGTGAACATAGACATGACTTTTAGCAAATCTGAGATCACTCTTGCCAATAACCCTGTTAAATTGTTTTTATCAGTCTGGTTGACTGGAATGTTTGAGTATTTACAATAGACTCAAGAGTATTAGGCTGAGAGTCTTTCTAATGTACTACCAAATTAGACATGGCTAAACAGTTGCATACCAATTTTTAGCTGCTTCCTCCAAAATAAAAAATTAAGACTCAAAGTGTGATGAAAAAAGTCTTAAAAAATATATTTTAATTCAGAATCTCCAGGATTTTCCCCTCCCTTTTTCTTTCCTGTCAGTGTTCTGAGAAAAGAGAGAAAGAAGCAAGTCATTAAGTCGTGTGGAGCCTGATTTAAGTCATCTTAAATCTACTCCTTTCTTTGGAGACTAAGCTGCTTTTGGTAACCTAGTACTTATTGAGGAATAAGAGCATGTAGCTGGGCTATTCCTGTGGCTTGCTGCTGTGCTGCAATGGTGGCGTGTTCATACACCCATCCATACGTCTGTCCATCCCTTTAGTGTCGAAGGCACACATCTGGTTCTGTGCACTGTGTTTGTCATTTATTCTCCCATAACAGGATGGTTCCCAGAAGCAACAGAGGAAAAAGCTAAACTGGAATGGGGAAAAAAAACAAGTGCATGAATTTGTTAGGGGAAAAAAAAACAACTTAACAGCGTTTAAACAGGAAAAGATAAAGGATGGTTAAATAACATCGCAAGTGATTGAAACTGGAGGAACAGAGGACCAACCAGGTGAACTGATTGGTCAGATGATGTAAGAAAAGACTGAGTCAGGAATGGGGTTTGACATCTGGAATTTGTTGGGTTTACTCTCAGGGCTTGTCTACACAAGACAATTGGAAATTCAGAAAAGGTCTAACTAAAAAGCTGAAGTATTATTTGGGATTCACTCCATATAAATATATATATATATAGACACATATGATACATAAGAAATCTCTTTTTTTCCTTCAGGCTAGGGTATAATCTGGGGAAAAAGCCCTCTCATTTCAGCCCATGGCAAATGGCATGCCACTATTCCAAAACATTCCCATTTGCACCCTCAGGTGCACAGAGGTAGATCTGTTCTGCAGCTGGGGCAGCGGTGGCTGATCACACCGTAGGTGGCACAGCTACACACGGTTTCCATTACCTCGCCTAAGATGCTGCTGCAATTAGCAGTGTAAATTAGAGTAGCTTTTAGTCTGCTCTTCCGTCTTTCTTTTGAGCTACATCCACTTTTGCTTCCATCTAAGTCGCATCTTTGATTTACGCTCAGATGGGAAATGTCAGTGACTGGCTTGCAGCCTTAGGTTACGGACTAGGACAAGGGCTTGGAAGAAGGGCACTCCCCAGAAGACTGTATGGTCTTGCTGTAACAATATTAAACCTCTTGGTCAAGTCAGTACACTGGACACTTAATTTCTTGGTAGTTTGAGGAGAGGGGAGGAAGGATCGTGTCTACTTTGGAGTATTACCTGGCCGTGGGCCAGTTCCTCAGAACTTGGCAGGAGGAGCCCAGCTTCTGACCAGTTTGAATCTCGCAGCCATTTCTCACAGTGATTACATTTTGAGCCCAGACTGGTGAGGAAACAGAGAGCTTTTAGGAGGGTCTGCACTTGTTCAGCCAGCAGCGGCTGTGCAGGAGGAGGGCGCGCGCTTCTCATGCAGCTCTTCACGCAGAGAAGCGTGAAGTTGCAGCTTGCGTCAGCTTGCAATTAGCTTGCACGTAAAATTTGACTCACCAATACTGCTTAGCTTCAGATCTGGCATGGCAGGCTACTGTTTCTTAGTTCTCTTTGCAGAGACTGCTTGGGAAGCACCTGAGCTCGAGTTCCTGTGGTGCAAGGATGGGAGCTTTTCCCTATTTTCTATGGAGTCGGGAATTTCCTCTGTCCGACGCCTGGGTGTTGGGGCTTGCTAACGGACAGAGCACCGTGCTCTGCCACTGAGCCTCCCCCTTGATGTGGTGGGTGGGGGAAGACGTGCGTGGGAGTTGCCTGGCATTTTTGTGCTGCAGGTGGTGCTTTAGTTTGGGCGGCATTTGTTTCCTGGCTTGTTCTTTTGTGTACGTCAAATCTTCATGAAAGGGTAGGGCAAGCAGAAGAAACATAAACACGTGAAAACAACAAGCTGAAAGAAATATGGGCATGTACTGAGGCCTGAAGCCACCAGGCTTTTGCTCCACTGGTTTGCTCTGCTAGGGGAAGAGGCATCTCTGGAGAGAGAAGACGACCTCCCCAGCCCCACCGCAGCCCTAAGCCCCGTGGCTGCCTCCCCTTCTGCACCCTCCATCCATGCCAGCAGGCAGCTGCCGCAGCACACACCAGGCTTCCCAAATCCGTCCGATGGTGACCACGGGGTCTGAATCCTACAGACGTCGTCCGAATCCAGCACCGCAGCTTTCTCCATTGTTTTTACCATCATTTTAGCAAGACCTAAAGCCAAGCGATCTTCTAGGTGATATCACCCCACATATGCTGCTCATTGAGATGGTTGCTAGCCAGAATATGGTATAGATTGATTTAGATATGTTTTGGGTAAATACAAGTCATCAGGCTCAATACAGGGGAGACTGGATGAAATTTTATGGCCTTACTCGTGCTGGAGGTTGGACCAGATGATCTAATGGTTCCTTCTGGCTTTAAAATCCACACATGCAGGAAAAAATGCTTACGTTAATCTTGACAATCTTATGTTTTTCTTTCACTTGTGCTGGCACTGTGGGTGTGTTACAGACATGCTGGGAGGCTCTGCCCTGAAGGAGGTGTGCATCTGTAGAAACTGAATTTTGGACTCTGCTGGCTTTAGCCATTTATAGAATTCAATTTTTCGTTCTGTTTCTCAATGCAAATCTCTGCAACAGCCATGCTGAGCTCATCCAGTCTAGGGCTAGGAACAGCCTCATGCAACTCGTCTGTCCGGTCATAACCGAACTAATAGCTTTTTCTGCTAACTTGCAGGAGTGAAAAATGTAGAGGGAAAAAAAAAAACCCCAAACCTACAAGATAAATCTAAATAATGAATAAATTTGGGGAAACGGTGATCTGTTCATGGAAGAGCCATGAGCAGAAAAACAAGCTAAATTAGTCAGATGATTTATTCATTGTGAATGATTCATTCCATTACTGGCTGCTTCCTCCACAGGCCGTAGAAGCTAATATATAAACTGATAGAGGAAGGGTGGGATCGATAGAGAGCAACCTCTCCTTCCTCTCCAAGGAAAATAGGTCACCTGTCCCTGCTACTCTGCTCTCTGGGCGCAGGGCACATCTCAATAGACTGAGCATTCATTTTCAGCTAATGAAGTTTGTTTTTTTTCAGGGCAAAATTTTCCTGAGGAGTGTTTCCTTTCTTTCCATCGGCTCTCGAGCCCGCGCTCGCAGTTTGGCCGGCTCCCTTCCCCCGTCCTGACAGCTCTCATTGTTCCCAGATGATGGCTGTTTGCCGGCCTATGCAAAAAAAAAAAAAAAAAAAATTGTGGTCTAAATTCAGTGTCCCTTACACAGCTGGTGCTGCAGAGGAAGGAAACCTCCCGGCACCCTCAGGAGGAGCTCAGCGCGGGACTGGCTGCGTGCTCCTCAAGTGAACCAGGATGGAGGTGGCCCCTCCAGGTCCGGCGGTGGGACTGGGTGGCAGGGGCGCAGGGATGCTCTGCAGGGTTCCCCGTGTGGCCATAGAGACTTGCACCCCATGGCCGTGGGATGCGGGTTTTCCTCCTCGCTCCGCATCCCGTGCCAGCCCCGGTACCACCCCAGGCGCCGGGAAGCCCGGCAGGGAGATCTGCTGTGGTCCTGCCTGCGCAGGAGGGTACCGATCTGCAGAAAGCTGCCACGCTGGGAAACATTTCTGAGGCCCCTTTTAGCTCCTAATAAGCAATGATATACTCTGTGGCGACATCTCTGCTGAATTTTCTTGCACACAGCACAACCCACTATTTATCATGTGACTATTTATAAACTGCTGCTGAAGCTTCATAAATAGTTTTTGCTCGTCGCACAAATTGGAGCTGAACAGCTGGAAACTGTATTGCAAGTACAGCCCGAGCTGAGTCTACGCAGAAATTATGCACAAAACTCCTGTGGATGGTATTTATTAGGGAGTTGGTGGAGAAGAGTTGCCAGCTCTGGATGCTGAACGCATTGAAAACTTGGGAGTGTGGGGTTTATTTGCCAGTTCATCTTTAATTAATTACAGAGGACAAACAATTATGGGAAGAGGCTGCCGGCTGGACTACCTGACTCATAGGGCAGCTAACGTGCTAATGGAGATGTTTGCTTCTGTGCTGCTGGTCTGAGCCCATGCCAGGCACGGGATGCCGTTCCCCTGCCACGACTCTTCTGTGGCCCACGCGAGGTCAGGCAGCTGTGTCCAGCTTTTAGCAGACAAGTTAAAAACCCCCAAACCAAAACACAAAGCAATTGGCACAGCAGGCAGCAGCCATTTCAGGTAGGGAGCTGAAGAGTGGATGGGGTTGGAGGTGGCTTGCTCCCGACAGTGGTTCTTCCACACGCCCCAAAGGGAGTTTTTTTAGTGTTGTGTACTCCAGGTAGATTTGTTTGTGAGTGAATGTCAGTCTTCATGCTTCTGCTAACCTGATGGTTTCTGAGCAATATACTTGTAAAAGAAAAAAAAATATTGAAAGGGTGCATACCAGGTTAATGTATACTCAACCTTAAGTGGTCAGGAATAAAGAGCTCTGGTTTTGCAGATTTAAGAGCTTTTTCGGTCTGAAGAAAAGCATTTCAAAGATTCTGTTTTTAAAAAAGAGGTAGGAATGGATGAAAGGAAGGAAACATTACAATCATTTTGTAGTTGACCATAGCTTCCCAGGCAGCTCTGGTATATACAACATGGTCTCACAGGTTCTGGAGCAAACAGAAGACCTCACTCTACATGAAAGAAGAGAGTGTGTTGGGTCAATACATTGGTCGTGGAGTCAGATCTTCAGTTGTAATGTTGTACAAATGCACAACCACCTTTGATGGCCACATCTCAGCTACTAGAGGACTTCTGTCATTATTAAACCATGATTCAAGTTGAGTTTGATTCAGGAGACCCAGGGTAGATGTACTAAAGCCTGCTGCTGAAATTCAGGAGAAAGGACTTATCTGTTACAAGGAGCTTGAATCATGCTCAGCTTGAATGAGATCCAGACCCAAACCAATAGCCTATTTCCCATCTTTTGGGAAAATTTAAATCCAGAGCCATGCCTGAATTTTGTGGCCAACATCACATTCACAGTTAAAAGATTTCTGCAAATACCTCCAAAACCTACTCCAAAAATCTATTAAAACATAATCACTTCCCGCAAGTTTGGGTCAAACTGTAAAGAAACAAACAAACCAAAAGCAGAACTCATAATGCACATCAGGATTTTGTTTTCTTCGGTTTAACCAAATTCTTACTATGTAGTTAAGTAAAGCAGATGGTAGTCACCAGGTGCACTGAGCCAAAACACGCCACATGGGCAGATCAGCACAGCTCATAGCCAGCTCTTGAAGTCCCCAAGCCCCTACTTGCTCCCACGCAGTGACCTGGTCTGAGTGTGCACCATGGTATTGAGGATCCTCGGTCTGGGGGGGGAAAGAGAAAGAAGCAGGAAAATGGTCAATAGACATGTTTCTTTCCTCTATTCTTTTTTTTCCTTCCTTTTTTTAAAACTCTAATGTTAGAATAAGTTGCGTGGGCAGAATAGGAATATACAGTTATAATACATGACAATGCAGCAAAATCCTGGACTATGTCAATTACTGTGGTACTGTATATTTTCATTTTATTCCATTGGGGAAATATATCATTCAAGTAACAAATCATTTGGACAATGCAGCTACATGGAGAATATCCAATGCATGAAGACACTCCTTTGCAATGAACTGCACACAGAGTGATATGGAAAACAGTATTTTTGAGGCAAAATTTCCTGGTCTAATTGGTGATACAGTGCTGCCAAATGAGTGTCTCTCTAGAACACACTTGTTGGCATAAGTCACCTTCAGAGATCACTTCTGAAAATTGAAGTTACAAGGGACACAGCTGACTTTTCCTAGTAACAGTACTCTGAAGCAGTGGAAAAAAAAATCCATCACACCAGCCAAATTGAGTTGGGTAGCAGAAAGCTTAGCACCTGGGAGGAGGATCTGCTCGGGGAAGTATGGGGCAAGGCTGAAAACCACCTCCAAATTACTTCCTTCAATACTAGAAGAGCTGCCCAGTAACATGTGCTAGGCAGCCTTGAACAGATCAGAGCAAACTGTTTTTGAAAGGAGGACATTAGCCAAAAAATGCATTTTGGTTATCTTGCAGTGACTTCAAAATTAAGATTCAATTATTTTGAATTGTCTGGTTGGGGGTTTTTGAGTGAGTTGGGAGAGAACAAAGAAGAAATAAATAAGGAAGCGAGCGATGGCTTCTCAAGTCTTTTTTACTCACTAGCCCAAACACAGAGCCAGGGAAGGGAGACCTCAATTCCCTCCTCTCCCTGGGGGGACGCGGACCTCTGGGCTTCGCTCCTGGGGGAGCTTCTGAGCCCAAGGGCTGGGACAAGGGCTGCTCCCACCCACCTCTCCCCATGCGGGTCTGTTTTGCATAAATAATTAAACATCTCTGGATGCAGGGAGCTGGATAGGGCTCTTACGCAGACTCTTCCCTGTGGATAGGTTAGTATAAGATGGGGCTTTCACCTTGTTGACGAGGCTTGTTTTGTACGGGATACTGAGCCAATGTTTAGCAATGGGGGGGGGGAGAAATAATCCCCAAGTAGTGGGATATTAGGCTTGAGGATTTCATTTTGGGTGGATGACACTTTTCTTCCTCAGCTGACACTGCCAAGAAAGGATCAGTCAATTCCCATAATGCCTTTAACAATTTTGGCCTTCCATCTCCATTTACCTTCATCTCTTTTTATTAAAAAATAGGCACTGTAATAACTTTTGTTTCTTGAGAGATACATATGAATTGTGAATTACTGAGTTTAATATAGCACAATCGTCTAAGTCTGTCCATGCTTTCAGAACTTGGTATCCAGGTCTGTATGCAACATGTCAGTTATTTTGCCCTTTCAGTATCTACTTTTTTTTTCCTTTGGCTTGTGCAATATATTATTAAAAATTGGGAATGAAATTGATCTATTTTGCAGGCAATAAATTAAACAGAGATGACTCTGGAGAAAATGTTGCGCATTATTTTAACCGCAAAATAAATCCCAATGAAGATGACATGTTTTCATATTCAGGCATGTAGACCAGTCAGTGTATCTAAAAATACACCCAATCTTTTAATTATATCTAGGCTTTGAGTAGTCATTTCTCTAATGGTAATCAAAATGTTTCCACATGCAGAAAGAAAAGCTTGCACCTTTTAAAAAATATTTTTCTTTGAAAAACTAGGTAACCGGCTAACCTGCATCCTCGGATAACCGACGGAAAATGAGCAGCAGGGGCAGGGGCTGGCTGTGGGAGAAGCGGGGGCTGTGGGTGAGGGTCGGGGCTGGGCAGCTCTTTGCAAAGGGAGGACTAGGAGGTAAAGTTTCCCTTGTCCCCTTTGCATATGCATGTGATGGACCTGGCTGTGGAATCACAGTTTTGCTTTGCTTTCTTCCCAGATTTCACTGGGTTAATTACGTGGAAAATTTGGTAGCAGTGTATATAGCATATATCCAAACTCTTCCCTTGTAATAAATTAATAATTCCTTTAAAAGCCCCAATATTTTGTCATTTTCAAGAGAAGGCTCGAAGGTAAATGTTGATTTTAATACGGTTGTGGCGATTCTCCTGTAGGTTTTGCGGGTAGAATACCAACGTATCTTTCAATGAATACTTACGAGCTATTGATTAAAAAAAAGTAGTTGCAGAGCTTGTGGTGCAAGATACGCCTCGCGTTTGGGAAGCTGTGTAGACATCTTTATATTAAATGTATTCACACCACCTGAAAAGATCAAGCTGGAACTGTAAATTGTAACCCTCTAGCAAAAGTTTAATGTTTATTTAAAGGGGGCATCTTTCTATTACATTGTTTGAACAGATCTCCTCAGACAATGATCATAACCTTGTTCCCTTTTCCTTCACACATAGGTTGTGATATCTATACTCTTCTTATCGCACGTGACTTCACTTTTATGAGCTATCTCTGGCTCTCACCTGATTTTACGCTCGAAGTCAATAGGGATAACGCGAAGCCCTGAACAAAATGACAGCCTCAGATTTTTGAGAACTACTTGCAATGGTCAAACGTTTGAGCCTGGGCTTTTTTTTTTTTTTTTTTTGAGGCACGGTGGCTGCAACCCAGGCGGGTGGAGGGGGGGAGCTGGAAGGTCCCTGCTCGGTGTCAGCGCTGCCCCGCGGTAACGCGGTGCCACTCGTGCCGGGGGGGACGGGGTCCGTGTGTCCCCGCGGCCGGGGGCTTGTGGGACCTTTGTTTTTGGGGATCGGATGACCGCTGCGCTATGCACAAGGCTTGTGCTCTACTGCTGGGCTGCACGACCCCGTTAGGCTGGGGTCTAATTCAGTTCCCCTGCTCTACGCCTGACCGTGCAAACGGTCCCATCTAAACAGGCTTGTATCGCTGTTGCTCAGGCAGCCCACGTGCTGCCGAAGTGAATTACGCTCGATACAAAGCTGCCTGTATAAAGAGGCATATTTTGCCATGCGGAAATATAAGTCCACGCTGATTTTTCATGCACGATTTAGAATCTTTGCTTTTGAAAACGTGACTTGCGGCTCGCTAATGTAAATACTCATATTTTTGCACTCTAGGTCTAAAAGCAGACATTTTTCAAAATACCATTGGGCAGAAAAGCTTCATCTCCGATTTGCATGTCAGATTTTTTTTTTTTTTTTAATTGACAATGTCCTTTAGATCTGTAATTGCCTATAACTTCTACATATTATGGAAAGGAGGCTGAAATCTGCATCTAAGCTGTATATATTAACAAAGATGAGCCCACCAAAATAATTCAGCAAAAAGTTCAGACATTAAGTTGGTCACCGAATAGCTGTTCCAGCCTATGTAAAACAGCTGCTATCCACTGTATGACCAAGAAAAAAAAATCTCTCCAGCATCCCGATAAACAGATTTTAATACCTAAGCTATTAAAAATGAATAGTGCTACCTTTTAGACATATTTAGGAACATATAAGCAGGTTTTTACAGAACGCATATGCAGACAAGAAGAAATGCCTCAGCAAGGAGGTAAAAAAGATCTCAGTCTGTACATCTTTGTGTGTATGGGAAAGGCACGTAGGACCTGGTTCCCAAGCCCAGCAATTCCCTCTCACTCACTGTGCATTTGGTGAACCTGCAAGGGCAGCAATAACAATCCTGTACTACAGAGATTTCAAATCCTCTTCTATCTAGGTTCTCGTGCTGCGCTCACATCACTGGGGTTTTGCACCTAGGAAGGGCTAATAGGTACTAATTATGATTATAGCAGCAGCTATTTTTGCTATACTTAGTGTGGTCCCATATGCTTAGGATTCTAGAAGACAAAGGGGACAAATTGAATGATTTTGGATGTGAAATTCATTTGCAGTGCTTTAATTCCTTAATCTAAGACTAAAGGGTGTGTTGGATATGCTGGCCTAAGAGTGAATATGCACTGAGCCTCTTGGGGATTTTGTCTTACGTGAACTGCCCCCAAAACCTCAGAAAATAGTAGAAACAAGCTTTTTCTTTTCTTTTTGTTTCCTTTTTTTTGCAGCAGAGTTAAATATAATTGTGCAATCTATTCTGTATACATAAGGAACTGAGGGGCATGCGTAATGTTATTGCACATTTGAAAAATGCACACAGTATTGAAGAATCAAATTCTCCACTGAAATAATTCCACTGGTTTCAGTGGAGTTAGGCCAGTAGGGAATTTGATCTTTAACAAACTTGTTCAAAGCCTACTGAAGTTTCATGCTGGAACATATTCACAAACATCTAGCATGCCTTACAAATGAAAAATTTATTAATTTGATTAAAATGCTTATAGACTGTGCTTTCCATAGATATATTTTCACATATTCTATAAAGAATTTAGTATAAATTCTTGAAAATTCTTTGGCAATTGTCTAAAGGCTTTTAAATAAGAATGTAATACTGCTTCAAGCTTGAAAAGAAATGACTTAAAAATCTAGAATTAATGTGACTAATTCCAAATAAAGGGATACTTTAAAAATATCTCTTGCCAGGATAAAACTAAGCTAAGGTTCCATACTTGTGCACAGTTTCAATTTTTCTCTCCCCTTTTTTTTGCTGCAGGCTCAAGCATAATCTTATAATACCAATAAATGAAAAATATGCGTTGAGGGAATCAATATACTGATTGTATGATTTTTTTGAACGAGGTTCATTTTGCGGTGGCAGATTAATTTGTGTTTTACTTAACATAAAATTGTCTTTAGCCTTAATTCAGAAGTAAATTGCTCTTTTAAGACTTTCGATTTTGTTTTTAAATAATTAACAGAGAAAAAGGAACTTCGAAACAGTTCAATTAATTTAACAACAATAGCCTTTTGAGGTATAAATACAACCGCTTGCTCCATTCAAGCAATAAAATTAGCAATAAACGTACAATGTGAAATAGATTTTAGTATATATCTCAACCGAGGGACATGCCGTCCTCACTGCAGCAGGAAAACGCTTACACTTTCAAAGACTAACTAAATCCCAAGAATATTCAGGTTTCCTCAAAAGCCTGTGTTCCTGAGCAATAATTTAAATTATAAGTAGCTATTAAAAAATGGCAAATGAAATGTGGAGATTCCTCCACTTAGGCATGAGGGGAACAGCTTTTTAAAGTTTCCTTTTCTAAAACAGGTTTTATTTACCTTCCCCTCATCCCCCCCCCAGCCTTCCTATGGAATATATGCATCACAGCTACTTAAAAGTTCGACAGTAAGAGCACAAATGTCAACCAAAGGGCATTATTCAGCATGAAACATCTGCACCAAGTTGTGAAATCATGGTAATACTATAAGGAATAAGCTGAGCAAAAATTCCTGTGTCTAATATTGTTACACAATTTTATGTGATAAATAGCCAGAACAAATGCTCGTCAGAATTACGTTTTTGTTCTATCTTATTCTGCAAAACTAATTTGTGAATGACCTCAAAGATAGATGATTTGTTAATTTGCAGATGTCTCTCCACTTTCCTCTCTGTCCCTGGCTGTTTCAGGAGATTGCACATTTACAAACTGTATGTGCATGTATAAAATATCTCTCTCTTAGGCATTTCTCAATCACTCATCGTACCATGTTTAAGTGCTAAATATATGTATTAGGCACACACATGCCCACCCACAAATATGAGATACATATACATATCTACTAGCTAGACATTCAATTAAATATGTATTGTAAAAGGCATAAGTGATTTCAAAGATTTGAAGACAACCGTGATGACAGTATATATTACTGTTAAATTCACCAAGGCACATCTGCAAAACAGACTAGGGAGTTATCTGTAAATCTTTTCTAGGAAGCTAAAGGTAAACATTATTTGTTTGCCAGAACAGTGTGGAAAAAATATTTATGATTTTGAGAAACAGTTAGTGAAACATTTGCTGGGGGAGTATTACATTTGCTTTTTAAATGAATTCATCTCAAGTAATCAGGATTTAGTTAAATGGACTAATGCCACTGAACATTTCAGACTGTCATTTGGGGTGTGAACACTGGCACTCAGAGGATACCTTTTAAGCACAATGCATTTATGAACTCATTTTTTTTTCCCTGAGGATTAAAAAAAATAATTTTTATGCACAGTATCAGTGGCCTTGTTTAATAATTTCCTCGCTGCTGCAGCTCACCTTTAGAAAGGATGGAGACTTTAACCACATATGGTAAAAGTTTTAGCCTGGGGGTTTTATTATAGCAATATTCCTTTTCAATGCACTGTCCACCATAACGGGTCTTAACCTTTCCTCGCTAGACAGACAAGCAGAGAAGTACAAAAATGAAACAAGCTATGTTTAGCAGAATTTTTACATACCATAATCTCTTTACCATGGTCAGGCAAGGCTGGAATTTTCGAGATGATCTGTTATGGCACGAATCCATTGCAGGACAGAGCTGATTTACAGCTTAGCACCATTCTCCACTCTTCACTGAGAGTAAGTTAAATGACCCAAGAATAACATTAATATGTACTATAACTAGATAGAATGGTGGTCTAAAGGGTGGTCTAAGGCATTAGCTTTCACCCAAGGAAACTTAAGCTCATATATTGCCCAGAAATACTAATAAGGGTCAAGTATCATTACTATTTTAAGAGGTCGACAATGCAGTGAGTTATGGGGTATGATAGTGAAGCAGGGCTCTTCTCCTGCCTTCTATCAGCCCTCTTGTCTCCCCACTGCAATGTTTTGAACAAATCTTGGCTAAATTCAGACTCATTATTTTGCATGCTATTTCATGGCTAACCTGGTTTAAAAATACCTGCTGACCAATTTTTTTTGCTTGGTTGGGCCAACCTGATTAACCTCAGCTGAGTCCCACAACAAACTTTTTCTTCCTTTTCTCCCTTTTCTCTCTTTCATTAGGACAGTGGCTTCAGAATAAAAAAAAAACCCCAAAATCCAACTTGGGGGAAACTGAAGCCGCAAGTTTAAAATCAAGTTAGTAGGGGCACTAAAATATTTCCCCAGTAACAAGAGAGATCTGACAAAACAATAAATAGAAAAGTAAGATGTTGAAATTATTTTAAGACAGATGCCTTTTTAAACTGTATTAAGAACACCTATCATGGAGCCTGATTCCAGCAGTTCCTCACACAGGAGGTATTTTATCTTCACAACATCTGGCACTGTCAAGGAGGTACAGTTGTAGACCTTACCAGATGCAGACACTCCATACATAAAAGTACACTAACAAATCATACCATTAATACCAGCACAACACAAGTGTTTCTTATACATCCATGAAGAGAGCTATTCCGTGGCTATGGGAAAGCTTAAAGAAAAAAAGCCACAAAAAGCCCCAACAACCCCTAACAGAAATTTCTTGCAATTCCTAAAACATAAAAATAAGTCTGAGAGCTTTATTTTCAGCTTTTTTATAGATGACTGACAAGAAAGCTTCTTTCTTCAGGGTGAAAAACTCCTTGTCCCATAAATCTGTGTGGTTGACATATCTAGGTAAATTTGTATCCTTGCTCAAAGGGATCACTGGTTTTATTCTCTATGGATTTTTCACTCACTCTATTGTGGAAAGTGAGTTGAGGCAGAAAAAAAATTGCTTGATATTTGAAGGAAGGTTTACATTATTTTATATCATCCACACTGTTCTGTTGTCACTTGGCTTCTTTTATGAACTGTTTAAAACATGATACTATACTACATAAACCTTGCCCATTTTTGAATATGTAGTTTGTTCCATACCCTGAAGGTCTTGAGCCTGATACTCCTCTCTCATCCTCGTTTGTTAGTTAGACATAACTACATTCATCCCAACATAAAACATGAAGGTATTTGGAAGTTAGGTATTATATTTATATAAAACACATGCTATGTTGCCTATTTTAATATTTTATCTTTCTTTTTTTTTTTTTTTAATCAAGGTGTCTCTGATATTCTCTCTAATAGAAATGAGCAGTCCTCTGTGTTTCAAGTAAGCCTCCCTTGAAGGTAAATATGAACATCAGTGGCATTAACGTAGTTGCCACAAACCAAGGATTTAGTTTGCATATGTGTCACTCGATCCTTCCCCTTTATATTTCACCAGCAATAATCAATATGCTATAGGACTCGTGAGTACTATGCATAGGACTTATATGAGAGGCAGGATTTCTATTTCTCTATTTCGTTTCTCCTCTTGTGAACAAAGCCCCCACCCTTTTATTAAATGGTTAAGTACAATAAATAGGTCCTAGCCAAATACTCCTTTAAGATCAAAGCAGTGCTCAATGTTTTGTATGATATTATCATAACAAAATGCACAGAACAGCAGCAAGCCGCAGTCCCAAGGAATTCTTTTAGTATATATAATACCGCTCCTCACAAAGCTGGAGTCATAACATGTTGTCAAGACTATGTTTTCTATTTCTGCAACATGCTTTAAAATTTAATTTTCTCCAAAACCTGTGCTGCTGCTTGGAACTGAAGTGATTTTAAGGGCATGTGCTGTGTTATGACAGCAGTGATGGTGGTGGTGCACGCTTGGCAGAGGGATTAGATATGGGTCAAATGTGTAACCATCTGGATTTACCATGAGCTAAACCTTATTTTTGATACCTCTGTTTAGACTAACTGGAAAGTGATTTCCCCCTTCGTCCTTTCAAAAGTTTTTCTTCTCCTTTCTCTGTGCTGGTGGGGATGTGGAGCCGCACTACTTCTACCACCCTGTGGCAATCTCATGCCATGACAGACGTTCCGCTCAGCCTGGGCTTCTGGCAGCCAGCTCCTTTGCAAAGTTATTTGTCTTCTTGGGATTAATTCTAGGAACAATTAAAGTTTTGTTTTGTTTTGATGCAAATAATACACACGTAGGTGCAGAGTGATAAGATGAGAGAATTCTTCTGTAAAAGAGATTACGACTGCTAAACTGTTCTGGGTGCGTAACTCAAACCGTATTAAAATAACTCTTAAACCAGGAATAGACTCTGGTTTTGTACCTGAACTATTAATATATTATAGAGATAGGAGATCTTAAAGAAAATAACTGGCTAGTACATTACACACGTCTATTTGCTTTACTTAACGTATCAGGAGATGATGAATACAAAATGTTATCTTGATCCAAAAAGAAAGGTTAATACAATTAAAATTTTCTCGCTGCATGCACATTTCACAAATTCTCTGAATTTTATATGTAGCAGATGGTGTTCAGACAAATCAAGAAGCTGAAGCTAAAAAAAACACACCAATGGAGAAACTCATATATATCTTCAAACGATAAGATGAACTGCAGATGTTTGTTGAAGAGCACTGCTGACGCAGGCGACCTAAAAAGCAAAGGCTTAAAAAGAAGAGTCCAGTTGTGTTTAGCACTGGCCAACCACACTAGCTGTCACTGCATGATTTATGAAGGTTGCTTGCTAGATTTTATGTCGACAGAGAAATTGCTATTAAAAAAAGTCTGACCAGTTACCTATGTTAATAGGGAACACGGCAAAATAATAGCTGCAGCATACCTTGCACCCCACTTGCCAGTTTAGCTTTTCTGCACATACAAAGATATTTAAGCAGCATAACTCACTTCCATCAATCTTTCAAAGTTTTGACCAACGTGCCTTCATGCTTCTGCATTTTGTCCACATGGTTCTCGGTAGTGCTGCTAAAATACTGTGCTTATCTGACACCTGCAGTCAAATTAATCCCAAGTTAAGCCTGACAAAGTCACTAAAAGGGAAACAGTTGTCTGTCTGAGAACTTGGGAATCAGACACAAAGCCAGCTGCTTGATAGATGGTTAAAAATCATTACTGAACATTTAAAAATTGATTTCAAGATTATACTTGATAATGTTTACAAAACCTACAATGAACTCGGTGTTTTACTGGGAGAAAGTCGCACCCTTATGTGTCAGCGTTTGCGCTCAGAAAATCACATATTCTTAGAACTTGTTGCAACTTGGCTGTAAATATTTACTCTAGACAGCAGCTTAGTATACAAGGTTACAGCCCAAAAGCAAATATCTCATACCAAGTTTCAAATATATGGATTTTCCCATTTGTAAATGATTCAGGCAGCCTTTCCCCTCCCTTAGAACTGCTAACTCAATCTATAAACATAAATATACCATTTCAGAGGAGAAAGGATGCAAATTACACATCAGTACAGTAGTCCTCAGGGAGTTTATTATGGGGTAATTGGACCAAACAAGGGCCAACTTCTGGCCTGATTTACAGTCTCAACATGTCTGTTGACATCAGCGGAGGTCTAAGGCAAGGAAGAATTTGGCTTTAAGGGGTTGGAAAGAGTTTTAAATTATTCCAGCTTAGCCTCCCTGGGCTAACTTGTGCTCTGAAGGGGCACCATTATAAACGTGATTCGCAAGCAACTCAACTCGCTGCCTTCAGATGGGTGTAACTCAGAGCAAGGCTCTGCCTCCTGAACGATGCTTACTCATCAATTCTGAATTTGGCTTCTCTAAACGATTATAAACCTCCGCAGATATTGGGTAACTTCACGGAGCATGTGTGGTTTTCTTATGTAATTCCTTGGGCTGGTTGCAAAGCAGAGCTCCAGGCTAGAGGCCAAGTCACACAGAGTATGAGCAGCTTCAGAAATAACCACCATTCAGGTTTGTTTACTGCAAGGAGCTCAAGAGGGAACCATCAACTTAAGGTAAAAGAAGTAAGTAACCAGTTCGTGTTAGCATAGTTTTTATAAATCCTTCCTAAGGTCGCTCATGTTTCCGTGGGGTTAGGAAGAGGGTGCGGGGGCAGATTACTGAGGCTACCAAATCCTGCGTTGCTTGGGCTCTTCTACACTGTGTTTCCGTGCTGCCGTCGGACTGGTCTGCCCATCTCGGAGTGCACTGGAGATGTTATAAAACACACCAAGAAATGGGAGGCCAAGACTGCAATTGTCAGCTCCGTACGGCGGTGGCTGATGCTGGGGACGGCACCACACTGCAGGGCTGAAAGGCACCCGGGTATCACTGTGCTCACGTAACCGTGAAAGACCATTTTGTAAGGTTTGCATGGGACTCTTGCACCATCAGTGAACATCTGCCTGCCTACAACTCAGACTGGAAGTGACCCAGAGCGACTGTTTCATAGGCCATGGCAAATTGCTTGGAGATTTCAACGCACATGTCCATATCATTATATCATACATATATCTCAAATCACTGTTTATGTGGTCCCAGAATGGTTAACTGAGACCAAAGGGCAGCAGTGTCTTCATCTCAGGGTGGATACGAAGTAACAAGGGCATGAGGTCTACCTTTATTTTAAATTAATGTGTAGGTCAATGGCTCTGAGCTTACAGGGAGCATTTTTCTCATTTATTCATGTGCCTTAATTGCCCAAGGTATTGCTCCAGTAGCTGCTCCCAGCTGCTTTGTGGTTCTGTGATTTTCACTGAATTTACTGTGGAAACAAACACTGACAAGTTGAGTCTGAGTCAGATTTAGGTTCTGCCAGCCACAGAGTTTATGAATGTACCTAATGACTCAGTTTTCTGCAGTTCTTGAGCAGTGTGCCATCAGAAATAGGAGAGAAGTTTACAGTGTAGTTATGGTTATTGTTAAACACAGGAAATATTTGCAAACATGTCTTAAAAACTCAAGGAGGGTGCCTGGATCTACCCTATAGATGGGCTGTTTCTGTCAGTCCGTAGCAACTACGCAAAAGCACAAGTCTGTACTTATCTTCTTCAGATGTTTGGTGGCAGCAGTGGGAGCCATCGGATGGTGGACTGGCTGGACAGAATTAAATCTGGTGTGCAATGGGACTATCCTACATGCTTTTTGATAAAAGCGAGATCCAGTTAAAAGCTGAAATTCATTCAAAATAGTGCTTCGTACGACAGGATTGGAATTTCTCCTGTGTGCACTTACGCCGTTGCCTGCCTGGAGATTTTCCTTTGCTTTAGTGTGTCCACCTGTGAGTATCTCTTGTGTCTTGTCCTATACCTCTTCAGGGCAAAAGATTTCTTTTTGTTTTCTGTTTGTGTAGGGTTTCAGAAAATGGGATACTGGTCCAGTTAGAAGAAGAGCCCTCAGTTCTCCCAAGGGTATGAGGGACGTTATTGCTAGGGGATACAGTAATACCAGAAAGGTATAAAACCTCACCTTCAGGGAATGCAAAATCTGCAAAAGTGACTGAGATACGGCTCCAGCTTCAAGTATACTTTCCCCTCTCCTGCTTTCTTTGCTGGAGAACGTGATGCCAAGTTGCTTTTCTGTCCGAGACTGCGTGAATGCTTGTCTTCCACCTACTTCTGTGGGACATGCACATGGCAGAATCTGACTTTACAAACTCTTACCATCCTTGGTAATGTCATTCCTTTGATAAGTCACTGTATTAGATACGTTGCCTGCATTTCATATGTCATTAAAACTTTGATTAAGAAAAGTCATAAATATAAATAAAGTATTATGCTATCCCAGCAAGCTGCAACGGCATCTGTTTAGTCCCTGAAAGTGTTCACATAATAAACAGTGCTGTAAAACTATTGTTGGTAATGCCTGTGTTATTCTTGCTGCTGCTGAATGCACTATTGAAATAAACTAGCTCTCCTAGCATTAATGATCATTTGATTAAAGAAAACTTTCTAGTTAACATTTTGTAACAATGTAATAAGTAACTTTCAATTAAATTTTTCTATATGTGGAGAAATGTGTAATGAATAAATCAGTAAAGACTACATAATGGAAGCCTATTAGCAGGGTGAATATATTCTTGTAACTCAAATTTCTATACCACTTTAGTATTATCTTCTATCAGAAGAGAAGGTACAATTACCAATTTTATCTTATCTTAGGCTTATTATTAAAGAGTAGTAAAGGAAACTTCATTCCAGAAGCTATAATGTGATTTTTGATTAATGGTGGGATTTTTATGTGACAAGAATATTTCTCCTAGGCAAAGTATGCACATGTATCTTTGCCTGAACTGACTTGTTTCTGGCAGGCTTTTCACTGACAGAAAGTTTTGCTGCTTTATAAATATATGTATTTTTCTGTATGTATAGCAGATTTAAGCGTACAGGATCTAAAACAGTCTGAACAGAATCCATGCTACATGAAAGGACTTAAGATTTTACTTCACATTTTAATCTATTTAACAGGACTTACTAAACAATATACACCTTCCACTTTATCTTATGAAATGTCAAAGTTGCAAAGGGCAATGTTACAAATATGAGCAAAATTAATCATCACCTGAAGTGTTGTAAGTGGGTCTCACACTTGTAGGTAGGGCCACTAGTTGCTGTTATTGGAATCTATGTGCATATAATGATGGCCAATGGGATGTCCGAGAGAGTATTTAAAATACATTTTCAACCTTTAAAATGTTTTTAAAATTTATTTGTAATTAACGGAAAAGGATATCCATTCAAGATTTGCTGTTCTTCAACTGATGTGCACGATACTTTGAAAAAGGCAAGGTTTGAGTGTGTTAAATAAGAGCTAAATCAAGCTCTTGCTAACACCAGATGAAAGAACCGGGTCAGATTTTCCATTTGCTAAGCCTTAAGACGTTAGCATTTGCTTGCCAAGTTGCAGTTGATATTCACCTGTATGCAAGGGACAGCAAATAGTCCCAGCCTATACTGACAGTAAGTGTAAGGCATGGGAACACATCTGATTAATACATTACCTGCTATAACTCTTTAGTCATGCA